>NC_064252.1:58463353-58784123 GCF_003254725.2 Canis lupus dingo | reverse complement strand
TATAAATCAAGTATTTTTTACTATTCTATCTCCTTTACTCATTGTACCAAATCTTTGTTTTACACATTTATTTTTAGCACAAACATTATTAATATACATCATTAATTTATCACTAACTTCAAATTATAAAACTTCATGTAAAATTTAAGAACCTTACAACCATATACATTCATATATTCAACTCCCAACTTTCATTCTATTATAGTCACATATTTTATTTCAATATATGCTATAAACCGTATAATGCACTGTCATTATTTTGCTATAAATAGCCAACTGTCTTTTAAATAAAGAAGAAAGTTTATTAGATGCCAATTTATTTGCCATTTCTAGTGTTCTTTGCACTATGTAAGCTTATGTTTCCATTGAATATAATTTTCCATCAGCCTTAATAATGTCCTCTAATATTTCTTGGAGGGCACGGCTTCTGGCAATAACTTCTCTCAGCTATTTTTTCCATTATAAACCCTTTTTTCATTCTCACCTTTGAAAGATAGCTTTGCTGGATATGTTGAATCCTAATTGACATGATATTTTTCTTCTTTCAGCTTTTTAAAGGTGCCATTCCATTTTTTTATGGTTTGTGGCATTTCTGATGAGAAGTTGACAGTTATTCATATCCACTGTTCTCATGTATATCTAAGTCTATAACATGTTTCATTTTCTCTCCTTTTATAATTTTCTTTTTATGTTTGGTTTTCAACAATTTGACTCTGATGTGCCTGCTTGTATTTGTCTGTGTATGTGTGCCCATACACAAATTGCTTGGAATTTGTTGAGCATTTTAAAAAATGGGCTGATACTTCTGATCAAACTTGTAAATCCTTTTTTTTTATTGTCTTAACCCTTTTTTTTTCTTTTGGGAACACCAATAATGTATATTCTACTACTAAATTTTCCTTTAAGTCAACGAAGCTATGTTGATTTCTTTAAAATCTTTTCCTCTCCATGTTACAGTAAGGATAATCTCTATTGCTTTGTACTCAGGTTAACTGACATAGTATAACCTGATGTTAGGATAACTCTGGTGGATTTTTATTTTAGATATTATATGTTTTCATTTATAATTTCCTTTGTTATACCTTCCATTTTTCTTCTAAGATTCTTAATATGCTCAATGATTTATGCCCATTTTTTCTTGAGTTTCTTGTAGATATATTGTAATCATTGCTTAAATCCCTTGCCTGTTAATTCTGACATCTCTTTTATCTTTGGGTCTTCGTCAATTTCAAACCAACTTTATGTATTCAAAATCAACTCCACTCATTCTTGTCAGAATTCCAGAGACTCTTGGCTTTTTACAACCTCTGCAGTCATTGCTCAGCTCTAGTCTTTCTGGCGTGTTCTCTACCCTAGACTCCTGCTCTGTTAGATTAGTATTTGGCTGAAGAGTCCAGGAGAATTAAATGCGTGGCCATGCATGCACTCACACACATCTAGAACTCTGTGACTATACTTCCATTCTTAAACCTTAAGTTCCAAATTCCAGCCATCTCAGCAATCATGAACAATGATTTCTTTTTTTCCAACTAGTGAAAACACTGGTCTTTATTTGGGTTCCTCTTCTCTGGCCTGAGGTTTAGAAAATTCCCCAGGTGGAAAATTAGTGTAAATGTGTAACTGTCCTAATGTATTTCACTTCTTTGAATGATCAAAGTACTACATGATGTATTGTCCAATGCTTGAAAGGCATTGTTTTCATATATCTTCATATGTTGTTGCTTCATATATCTTGTCCAGTTTTATAAATTTTTATAGCATAAAGCTAAATTTGATACTCATTAATCCATTATCACCAAAATTGGAATTCCAAGTAATCACATTTCAAGTACTTATTACATGAAGGCGGTTTTTTCCCCCCAGTGGTTTAGAGACATAAATTCATTGCCTATCCTTCCAAAATATGAATTACAGATTGCTCTTCCCAATTTATAGTTGAAGGTCTTGAGTATTTACAGGCTTAAGCTGTCCAACATAATATAGTTAATATGTATTGAGCTGAGCTTTTTTATTTTCTTAATTTTTAATTTAAATTTCAATTAGGTAACATACAGTATAATATTAGTTTCAGGTGTACAATACAGTGATTCCAAACTTCCATACAATATCAGGTACTCATTGCAAGCACATTCCTTAATCCACATCACCTATTTAACCCTTCCCACCACTCACCTACTCCTGCGTAGCCATCATTTTTTCTCTAAAGCCAAGAGTGTGTTTCTTGGTTTGCCTCTCTCTCTTTTTTCCCTTTGCTCACTTGTTTTGTTTCTTGCATTCCACATATGAATGAGATCATATGGTATTTCTCTTTTTCTGACTAACCTTTTACACTTAGCATAATATTCTCTAGCTCCATCCATGTCATTGCAAGATTTCATTCTTTTAGATGGCTGAGTAATGTTCCATTATACCTATTTATCATCTATATCTATCATCTATCTATCTATCTATCTATCTATCTATCTAATCTTCCTTATCCATTCATCAGTTGATAGAATTGGGCTGTTTCATCATTTGGCTATTGTAGATAATGCTGCTGCAAACATCGGGGTGCATGTATCCCTTTGAATTAGTATTTGTATTCTTTGAGTAAATACATAGTAGTGTAATTGCTGGATCATAGGGTAGTTTTATTTTTAAGTTTTTGAGGAACCTCCATACTGTTTTCAACAGTGGCTGCACTAGTTTGCATTCCCACCAGAAGTGCATGAGGGTTCCCCTTTCCACACATCCTCATGAACACCTGTTATTTCTTGTGTTGTTGATTTTAGCCATTTTGACAAGTGTGAGATGATATCTCAAGCTGTGCTTGAGGTAAAGAAACAGGACTCAGAGTCACACATATTCCGGCTTTCTGTCAAGCCCACCAACCCACTCCTGGTTAATGAGTAAAGGGGTATGCATGAACCCTAGACACCCATTATTATAGTTTGAAATCATTGCACTGCATTGTGTAGTGTAGCTTATGACTAATCGTTAAAGTTAATGTAGATGTTTTGACTATAGAAGGAAGAACTAATTGAGGATATGATAGCTACTTATACAAGTTATTAAAAGCCAAGAAGAGGCTGGATGATTATTTTGGGAATCTTGAGGGTCTGCAGTTGTGAAGACAAATTCATGCCCAAGCTGCAGGGCATGAAACTGAGGACATACAAGAAGCAAGTCTAGCTGATTGATGCTAGATGATCAAAGCCATGCAGAGTCAAAATAAAACATCCTGAAAAGAGCTGGTAAAAATAAGCAGTTCATATGTGTGTCACAGAATGGGAATGAGTAAGACCAGATGAAGGCAAAAAAAAACTATATACAGGGAAGTAGGAGATAGATAATTCCAAACATCTGGAGCAGATACTCAACTTAAAAGCTGCTATGAAAGACAAAGGTAGGGATATAAAGCTTATATAGATGGAAAGCCATCTTGAAGAATTGTGTAGAAGGAAATTTTGTATTGAATGACAAATCAGATTAACTTCTTTAAGAGTCTCAGATATATATTTTGTAATATTTGAGATTTATATTGAGATTTTTCTTAAGATATTATTTATCTTACTAATATCCTGGAGAAATTGGAAAATATGAAGCTATGAAGTTATATGAAGTTAGTTAAAACACTTGGTTCTACTAAAGTGATATCAATCAAGCATATTTTAGGCAAAGACCAAGGAATGTGTAGTCTTAATTACCACCCATAGATGTTTCAATGCTAGGCCTGATTATCTTATAAAGCTTCTGAGTCCCCATAAAATTCAGAACATTTTTGCTTTCCTAATGTGGCTCTGTGATTACTTTGCAAAAATATTTACTCTCATGTAGGAATCTAAAAATAGTTTTGATCTTGGAAGAAAGCAGAAAGTTAAGGATTAGACATTTGGGTTATAGGCAAATGGGCAAAACAACTGAAGATTTCTAGTCATATACTATGATGAATAAGTAGATGAAGAGAAGAGCTTATCTGTCAGCTTTCTCTTTTCTGTAGAAGAGAAACTAAAACAAGCTGGAAGAGTAGGCTGTTGTTTATAATTTGTTAACACACACACACACACACACACAGCAGCTAATGTATAAGTTCTAGTAACTAGGGGAGTTCAGAAAATCATAATTTCAAGTGAGGTGTTCCTTAACTTAGATCTTGGTAAATCAAATACATTTGCAATTCTCAAAATACCATCAAACTAATTTCATTAAGATCTAGAAATATTTTTCAGCTCAAGTTGAAAAGAGATTAAACCTATGCTTCATTAATGAGCAAAATCTCACTTTGTTGTTGTTGTTGTTGTTGTTTTCTTTTTTATTTATTTATTTTTTTAAATTTATTTTTTATTGGTGTTCAATTTACTAACATACAGAATAACCCCCAGTGCCCGTCACCCATTCACTCCCACCCCCCGCCCTCCTCCCCTTCCACCACCCCTAGTTCATTTCCCAGAGTTAGCAGTCTTTACGTTCTGTCTCCCTTTCAGATATTTCCCACACATTTCTTCCCCCTTCCCTTATATTCCCTTTCACTATTATTTATATTCCCCAAATGAATGAGAACATATAATGTTTGTCCTTCTCCGACTGGCTTACTTCACTCAGCATAATACCCTCCAGTTCCATCCACGTTGAAGCAAATGGTGGGTATTTGTCATTTCTAATAGCTGAGTAATATTCCATTGTATACATAAACCACATCTTCTTTATCCATTCATCTTTCGTTGGACACCGAGGCTCCTTCCACAGTTTGGCTATCATGGCCATTGCTGCTATAAACATCGGTGTGCAGGTGTCCCGGCGTTTCATTGCATTTGTCTCTTTGGGGTAAATCCCCAACAGTGCAATTGCTGGGTTGTAGGGTAGGTATATTTTTAACTGTTTGAGGAACCTCCACACAGTTTTCCAGAGTGGCTGCACCAGTTCACATTCCCACCAACAGTGTATGAGGGTTCCCTTTTCTCCGCATCCTCTCCAACATTGGTCATTTCCTGCCTTGTTAATTTTCCCCATTCTCACTGGTGTGAGGTGGTATCTCATTGTGGTTTTGATTTGTATTTCCCTGATGGCAAGTGATGCAGAGCATTTTCTCATGTGCATGTTGGCCATGTCTATGTCTTCCTCTGTGAGATTTCTCTTCATGTCTTTTGCCCATTTCATGATTGGATTGTTTGTTTCTTTGGTGTTGAGTTTGATAAGTTCTTTATAGATCTTGGAAACTAGCCCTTTATCTGATATGTCATTTGCAAATATCTTCTCCCATTCTGTAGGTTGTCTTTGAGTTTTGTTGACTGTATCCTTTGCTGTGCAAAAGCTTCTTATCTTGATGAAGTCCCAATAGTTCATTTTTGCTTTCGTTTCTTTTGCCTTCGTGGATGTATCTTGCAAGAAGTTACTATGGCCGAGTTCAAAAAGGGTGTTGCCTGTGTTCTTCTCTAGGATTTTGATGGAATCTTGTCTCACATTGAGATCTTTCATCCATTTTGAGTTTATCTTTGTGTATGGTGAAAGAGAGTGGTCTAGTTTCATTCTTCTGCATGTGGATGTCCAATTTTCCCAGCACCATTTATTGAAGAGACTGTCTTTCTTCCAATGGATAGTCTTTCCTCCTTTATCGAATATTAGTTGACCATAAAGTTCAGGGTCCACTTCTGGATTCTCTATTCTGTTCCACTGATCTATGTGTCTGTTTTTGTGTCAGTACCACACTGTCTTGATGACCACAGCTTTGTAGTACAACCTGAAATCTGGCATTGTGATGCCCCCAGCTATGGTTTTCTTTTTTAAAATTCCCCTGGCTATTCGGGGTCTTTTCTGATTCCACACAAATCTTAAAATTATTTGTTCTAACTCTCTGAAGAAAGTCCATGGTATTTTGATAGGGATTGCATTAAACGTGTATATTGCCCTGGGTAACATTGACATTTTCACAATATTAATTCTGCCAATCCATGAGCATGGAATATTTTTCCATCTCTTTGTGTCTTCCTCAATTTCTTTCAGAAGTGTTCTATAGTTTTGAGGGAATAGATCCTTTACATCTTTGGTTAGGTTTATTCCTAGGTATCTTATGCTTTTGGGTGCAATTGTAAATGGGATTGACTCCTTAATTTCTCTTTCTTCAGTCTCATTGTTAGTGTATAGAAATGCCACTGACTTCTGGGCATTGATTTTGTATCCTGCCACGCTACCGAATTCCTGTATGAGTTCCAGCAATCTTGGGGTGGAGACTTTTGGGTTTTCTATGTAGAGTATCATGTCATTGGCGAAGAGGGAGAGTTTGACTTCTTCTTTGCCAATTTGAATGCCTTTAATGTCTTTTTGTTGTCTGATTGCTGAGGCTAGGACTTCCAGTACTATGTTGAACAGCAGTGGTGAGAGTGGACATCCCTGTCTTGTTCCTGATCTTAGGGGAAAGGCTCCCAGTGCTTCCCCATTGAGAATGATATTTGCTGTGGGCTTTTCATAGATGGCTTTTAAGATGTCGAGGAATGTTCCCTCTATCCCTACACTCTGAAGAGTTTTGATCAGGAATGGATGCTGTATTTTGTCAAATGCTTTCTCTGCATCCAATGAGAGGATCATATGGTTCTTGGTTTTTCTCTTGCTGATATGATGAATCACATTGATTGTTTTACGGGTGTTGAATCAGCCTGTGTCCCAGGGATAAATCCTACTTGGTCATGGTGAATAATTTTCTTAATGTACTGTTGGATCCTATTGGCCAGTATCTTGTTGAGAATTTTTGCATCCATGTTCATCAGGGATATTGGTCTGTAATTCTCCTTTTTGGTGGGGTCTTTGTCTGCTTTTGGAATTAAGGTGATGCTGGCCTCATAGAACGAATTTGGAAGTACTCCATCTCTTTCTATCTTTCCAAACAGCTTTAGGAGAATAGGTATGGTTTCTTCTTTAAACGTTTGATAAAATTCCCCTGGGAAGCCATCTGGCCCTGGACTCTTGTGTCTTGGGAGGTTTTTGATGACTGCTTCAATTTCCTCCCTGGTTATTGGCCTGTTCAGGTTTTCTATTTCTTCCTGTTCCAGTTTTGGTAGTTTGTGGCTTTCCAGGAATGCGTCCATTTCTTCTAGATTGCCTAATTTATTGGCGTATAGCTGTTCATAATATGTTTTTAAAATCGTTTGTATTTCCTTGGTGTTGGTAGTGATCTCTCCTTTCTCATTCATGATTTTATTAATTTGAGTCTCCTCTCTCTTCTTTTTAATAAGGCTGGCTAATGGTTTATCTATCTTATTAATTCTTTCAAAGAACCAACTCCTGGTTCTGTTGATCTGTTCCACAGTTCTTCTGGTCTCGATTTCGTTGAGTTCTGCTCGAATCTTTATTAACTCCCTTCTTCTCTTGGGTGTAGGATCTATTTGCTGTTTTTTCTCTAGCTCCTTTATGTGTAAGGTTAGCTTTTGTATTTGAGTTCTTTCCAGTTTTTAAATGGATGCTTGTATTGCGACGTATTTCCCCCTTAGGACTGCTTTTGCTGCATCCCAAAGATTTTGAACAGTTGTATTTTCATTCTCATTAGTTTCCATGAATCTTTTTAATTCTTCCTTAATTTCCTGGTTGACCCTTTTATCTTTTAGCAGGATGGTCCTTAACCTCCACGTGTTTGAGGTCCTTCCAAACTTCTTGTTGTGATTTAGTTCTAATTTCAAGGCATTATGGTCTGAGAATATGCAGGGGACAATCCCAACCTTTTGGTATCAGTTCAGACCCGATTTGTGACCCAATATGTGGTCTATTCTGGAGAAAGTTCCATGTGCACTTGAGAAGAATGTGTATTCAGTTGAGTTTGGATGTAAAGTTCTGTAGATATCTGTGAAATCCATCTGGTCCAGTGTATCATTTAAAGCTCTCGTTTCTTTGGAGACGTTGTGCTTAGAAGACCTATCGAGTATAGAAAGAGCTAGATTGAAGTCACCAAGTATAAGTGTATTATTATCTAAGTATTTCTTCACTTTGGTTAATAATTGATTGATATATTTGGCAGCTCCCACATTCGGGGCATATATATTGAGGATTGTTAAGTCCTCTTGTTGAATAGATCCTTTAAGTATGATATAGTGTCCCTCTTCATCTCTCACTGCAGTCTTTGGGGTAAATTTTAGTTTATCTGATATAAGGATGGCTACCCCTGCTTTCTTTTGAGGACCATTCGAATGGTAAATGGTTCTCCAACCTTTTATTTTCAGGCTGTAGGTGTCCTTCTGTCTAAAATGAGTCTCTTGTAGACAGCAAATAGATGGGTCCTGCTTTTTTATCCAGTCTGAAACCCTGCGCCTTTTGATGGGGTCATTAAGCCCGTTCACATTCAGAGTTACTATTGAGAGATATGAGTTTAGTGTCATCATGATATCTATTCAGTCCTTGTTTTTGTGGACTGTTCCACTGAACTTCTTCTTAAAGGGGAATTTTAAGAGTCCCCCTTAAAATTTCTTGCAGAGCTGGTTTGGAGGTCACATATTCTTTTAGTTGCTGCCTGTCTTGGAAGCTCTTTATCTCTCCTTCCATTTTGAATGAGAGCCTTGCTGGATAAAGTATTCTTGGTTGCATGTTCTTCTCATTTAGGACCCTGAATATATCCTGCCAGCCGTTTCTGGCCTGCCAGGTCTTTGTGGAGAGGTCTGCTGTTACCCTAATACTCCTCCCCATAAAAGTCAGGGATTTCTTGTCTCTTGCTGCTTTAAGGATCTTCTCTTTATCTTTGGAATTTGCAAGCTTCACTATTAAATGTCGAGGTGTTGAACGGTTTTTATTGATTTTAGGGGGGGATCTCTCTATTTCCTGGATCTGAATGCCTGTTTCCCTTCCCAGATTAGGAAAGTTTTCAGCTAGAATTTGTTCAAATACATATTCTGGCCCTCTGTCCCTTTCGGCGCCCTCGGGAACCCCAATTAAACATAGGTTTTTCTTTCTCAGGCTGTCGTTTATTTCCCTTAATCTATCTTCATGGTCTTTTAATTGTTTGTCTCTTTTTTCCTCAGTTTCCCTCTTTGCTATCAACTTGTCTTCTATGTCACTCACTCGTTCTTCCACCTCGTTAACCCTCGTCGTTAGGACTTCTAGTTTGGATTGCATCTCATTCAATTGATTTTTAATTTCTGCCTGATTAGCTCTAAATTCTGCAGTCATGAAGTCTCTTGAGTCCTTTATACTTTTTTCTAGAGCCACCAGTAGCTGTATAATAGTGCTTCTGAATTGGCTTTCTGACATTGAATTGTAATCCAGATTTTGTAACTCTGTGGGAGAGAGGACTGTTTCTGATTCTTTCTTTTGAGGTGAGGTTTTCCTTCTAGTCATTTTGCTCAGTGCAGAGTGGCCAAAAGCAAGTTGTATTGGGAAAAAGAGAAAAAGTGAGGAGAGAAAGAAGGAAAGAAAAGAGAAAGAGAAAAAAATGGGAAGAAAAAAAAAGGAAAAAAAAAAAAGAAGAAAAAGAGAAAGAAAAAGAAAGGAGAAAAAAAGGGGGTGGGGGAAGGAAACAAATCAAAAAGCAAAACAAAACAAAACAAAACAAAACAAAAAAAAAAAAAGAACCACCGGGGAGTATCTTCTGATTCTGTGTACTTTAAGTCCCTTGGCTTCTCCTGGAAGTTGTCAGTCTAGCTGGTCTTCTGGGGGAGGGGCCTGTTGTGCTGATTTTCAGGTGTTAGCAGTTGGGGGAGCTGCTGTGCCCCTGCCTGGTGCAGAGCTCAGTGGGGGTTGTTTACCCCGTGAGGCCGCAGGAGGAACAGCCCCAGAGGCGGGGCAGCTCTGGAACCTGGATTCAGCTCCGGCAGGAACTCCGTCTGCAGGGCCTGGAGGCTCCGGGGCGGGGCCGCTGATCTGCTCAGCTGGGGCAGGAGCGTCCTTGCGGTCCTGGGCCCTCCCGGCCTCTGCCTGTCCCGAGGGAGGCGGGATCCTGGGCTGTGTCCTGGCGCCCTGTGCCCCGGAGCCTGCGCTGTTGGATTCGCGCTCCCGGGCCGCCGCCACGCAACCCCTCCGCGGAGCTGCCGCCCCAGCCCCTGCGAGCTGCTCCTGGAACCGCGCAGCCCCCTCCGCACGGAGCCTCTTCCTCTGCCCGAGCCCCTCCGAGCTGCTCCCGGGCCGTGCAGCCCCCTCCGCGGAGCCGCCGCCCGAGCCCCCCCGAGCTGCTCCGGGTCCCGCCGGGTCCCGCCGTGCGCGCTGCAGCCCTTGGGGAGCTCGGCGCACTCTCCTGGGCGCGCAGTTGCTCTGTTACTGTCTCAGGGAACCCGAGGGCACCCCCGCCCTCCTGGGTCCTGCTCCAACTCCCCACGAGCCCCTTTCCGCCCGGGAAGGTCGGTGCAGCTCCTGCGTCTCCGGGACGGGGCTCTCCTGTCCTGGGGACACTCGCCCCGGCCTCAGCCCGGCTCCTCGCGGGGCCCCTCCCCCTTGGAGGCCTTTGTGTCTTTACTTCTTTTTCCCCGTCTTCCTACCTTGATAGAAGCGCGAACTCTTCTCACTGTTGCATTCCAGGTGTTCTCTCTTTAATTCTCAGGCCGAATTCATAGATTTTCAGGATGATTGGAAGGTTTTCTAGGTAATTTGGTGGAGACAGGTGATTTGGAGACCCTACTCTTCCGCCAGCTTGCTCCTCCCGACTGTTTTTTTTTTTAATGAGATACCATGGATCAGTTCTTTTTCCCAGTGTTGAGTTTGAAGTTTCATCCCTAGTATTTCAATCACTGCCAGCCCTGAAATGGACCTATAGCTGTACCTGATGTCTCTTCTTCAAAAACTCTGGTTGTTAGATATGTTGACTTCATTAGGCAATGAAAGGGTAGGCGTGTGCTTTCATTTCTATCCATCCATTATTATAGGGCATGTAAGAACCTAAGAAGTTCCATAGGTATGGGATCAGAGATGTATTCTGGAAGACCCTCAAGGTGATAAGATTTTGCCTGGGGTTCGGAATACATCAAATTCATAGAAACAATTTAAAAATTAACATTCTTGTGCACAAGGGTGTGTGAGACAGACAGGGAAACAGAGAGGCAGAGGTTGAGAGAGATAAACTGTTAGTTAAAACATGATTTCCTAGTTATATAAATGCAAAGTTGTAAGTGTAAGAAGTGGTGTCTTGTTTACTGTTCCATTTTCAAAGATTTACAGAATAGCAGAGACCTAAGAGATAATAAATAACACTCAAATAGACCCATAGCAAACATATTACCCAAGACTTGTGGAATATAATTAAAATTACATTTATTCTTCTATTTCTACAAGGAAATTATTTTTAAAAATTAGTATTATTCTACTCCATCAGTAGAATAGAAATTTCTTTTAATTATGGGTAGGATATGAATAATCCAGATCTAGTTTGGGTTAGGCATTGCTAATTTTTCCAGTTAGAGCAGTATATTCGCACTATGACTCATTAATTATGTTTTGTTTCACCGCATTCTATGCCCAAATATCTTTGCTTTGTCAGAACTGGTAATGATAGAGTGATGACGGCATCAAGTTTCCTTCATCTCCAGTTCTTTTCAACCACCTGTCAGTTGTCCATTTTTATGTTTCTGAGTAGTATTCCATTATACAGATATCCCACAATTTGTCTAAAACCATTTACTTGTTAATTGACATTTGCCTCCATTTCAGTCTGTCTGTTGTGCATAAAGTTGCTATGATCTTACACAGATCAGTCTTTTGGGGGGTACAGATGTATTTGTTTCTCTTCTGCACATAGCCAGGAGTGAAATTACTCCCATATATGCTATATATATGTTTAATATTATGAGGATCAAAAAACTAGACTCCAATGATTGTAATATTTACTTTCGCTTGTCCAGCAGCAACTTATGACACTTCTAACTGCTGCACAGCCTTGCCAACATTCGGTATAATCTGCCTTGATATTGTCAGGTTTTTTAAAAATTGAAGTATAATTAACATACAGTGTTATATTAGTTTCAAGTGTACAGTATAGTGATTCTATAATCCTAACATTACTCAGTGCTCACCATGATAAGTGTAGTCACCATCTGTCACCAAAAATTATTACAATATTATTGACTACATCCCCAATGTTGTATTTTTCATCTACAGGACTTATTTTATAACTGGAAGCTTGTACCTCTTCATCCTTTTTATCTATTTCACCCATTACCACCCCACTCCCTGAATACCTCCCCTCTGGCAAACATGTTTGTTCTCTGTATTTAAGAATCTGTTTATTTGTTTTGTTTTATAGATTCCATATATAAGTGAAATCATATGGTATTTTTTCTTTTGTAACCTATTTCACTTAACATAATATACTCTAGGTCCATCCGTGTTGTTGTAAATGGTAAGATTTTTCTTTCTTATGGCTGATACACATACACACACACACACACACACACACAGTCTATTCACCTATAGATAAGCATCTGGGTTGCTTCTGTATTTTGGCTATTTTAAATAACATTGCAGTGAACATGATGGTGCACATAACTTTCAAACTGATATTTTGTTTTCTTTAGGTAAATATTTTTTAAGACTTATTTATTTATTAGAGAGAGAGAGAGAGAGAACGAGGCAGAGAGCACACATGCATGTGTGAGAAGAGAGAGGGGCAGAGAGAGGGAGAAGGTCTTAAGCAGACTCGCTGAGCACAGAGCCTGATGTGGGGCTTGACGTCACAATCCTGAGATCATAACCTGAGCCAAAATAGTCAGACACTTGACTCAGCCACCCTGGTGCCCTACTGAATAGTGTATTCAATGGATCATATGGTAATTCTATTTTAAATTTTTTAGGGAACTTCTATACTGCTTTCCTCAGTGGTCGCACCAGTTTGTATTCCCACAAACAGTGCACAAGCATTCCTTTTATTCCACATTCTTGCCAACACTTGTTATTTCCTGTTTTTTTATTTTTTATTTTTAGCTATTCTGACAGGTGTAAGGTGATATCTCATTATGGTTTTGAATTGCATTTCCCTGATGACCAGTGATGTTGAGCATCTTTTCCTGTGTCTGTCATTTCTATGTCTTATTTGGAAAAATATTTATTCAGGTCCTTTGCCCATTTTTAATCAGATTATTATAATTTTTTGGTGTTGAGTTGTATGAGTTCTTTATATATTTTGGATATTAACTCCTTATTGGAGATATTATTTGAAAGTAACTTTTCGCATTCAGTAGGTTACCTTTCTGTTTTGTTCATGGTTTTCTTCACTATGCAAAAGCTTTTGTATTTTTATGTAGTCCAATAGTTTATTTTTGCTTTTGCTTCCCTTGCCTGAGGAGGTATATCTAGAAAAATGTTAACTATGACTGATGTCAAAAAATTTCTAGGATTTTTATAGTTTCAGGTCTCACATTTATTTCCTTAACCTATTTTGAGTTTATTTTGTGCATGGTTTAAGAAAATGGTCCAGTTTTACTTTTTGCATGTAATTGTCCAGTTATCCTAGCACCATTTTTCAATGGTCTTTTCTCCATTGTATATTTTTGCTTCCTTTGTCATAGACTAATTAATCATATACACATGGTTTTACTTCTGGGTTCTCTATTCTTTTCCATTGATCGATGTGTCTGTCTATTCTGTGCTAGTATCATACTGTTTTGATTATTACAGTTTTGTAGTACGTCTTAAAATCTGGGAAAGTGATGCTTCCAGCTTTGTTCTTTCTCAAGATTGTATTGGCTATTTGGGGTCTTTTGTGGTTCCATATAAATTTTTTAATTATATGTTCTAGTTCTGTGAACATGATGTTGGATTTTGATAGGGATTGCGCTGAATCTGTAGATAGCTTTGGATAGTCATTCTTTTTATTTTTAGCTTTTCTAATAGGTTTTTAGTGTTGTATCTTTATATATAAATAATTTCAAAGCATTCTTTTCAAGAGCACCACAAACATTTAAAAATATGGATGAAGTAGACATACTTGAAATGCCTTTGTTTTTTCTGGTAATGCTACATCTAATGAGACCTATCTAATATCTACAACAGCTTTCTTAGGTTTACTGTTTGCGTGGTAAATATATTTCAAAACTTTTACTTTTGTGTGTGTCTGTTTTCTAAATATTAAAGTTAAAATTAAATTTTGAATAGATTTACAGAAAAATTGCAAAAAATATGCAGAAAGTCCCCCTCTAGTCTACATCCAACTTTCTCTAATATTAACATGTTGCATAAAAATATTACAATTAGTATATCCAAAAAATTAACTTTCTTATACTAGTATTATAAAACTGCATATTTTATTCAGATTTCACCAGCTTGCCACTAAAGCTTTTCTCTGTTCCAGGATCAAGAACTATATTGCATTTATTTGTCATGTTTCCTTAGTCTCCTCCAATCTATTAACACTTCCTAAATCTTTGTCTTACAAGACCTGGATATTTTAGAAGAGTAGTGGTCAATTATATTGTAGACTGTCTCCAGTTTGTGTTGTCTAATGTTTTCTCACCATGAGGTTGACCAGTGAAGAGATGTGACCTTCTCAGTGCTTCATATCAGGAGTTACATGAGGACATTATACCATTATTAATAATATTAATCTTGATCACTTAGTTAAGATAATAGCTTCTAGATTTCTTCAGTGTAAAGTTATTTTATCCTTTACTAATAATAAATATCTATTTACTAATATAAATAAAGATGATGGAAAAAGCCTTTTTTCCTCTAATTTTGCCCAATAATTTCAGAATTCAGATTATAGATTGCAAAAGTTATTACATTAGTACTTGAGTGATAATTTTCTATTTCCCAACTTATTTGTTTATTTATTAATTGGAATTCTTCTAGATGGCATAGCTATTGATTTGCCTCTATTTGATTTTTTACTTATTTACTTATACTAGTATGTGCTCATTTATATTTTATGTTCTGGGTCACAAAACAATGCTAATACTATTTACATTTTGCTCAAAATTTTCTAGTTTTAGCTTATGTGAACTTTTTTCAGTTTGTTTTCTGTGCCATTTCAATATGCCTCCATACTCTTTTGAACATTTCCTTACTTTCAGGCACGGCGGAGTGCTCCAGACTCATCTTTGAATCTACCATTTCTCTAAGAATCCTTGATTCCTTCTATTAGATAATGAATGGCTTGTCTTTTCATTCACTTAACATGATGACAGCCACTTATGTATGCAACAAAAATTTCTAATTTTGGTGAAATCCCATTTATCAATATTTTTCTTTTATGGATTGTGCTAGTACAGTGGCATAAAATAAACCCTTTACCTAACCGAAGACAACAAGTTTTTTCCATATATATTCTTTTTGATGGGTTTAAATTTTTAAATTTTAGATTTCAGTTTGTTATTCACATTGGTTTAATAATTTGTATAAGTTTGAAGGTATGTATTGAAGTCCAGTTGGTCCACCACCATTTGTTGAATGAATTTTTCTCTGCTTAATTGCCTTTGCATTTTTACAAATAAACAGCTGATTATATTTTGTGTGTTTATTTTTCTGCTTTCCAATTGGTACTACTCATCCATATGTTTTTTTTTTTTTTTTGGCCTATAACATAATATCTTGATTAGGACATGTTTTCAGTGAATCTTGAAATCAGGAAGTATGAATTTTTCAAGTTTGTTTTTCTTTTTCCCGCTTGTTTTGGTAATTTCAGTTACTTTTTCTTTCCATATAAATTCAGCACAAGTTTATCAATATTACAAAAATGTTCTTCAAAAAATTAGATTGGGTTTGCCTTCACTCTAGATCAATTTGTAGAGTATTGGTATCATTAAATGTTAATTATCCTAATCTACTCAATATACTTATTTATTAGGGCATTCTTAATTTTTTATTCAGTGTTGATAGTTATTAACATGCATATCCTATGTATTTTGTTAACTTTACACCTGAATATTTCATTTTTTAGTATTTTATTGTTTGATGCTATTGCAAATGTTACTTTAATAATTCAATTTGCAGTTGTTCACAGCCATATTCATCAATGCAATTGAATTTCTCATATTGACTTAGTATCATAGGGTGTCTATATCCATCAGATCTAAGGGCTTTTTATAGACTCTTTGGGAATATAATACATGCAAATATTAGGTCCTATGTACAAAGAGATTTATCATTTTCATTCTGTATGCATTTTTTTCTTATCTTATTTCACAAAGACTTTCAAAATTAGTGAGAAAGGTCATTCTTGCCTTTTTTCCTGTTATTAGAGGAAAAGGTTATTGATTCTTTATTGAGATGTATTAAATTTGCTGATAAGATTGTTCAATACATTATTGTCTTTAACTGTGTTTTTCATTTCTACCATTTCATTAGAATTTTACAAATAGTTTGCATCAGACTGTTAAAAATTATATATCTGATTTTGCCTGTTGTCCACTTTTGTCCATAATGGTTTTTAACATAATAATCATAGGTATATAAAAGTCCCAGGGAAATAATTCCAACTTCTCGTTCACATCTGAATCTGTTTCAATTATATGTTACTTTTTTGTGTGTGTTTTGTAATTTTTGTTGAAAAAGTGGACATCTTTTGTAAGATCATAGAAGCTGAAGTAAATTATTTTTATTACCAGAAATGTGGACATCTTTCATTCTGAACCAGGGCCACCCTATATTCAGATAGAAATTTATATACATTATAATAATAGAGGAAAACAATATAGGAGAATTTCTGCACAATGTTAGTTGCCTCCTGGACTTCATGAGCAATGAATATAAACTTGCGCTCTTTTTATTATTTCACTTAGAGCCTAGAGGAAGCTCACAAATGAAAACAATAAAATGTAATGTTAAGCACAACAGTGTTTACTATTTTATCTCTGGAAACTAGTTTAGGACTATTGTAATTGGTGAATAAGCATTGCTAAATTAATGAATGAGTGAGTGCATAAATACATGAACACACAAAAGGAATAGATTGTTGCAAGTTTTGAAGGTATATGAATGATGGGTTAATGAATCAGGAATATTTGGCACCTTTAACATAAAATTATTAAACTACATAGAACAGCAAGAAGTTCTCATTTTATAAACTACTGTTAGGGGAGCATATTAATAACGTTTGTTTAAATATCGTAAGTCAGAGAGTATCAGTGAGAATCCATTCCCTTGCACATTTCTTGGAAAGAACTGAGAATAATTTCACAATTTCATAATGTGGAATATTTAGGAGACTATTTTAATGCATTTAACTCGGTAGGTTCTTTACTTTAAGTAAAAGAAATGTTTTAATATTCAAGAGTTCCATGTATGAAGATGTTAGTACCAAGAATATAATTTTATTTCTTATGGAAAGACCTATTGGGGAATTTGGCAATTGGGGGGAAAAAACAAACAACTAAACTAAACTGAACAAACAAAATTAAAAGGCAGAGGTCAACCCAAGGGTAAAGATTATCAAAATAAGCATGAATTAAAAGCAAGATCTTGTGATGCCTGTAACTTTTTTTTTTTTAAAGATTTTATTTATTCATGGGAGGCAGAGGGAGAAGCAAGCTCCATGCAGGGAGCCCTATGTGGGACTCGATCCAGGAACTCCAGGATCATGCCCTGAGCTGAAGGCGGACGCTCAACTGCTGAGCCATTCAGGGGTCCCATGCCTCTAACTTTATTAACAGGAAACAGATGTAATTTTATGTTCTTCATAGCCTGTAAAATAAGGATGCAAAAGATTGTCTATCAATGGAGGGAGACAATATGGGAAAAGACCGCAGAGATGTGAACTGAGAATTTCATATTTTTTGCCAAGTTAGAAATATTTGAAAGCTTCACAATTCCTGGACTTAATTCAGAAGCAGATTGTCAAGTTCTGAAAGACAAGGCATTTCTCCAAGTGCAAAAAAAAACGATGCGCTAAATTAAAAGAAAATGATAATATTTGTTTCCTGTGTGCTTCTACTTTTTATACTTTAAATAATTGCATAGTTTCTTTATTTACATTTACTCATTCAGCAAATTCTTGTTGGACCCCTTCAATGTGTCAGGTACTGATACAGGAATATTTGATAATTCTTTACATTCAGTAATGAATGTTACTACCAAATTTTTATAGTGAAAGATATTAAAGTAAGTGATTAAAAAATAAAGTGATTAATTTAAAAGGAGATTCTAATTAAATTAATTAACCAAATTTTGGAGACCTATCAGGTAGCCACCAGTTATTTAGCCTATTAACAATCTTGTATATATTTTTTCTGGAAAGCAAAAACTGTTACAAAAATGTCTCAAGGGCAATGATTTTGATTGATATATATGGAGAGATTTTGTCTCCAAATTTGTATTAAATGTATATGAATGAAGGAAAAATACTTGCATTGCTACAACACATTTTTATCCTTAATACTTGAATAAATGTATCTATTAAAAGCTATTAGAGTCTAATTTCCTTATGTGCAGGCACCTTCTCATTGCTACATTATAGTAAATAGTGTGAATTCAATTCATTTTTTAATGCAATTAGATACGAGGGAATTGAAAAAACAGTTGGCTCAAAATCATCATTTCTAACATACTAGATTTTCTTTGATGGTGCTTGTTACAAAATAACAATAAATCTTTTCTTTTTTGTTATTTTCTGTATGTGCTTGTGTTTCTTAGGAAAAGAGGGTAAGTCAATGATAATATAGGTGTCTCTGAACTTCCTAGAAAATTGCATTTTTGTTCATTGGTGGTTTCAAACTAGAAAAAGATTTCCCTTTGAAAGTGTGTGTGTATTTTGAGTCATAAAATAACCTGTGTTTAACTTTATTATACATTGCTAAATAGATTTCCAAACCAGTCGTACCTGTATACAAATCTCCAAATAGTCCATGAGAGTATTAGTTTTACTATTTTTTAAATGCCATTTGATATTGCTGTTCTTTTGCATTTTGATATATTTTTTAAAGGATTTTATTTATTTATTTGAGAGAGAGCATGAAAAGAGGGGAAGAGGAGAGGGAGAGGGAGAAGCTGACTCCCCACTGACCAGGGAGCTCGATGTGGGACTCAGTGCCGAGATCCTGAGGAGCAGGACCTGAGCTGGAGGCAGACACTTAACCAACTAAACCACCCAGATGCCCGCATTTTTTATATTCTAGTGGTTGTGTGGTGTTATCTCACTGTAGTTATAATTCATATTTTAATGGTGAATTTAAAAGTTGATCATCTTTTCATAACTTTATTGGTCATTTAATTTTTTTGAAGTTCCCATTAAACATTTTTACCAATTCTTTAAATTGGGCTTATTGTTTTAGATTGATTTATAAGACTTTTTATGTATTCTTTGAGTTTTGAGGAGATAAATATATTTCCAAAACACGTCTCCCACCTCATAGCTGATTGATTGATTAAAAAAAAAAAAAAAAAAAAAAACCTTTTGGAGAACAAAAGATTTAAATGTTAATGAAGTTCAATTTATTGTTCTTTTACTTTATGATTGTTTTTGTTTGCTGTTCAAGAAATATTTAACTATTCTGAGATGATGAATATAGTTTCCTTTATTTTCTTCTAGAAAATTTTCCCCCTTTTTGACATATAGTTTCACAGTCCACCTGTAATTAATTTTTCTGTGCAGTGTGAGGTATTATTTTTTTTCCATATGGGTATCCAATTGTCATAGCGCTATTTCCAGAAAAAAAAAAAAAACCCACTCAGCATTTCCCTATTCCAATTCAGTGTAACTTTTGTCAAAATCTTTATATGTTGGTCTATTTCTAGAGTCTATGCTATTCTATGATTTATACATCTGTCCTTACACCAGTACTATATGATGTTAACAACTGTAGTCTCATGATGATCCTTGATACTTGATTGCATAAATTCTTCAATTTTTTTTGTTTCTTCAAGATTGTCTCAGCTAATACCGGCCTTTTGTATTTTCAAATAAGTTTTAGTTAGAATCAGCTTAGCAATTTATATACACACACTCATGCTTACCCACACTCAGTCACAGACATACAAGGTGCTGACATTTTTGTTAGCTTATTGAGTCTCTAATAAATTTGTTAATAATTGAAATATTTTAATGTTGCTTGTCCAATCTTTTGAACATATTATATCTTTACATTTATTTAGGTCTTGTTTTTCTCTCATTAATATTTTATAGTTTTCTTTGTAGAGGCTATGCTCATTCTTTATCAGATTAATTATGGATAGTTGCTTTCTTTTATATCATAAAAGTTTTCTAGGCTCATTTTGTATTTTCTCTGTACCATCTAAGAATCAGACTTTTCTCTAAGGAACCCCAATTCCCTATAGTGAAAAACAATATATTTTTTTAAGATTTTTACTTATCTGAAAGAGAGAGAGGGACAAGCAGACTCTGGCACAGAGCCTGATGTGGGGCTTGATCCCACGACTCCGAGATCATGACCTGAGCTGAAATCAGGTCAGAGCCTTAACCAACTGAGCCTTAACCAGGTATCCCAAAAACAGTATTTAGAAACCAGAAGAAATACACTATGTAGTTTTCCCCCTTTCCAAATGTGTAACTCCCTTCTCCAATAGTAAAATCCTGTCCACCATTATACTCAACATATTTCCTTATTTAATCAAACTAAAATATAAAGGAAATGGTTTCAAATTTTCTAGTTCATTCCTTTTTTTAAAGGCTTATTTATTTGAAAGATAGAGAGTGAGAGAGCATGAGCAGGGGAGAGGCAAAGGAAGAGGGAGAGAGAGCATTTCAAGTAGACTAAGTGGGGAGCCTGATGCAGGGCTAGATCTCATGACCCTCAGATTATGATCTGAGCTGAAATCAAGAGCCAAAGCTAACCAAGTGCCCCTAGTCTATTCCTTTTTTAAGGGAAATCTTACATTTACTACTATAAACCACAATCCTAACAAGATATAGAATATTTTCATCACCCCAGAAATTTACTCCCTGCCTCTTTCCAATTAATCATTCCTCTGAGGCAAACACTTGATTTTTTTTAAACTGTAGATTAATAGATATAAGTAGAATCATAAATTAGCCACTTTTTTGTGTCTGGCATCTTTAACATTATGTTGGTCATACTTATTCATGCCATCATGTATACCAATAGCTCCTTCTTTTTTATTGCTCAGCAATATTTAATTATTACTATTAGTATACCATCTTAATATACATTGTTTATCCATTCTTCTGATTATGGACATTTTGAGTCATTTCCAGCTTTGTGCTATTATGAATTAAGTTGCTATGAACAGTAGTCCAAGTTTTTGTGTGGTACATATATTTTAATTTTTGTTGGATAAATACTGAAAAGTTAGTTTATAAGGGAATAGGAAAGGGGTGCCTGAGTAGCTCATTCAGTTAAGCATCTAAATCTTGATTTTGACTCAGGTCATGAGCTCAGGGTGGTGAGATTGAGCCCCATATTAGGCTCTGCACTCACCAGAGATTATCTCCCTCCCTCCCCTTCTACTTCTCTACCAATCTTACCATGCACTCCCCCCCCCGCCCTGAGCTCACTCCCTATCTAAGTAAAATAAAACTTTAAAAAAATAAGGGAATAAGAAAGATGACTATTTAGTTCACAAGACATCGCCAAAACTATTTCCAGATTAGTTCTAACACTTTGCTGTCTGATAATTGCAACATGTAAGAGTTCGGCTTGTTCCATATCCTCACTAACATTTGATGTTTAATTGTTTTAACATCTAATGAATACATAATATTATTTCGTTGTAGTTTTGCATTTAATAATTTTATAGAGTGTCTGGGTGGCTCAGTTGGGTAAGTGTCCAACTCTTGATCTCAGCTCAGGTCTTGATCTCAGGGTCATGAGTTTGGGCCCCACTCTGGGTGTGAAGTCTACTTAAAAATAGTAATAACAGTAATTTTTGAAGGTATTATAAGTGGTAGCATTTATATCTCATTGTCAAATTTATTGTTGCTAATGTATAGTGAATAGAGTTGATATATTTTGGTACATTGGCCCTGTATCCCCAACTTTGCTAAATTATCTTCTTAATTATAATATTGTATCTGTAGGTACTTTGGGGTTTTTAATATATAATATCATCTGAAAATAATGGTGGATTTATATTTCATTTCAAATTCATATACATTTTAGCAAATAAGATTTCTTCATTGAAAGATTGCAGTTGATACACCATCTAGAAAAAAATAGACTGCTTTACAATTTATTTTCTCCTTTCATTATTTCTGTAGCAGCACAATAGCATTTCTTAAAGCAAAACACATTTAAAATAGAAAGAAAAAGAGTAGCTGGTAATGAAGAAATCTATCTTATGGAAGCCTGAGGGAAGCATCCAATGCATAGTTCTTTGTGTCCTTAGTAAAAAGGAGACTGATGACACAAGAACCGGAGGTCTTCATCTTGAGCTCTGGGCTTCAGGGAAATCCAAGGGCTTCCCCTTAAAGATCTGGTGAGGACCAAGAGGATACAGGGTTAAAAGAGCAACAGTCTAAATACCTGAGAGCTGTACTTAGAGGCTGTCTGTGCTTCTTGAAAGAAACCCACTTCATTTATTCCCCTGAATCAGAGCCTGTCAGAGAAGCCATGCACAGTTATTGTAAGGAAAGACTGAACCACTGGGAATACTTGTGAGTAAGAGTTTTATCTCAGGGTTTTGTAAATCCAGAGGAAAATGCTGGCCAAAGCATACACATTTGATTGTATCTGTTTTTGTTGTTTGTACGGTCAAGAGGCTCCTCTATCTTTAAGAAATAAGTCTGAATATTCCATTAAATTACCATGAGTTTTATAGCAAGAGGTCTGCATGCAATACAGGAGAGCAGCTATCAATGCAAAGCAGATGATAGCCAAACAGATGCCATTTCCAGTTCACAGAGATGAGCTCTTTCTTCCTACAGCTATTGATTAGAAGGCACCTACAAGAAGCCATCCATTGCTTAGAGATACTACTTACCTTCACTATTCAGAAATAGAGGAGAAAATCTCCACACATAGAGTACAGATCTAAGGGGCCTTAAGCATTATCCTGATCTTAGTTATGTTAGATTACAATGAATGTGTACCCATTTTTTAAAGTATTGTTTACTGCATTCACTTTATTGAACATAAATGACATGTCAAATTACGCACATAGTTGAGTAGTTGCCACAGTAAATATTATGCATGTCTGCTGTAAAGCTACTGTCATCTGGCAGCTTGACTGGGGCTGGATTGTCCAAAAGAGTCTAATTCACATGTCTGGTGGTTAGTTAGCTATGCCTGTTGTCTGAGGTGCCCCATCCTCCTCCATTTGGCCACTTCAGCAAAATAACCTGCTGAAGCAAATAGCAGCCATGACATCCTAGGAGAATAAATACCAATGTTCAAGCACTTACCAAGCCTCTACTTATCTCATGTTTGCTGATTTGCCATTGCTAAGCCAAATCAAGGACCCATATCTGAGTCAATGTATGAAGGTGTGAGTACTAGGAGATATGACTCATTGGAGGCTATTAATTTAATAATCTACACGGACGCCTGGGTGGCTCAATGTTTGAGCATCTGCCTTTGGCTCAGGGCATGATTCCGGGGTAGGATAGAGTCCTGGACTGAACTCCTTGCTGGAAGACTGCTTCTCCCTCTGCCTATGTCTCTGCCTCTCTCTCACTGTTTCTCTTATGAATAAGTAAATAAAATATTGTTAAAAAAATTTAATGATATACAGTGATACTCCAGGGTAAATAAAATCATGGTTTATTTTTCTCATTTATTTTCTTGATTTAATACACCTTAATTTTTTTATAATTTTAGACTTACAAAAGAAGCAAAAAAAAAAAAATAGTACAGAAATTCCCATATACTTTTTACCCATTTCCCCTAATGTTGACATCTTAACATAACCATAGGATAACTGATGAAATTAAGAATTAATCATTAGTGTTGTATTATTAACTAACATACAGGTTTATTCAGGATTTATTAATTTTCCTACTAATATTATATTTCTCGTTTGGAATCCAATCCAGGATACCTTATTATTACATCTTCTTAGTTTTCTTCATTTTGTGACAGTTCTATAATCTTGCCTTGTCTATCATGACCTTGACACTTTGAAGAGTGCCAGGCAGTTCATTTTGTAAAATGTCTCCAGATCTGGATTTATCTGATGCTTTTTCATGATTGGATTAAGCATATGCCTTTTTGGCAAGTATACCACAGAAGTAATGTTGTGCCCTTCTCAACGAATCTATTAAGAAGTACATGATGTCAATAAGTAGTGATGTGCTGGTGCGGCTAAACTTGATCCCTTGGTTAAGATAGTATCTTCCAGGTTTCTCCACTGAAAATATGTATCTTTTCCTAAACACAGCTCTGGAATTGATTTTCCAGAAGAAAGGAAGAATGAGTTAAAAATATTTATTGTTAATATTTTTCTTTTGAATTTCTTAGTGTAGTCTCACAAAATACAGGGTAATATAGCTCATTTTCTCCAAATATCTTTATAGTTCTAGCCAGGAGTATTGTTTTACTATAGTTTTGCTATTTTTGACTATTTCTACTAGCAATGGTTTATCCCTTATCTTAAATTTCAATGAACATTTCTCCCACCCATCTCTAAGATTTTCATAAATCTTAGTTTCCTTCTTTGTGCATTTTTAAACAATTGTTAAGATACTATCAGAGCTCATCCAATTAAATAGTACAGGGTATTTACTTATGAGAAACATGCTCTACAGTTCAGTGATGTGATAGACGCTTGTAGTGCTCTCAAACAGCGACTCATCAAAATGACGTTCGTATGTTTTTTGATGTTTTCTATTTCAGCATGTCTGTCTTACAAGCACAGGCGTTGGTTTTCTTTTTGGTACTGGACCACTTTTCAAGCATGTTTTCATAATAAATAATCTAGGCTGACAAAAATAGTGTCAGGCATGCCAACTGACCATTTATAGGAGATTTATATTGTAAGCTCAGGGTTCTTTTCCTGTAATATAACCCATTATAATTGCAGGTGTCATTTGGCTTTCTTTGCATTTCCCAGTAGGAAGATGGGCTAAGGGAAATGATATAAGAAAACACCAATACACTTGCTATTGCTATTGTTAGTAATAAGTCCTTTGTCTCTGACCAGGAATATCATGGCTTCAGGTAGGGAAAAATCTCAGACTCTGCATTAATACCTGCCTGTCACCTTCCTTCCTGTCTCTCTGGACTCTCTTAAGCTGAAGAAGAACATACACAGAGGAAATTAGGGTCAAACTGTGGGGAAAACAGGTTAAAATCAATGGGTGGTATATTAAAAAATTAGAGATGAAGCATTTGCATTTTGGGGGGAAAAGATGTTTAAAAGTATGTATTTGCCCTGAAAAAGCAATAAAAATTCAGCTACCTCCCAATTAATCTGTTTTGTCTTGTACTCTATGAGGTTATACTGCAACTTTACTTGGATTATTTTTAATTCATCAAATAATATAAGAATAAATGCTAGTGAATAAAAGTAAACAATACAAAATTTGGTACTGGAAAGAGTTATTAAATTCATTCCCCCTCAACCCAACCTAACCCTTCAGCAGTAAACACTGCTAATGATACAATGATTCTCCATGCATAAAAATCAATAGCAGCACGTGTGACTTTTAGTTAACATTTGTAATACAACTGGGGTTATGCTTTATATGCTTGTTATTTTTTATTTCTAACTTAAATATTTGGAGAATCTTTTATTTTGTGTATTTGCATTACCTCATACTTATAATTGCTGCTGAATATTGTTCAATGTATTTAACTATCCTCCACTTAATAAGCATTTTCTTGTTCACTCTTACCAATGGTGATACTATGAGTATCATCACATTCATTATTTTTGAAAGGCTCATACCATATGTCAGTACTGCTCTGGATTTTGAATATGTCATCCAAGTCTACTGAGCATATGAGAAACTTATTGCCAACATGGCATGCTGTAGTTCAGAGATATGCATTTCAAAAGTTAAGAGATAACTAGATTGCAGTTTATTGCTTATACTACAGACTAGTTCCTCATATTCCAACTTCACAATTTTAGGAGCTTACATGGACAATATTATGAACTTTCATATTCTATGTAGAGGTCACAATCAACTCCTCTAAAGGAGGAGAAAATTGACAGAATCAATTTTGACATTCATATGGGTTAAAACAAAGCCCCAGGCAATGAGAATACATTAATTAGTACATAACTGCTTCTCGTATTAGTTCTGTCCATAGCACAAGAAGAAGAGAAATCTTGAAATAAACTCATTAGGACAAAGGAAGAAATATGTCGGAATATCTTCACAGGAGTGTAAATGTCATCAATCTTATTTAAGTGGATGTTTGCAGAATCTATTTCTCTGTTTTCAAATTCAAATATAAAGAATGTAGATTGTTGAAAATACAGGGCCACCTTAAGAGAAAATGCCATGTGAAATTCAGCCCTGTTATCTAGTCTATTCACTCCTTAGCAGTATTTAAATAAGCATTCAGTTTTATTTTTTATTAAACATTATTATGTCATATATTACATATATGTATTTTTATTTGAAAGATCCTATTTGATTCTTTATCAAAATTTTCTTATCATTTGTAATGGTTTATTTGTTAGTCATCATTTCTTTCCTCTGTGTTTTTCAAACATACTAAAGGTAATTTTTCTCCTTTATATAGAGGTTATTATATTTGAGGTACTCTAACAGTTGCTGATTAGTGCCTCAATTTCATGATTCCTTTTCAGTTCATAAATCGATAGAATTCACTTGTGGCGGCACTAAGGGGTCTGAGTTCGAGGATATCTTCCTGCAAATATATCTATATTTGTTTTTGCCAGGAGTTACAGGACATATTTGCCCATAGTTGGGATCCTTTTTTTATGTATTTTTTGTCAGTTATTATTAACTTCACCATAAGTACTTTCCCATAACTACTTCTGCATAAACATAATTTTCAAAGGTTGCTTAACATTCATATGTAAGTATAACAATTTAATTAAGCATTCTCTTCTTGGACATTTTGATTGTTTTCAGTATTATAAATAACTTCACAACAGATGCCTTTATTCATGAGGTTGTATTTAGAGTTACTGCCTCACTCTGGATGTAAAATTACTGGGGCAAAGATAATGAAGCATTCTCAGGTCCTTGATTGTCAAATTGCTATTCAGAAGGATTACAGCAATTTACACTCCTTTAAGCAGTGTATCAAAGTGCCCATCTCAGTTCACCTTTACTCTGATTGCTCATTTGCGGGTGAAAGAGGGCATCTCACTGTGTTTTAATTTTTTTTGCCAGTCTAGCGATGTTGAGCTTTTTTCACATATGGTATCCATTATGTTTTTCTTTTGCTAAAGAATCTGTGTAAATTGTTATCTTATTTTAGCTTTATTTGTTTTTTTTATTTATTAACCTCGTCTTTTCTCAGATCCTGATGACAAGTTCTAGGAAAACCAGTTAAAGAATTTAGGCAACCCTGGGACTTTTCTTTATTCCATCTGTGCACACTATGCTACTTACAATTTTAGGATTGGGGCTTCTGGTTTGTAGTATATTTAGTTTTATATAGGTCAGAGACTATACACCTAAATCAACATATATCCAGTAGTTAAATGGTAGGCTAAATGTCTTCCAAAGAAAAATTATTGCAATCAAAGTAATCATCCCCATTTTATAATGACTAAATCCAACTTTGTTAAATTTGGTATCTTCTATGTCAATATTGATGATCTAAAATTAACATGGTACTTAATAAATGACTCTTTGTAAATTTGCATATTTTCAAATTTTAAACTCTATTCTCCCCAATTCAGAGCTCAAAAAGAATAACAAGATAATTGGTTTCCATCTCTATAATGGTAATTGTTGTCTAATATGTAATAAACTGTTTCAATAACTTGTGAAAGACATTGATATATTATACATAGACACTGTTATGCTGGTTTATTAACTGTGTGTGTTGTACAGGTATATGTGTTTGTGCACATGTATGTGGCATATAAAATGGATGCCCAGGTATATGTAGTATCATTAACATTTATATGTAATAGCATATACACTTATGTGCATATATCCATACCTTTAGCTGGAAGTTAACTCTTATTTTCCTGTTGTCTTAGAATTTCAGATTTCCTAAATGCTTGAATTTCAGGTGCTAAATTATTTACTTATTGCATTATTTACAATAACAAATTGTAAAAAAAAAAGCTTTGCTGCATGTGGCTTATTTCATCCTTCTGGGTGCTTCTAAGGTCATGATCCTGGGTCAGCAGGGGTTAGAAAGGATTTATGTAAAAAGGGTTATCAGAAACCTGGGACATTTCTTCTCTTTTCAGCCAAGCCAAATGAAGGGGAGAATTCAGAGAACCATCTGAAAAATTAAACTAATGTCACCAGAGTTTGGGAGCCATAGGGAATAGATGTGACTCATATCTTAAAAAGTCTAAAGGCAAGGTGTGGCTAGTGCAGCCTCTGATGGCAGAACAGACAGGATGAATGTGAATTTTATTTTATGTCCATTAACAGGAGAGGTCAGGGGACTGACTCTCATAGTCTAATGTGGCTCGCATTCGAGGAGCCACTATTAGTTATCTCAGAAGACAGTTTACCCAAAAAAGGCATTTACTAGGAGGAAACAGAATGTCTGGGAATGGTAGGCTGTGGAAAACTAGGGACTGAGAGATATCATAACTGTTTGCTGGAGGGGGCCTGAAGCACATAAAAGACCTCTAAGCTGAGGTCCCAATTTGAAAAATCTCAAGAGGAGAAGAGAAGTCTCCCTTGGATGTCTGCCACATGAGTGGGCATCACTGCCCATGAAAAACCCGTCAAGTAAGAGGATGCCTCTCATAGCTACAGGCTGCCTTAATGCAGACAGAGGCAAGGCCATCCCCGAGTCATGTAGTCTGAGCTGCTTGTTTTCAAGGAAGATTTGCCTGCAGGGATTTTAAAAATCATGGAAGCCAAAAGAGGGGAAAGATAAAATAAATTAACAATATCAGAAATAGAAAATAATAATGTATTTGATGAGTAGCATTTACCCTTCATTTTAAATATATTTCTCAACGGTGTTTGAGAAAAGTAGGCCTCGTTCTCTGAATTTCTCTCTCCCTTCATCCCCTCCTGCCTCCTCTCATTTACACAGTTTCAAGTGAAAAAATACATTCTGTTCAAGGTACATCATGACTTTCAATTCTTGAAAGGCTCATCTTTGTTAATTTTCAAACACTGAGGTCTGTTCGGATTTTAGTCGTTCTTATTGATTTCTAGCTTAATTTCTAGGAGGTCAGAAAACACATTCACTATGAATTCAGAACTTTGAAATGCGTTGGCACTGCTTTATGGCACAGCAGTATATGTATGATTAACCTTCATAAATTATCCATGTGAGTGTGAAATAAAGATGTTCTGTCCGAAATTTATAGATGCAGCATTCTAGACGTCTCCTTTATTAAAACTGTTCTTTTTTTTATTAAAACTGTTCTATCCTTATTTTTGTCTGACTTTTCTATCAATTACTGAAGAGTATGTTAATATTTCCCAGTATAATTAATAATATTTATATCTTTTCTAGTAATATTTACTTTTTTCATATTGGGATCATATAATTAGACATAGTAATTCAAAATAGTTTTCCTGATGAAATACACTTTTTATCATTATAGGATGACCTTTTACATATCTATAAATGCTTTCTGTCCAAAGATCATTTTACAGTTGTTAATGCGGATATATACGTGTCATATCTCTATTATGTCTTTTACTTTTAAGTGTATAAGATGAACTTATTATAAAAAGTTAGATTTTTAAAATCAAGTCTGATGATCTTTGTCTTTTGATCAGATCACTTAGAACTATTACAGACAATGAAATTATCAAAATATTTGGTTACAACTTTATAATACCATCTGTAATTTCCAGGTGCCTTTATCAGTTTTATACTTCTTTTTTTTCATTTCTTAACTTATTTTACAGTGTTTCAGTGATTACATTTTTAAGCCAGTTATTTGCATTACACATTACATTTTTATTATCTCATGGCTATATATAAAATTATAACCTGCATAGTTATCAAATCTGAGTTTCTTGAAAATATTGTTTTATATCTAACTAAATTTTCCTTCAAAAAGGAAGGCTATGAAAAATCAGTTTTGAACATCCAATACTAAGTAGTTTTGTACTAATGAGCTCTTCTTTAATGATCTTGTTAATATCAAACTTCATTTACCCTAGAGGTGAACAGGAAAGTTAGGTATAGAAATATAAGAACAATCCACACATAGTACATGCTCTGACAAAGTAGAAATAACACAGTTTAAAAGGGGATGGAGGGGGCACCTGGGTGGCTCATCAGTTAAGCATCAGACTCTTGATTTCAGCTCAGGTCATGATCTAAGGGACCTGGGATAGAGCCCTGAGTCAGGCTCTGTGCTCAGTGGGGAGTCTGCTTGAGATCCTTTCTCTCCCTCTCCCTTTGCCCCTCCCTCTGCTTGAGCACACACATGCATGCTCTCGCTCTCTCTAAAATAAATAAATACATATTTTTAAAGAAAGGGGGAGAGAGAGGAAAGTGAAGGGAAATATAAAATTACATTGTTGATTATCATACAAATGAGGAACAGGAGCAATGTATAAGATTTAAGTGGACACACCATCAGTAAGATTCTAGGTCGGGCAGGCTGGGATTGAGGAAATTATATAACAATAATAGCCTAAGTGTACTCACTGGAACAACAATAAAATCCTAAATGCCAAAAGAAATAGAAAACAACGGAAAATTGCAATTCAAAGAAAGCAGATCAAATGATAAAGACAAATAAAATAATCTGACAAGACAGAAACCAAAGACATCCATTTTATCAGAACTTTCAACTGTACTTATTTCACTTTTTAAAAGAGAAAAGATGTAGGGGTGCCTGGGTGGCTCAGTTCGGGTTAACGTCCAAATCTTGGTTTCCACTCCGGTCATGATCTCATGGGTGAGCTCTAGCCCCACATCAGACTCTGTGCTTGAAGATTCTCTCCCTCTGTCCCTCCCCCACTCAAATAAATAAATAAATCTATAAAAGAGAAAAGATGTTCTGATGGCACAGAAAGCAAAATCCAGCCCTTTGCTATGTAAAAGGGATACACCTCAAACAAAGGCATTAACAAAGGCTAAAATTACAAGATGAGAAAGAAATATCAGGCAAATGCAACACCTGCAACAAAAAAGCAGGGTGACAGACATAATTATCTGACAATTATCTGAATTTAAGCACAGCAAAGCATCATTAAAGAAAACAAAGAAGTAATTTATAAATGAAAGACTAAAATTTACAATGAAGACGTGAGTCAAGATAAGGAAGGATTTTAGAATACCTTTATTTGGGCAGCCTGGGTGGCTCAGCCACTTAGCTCCGCCTTCAGCTCAGGGTGTGATCTGGGATCCAGTCCCACGTTGGGCTCCCTGCATGGAGCCTGCTTCTCCCTCTGCCTGTGTCTCTGCCTCTCCCTCTTTCTCGCTCTGTGTCTCTCATGAATAAATAAATAAAATCTTAAATAAATAGAATACCTTTATTTATGCTAAATAAATAAATAGCCTAAGGAATCCTAAATGATTTTAATTTAAAGGAAGACATTAAAGAGACATAACAGATATCCTACTTTGTGCACTAATGGTATAAAATAAAGCTTCCTTTTAAAAGCCCGTGGAACATTCACGAAAATAGACTATTTATGCAAAAAAGAAACCTTAATACACTTCCAAAAGCAGTTGGAACTTCTAAGTGTGTGAAGAGTTAACTCTCTAGAAGTAAATATTTGATCAACAGGAGCTACAGAAGAGCCAGTACATAAATCCTCACTTTAGAAGACAGTTTTGTCCGATATTTCTAGTGTTCTGTCAAAAAAAGAAATACATATGTATGTATGAGCTGTGAAAATCAAATTGCATAATTTTAGTCATTCCACATAGGAGTTAAGTAAACTGGTCTTACATTTGGGTTTAAAATGGTGATTGCACAATATAGAGATGAATGGAAAAATTCATCCCCAAATTTAAATTTTTTAAGTCTTCTTTATTTTGGATGACATTAAATAGCAAATAAACACCATCACAAGTAGAGAGCTAGACTCTAGACAAAAGGAAAAAGCAATGTATTTTAATATCTTTAGTGATAGTCTTTCCCTGCTGTTTGAATAAGATGCCCCAAGTTTTCATTTGACATGGGGCATTGCAAATTTCGCAGCTGGCCCTAACTACAGTATATCTGTTCTTCATCTTTTATTTTTCTAAGATTTATTTATTATTTGAGAGAGATAATAAGAGAGAGAGAGAGAGAACATGAGTGTGGGGAGGGGGGCAGAGAGAGTCTCACTCTTCCCTGTGGGTGTGGAGTCTGATGCGGGGCTCCTTCTTACCACCCTGAGATCATGACCTGAGCGAAATCAAGTCAGTCCTTTAAGCCACTGAGCTACCCAGGTGCCCCCTTATCTGTTCTTTATACACAAACATTTTACTGAGGTGTAAGGATTTTTTGGAACCTCTTTCCCTACCACCAAGAACCAATTTTTGGCCCCTTGGGAGTGTTATCACACCCACTGAAAATGCCTGTTTTAACACTTCCATCGATATCTGCAGGCATTTGACAAAATCTGAAAACATTTTGAGGACTGTGGGATACGGGGTCTGCGCTGACACTGACATCTGAGACAGGAAATGCCACTTTTGTCCTTTAAGCAGTGAGCAGGAGCTTATGGAGGGGAAGTTATATGCCAGCATGGCCAGCCTGGTAATGCATCATCACATTGCATTTGCTTCCTACACTTCGCTGCCTCCATTCACCTAACCCTCGCTCACACTACACAGGGATTACAAATTATAGTAGTTTTAGAACATAAGTTTTGCTTCAAACTCTGTTTTCTAGGGGACTCTGATATAGGTTATTTAGTTTCTTGTTTGTCTTCTGTAGAGCTTGAAATTTCACTGGTGACACATTAGTTTCCAACTTCACTGCATACTGTCTCATGCTTTTCAGCTTTTGTGACCAGTAGTGTCACCTCTGGGAAGGAAGGTGCTGTGACCTAGCTCCTCTTTTTGGTGTTTAGGAAATGAGGTGACTGAAAAGCTCCAGTACAGATGGGCTGTTTGTTTCAAACCATGGAGGACTGTAGAAGAGTATATTCTCGGGTGTGGGCCAGCTCACCTACACGTCTCATGGTGATGCAGAATCCAGGGAGGGCCTGATGTTTCCCTGCCAAACTGGCTGTGTGGTCTGGCTTGTTGTTTTCTTAATCGGTAATTAGGCAATGATATGGGCAAGGCGGAACAGAACATTGGAGAGGAAAGGAAAGTGTTTTTATCCCCTTTTCCACCACTTATTTTTTTGATATTCTGCTTCCTTAGGGGATTCCCCTCCCCACCCCTGACCCATCTTTTTCTTTTTTTTTTTTTTTAAATAACAGTTAAATGGGGAAACAAGAGATTTCCTCTTCTGTAGCATCATCAGGATTGCGCTATAGAGGAGAGCCCACAATAGTTTTTCAAAATGAGAAGCTATTGAATTTTGAAATTGTAAATATTAAAAGCAAAGGGGCAAGGCAAGATAATTTGTAAGGCTATGCTGTTTTCCACTTCACGTTTTGCTTTAAAAAAAAGGATTCATATCAAAATGAGCTTACTTTTTACTTAGTTTCCAAATTAGATGCTACATGGTTAATCATTAACATATTCGTTCTGTTATTATGACATTATAATATAACAGAATGGCAACTAAAGGAAGGAGGATTGCTTGATGAGTGCTTAGAAAGTGAATACTTGCTATTTCAATATAATATTTATTGTCTCAGGAAAGTGAAATGCCAGAGGTTAAGTGCAATTCTATTTCAATGTAAAATAACTAATTAAGAAGTAAAATTAATTGTATAATAGTGATGATTGAGAGCAGAAAACCAAAATGCATGTATCTATTTTTAAAATGCCCCCAAACCCTAGTATTAATATCTATTATAAACTCATTGTATAGAGAGAAGCTATAATAAATCAAAGCAATCTTTATGTATAACGACAATAGTTAAACTTTTAAAAATGATATTGTAAAAAAAGCTGATATGATAAATAGGGAAGCATGAAATATTAACTATGGAATGTTTGAGACGCTCTGCTTAAAAAGGTCCTTACTATGAATTATTTTCTTCCCGAGGATAAAGTATATGTGGAAACGATGACATTCTGTCTAAGATTAACGTCCTTACAGAATCTCAGTGCCATTCCTATCAGTCAAAATCTTGTATTAGAGATTATTTTAAATCTATATACATAAACTTACCATGATGATAAAATTATTATGGTTATTATTATGATAAAGTTTCTGTTCTAAATTAACTTTTCCTTTCTATGTAGTCAGGCATTCCTTAAATACTTCCAGTAAGCACCCAACTATTATGTTATGTTGATTAGAAATTAAATTTTCCTCTTAGTACTGCCTTACAGAAGCAAATGGGAAAGGTAAGTCAGAATTGAAAAGTCACTTCCTGTATTTCAGTGATGAGTACAAAGGGATTTTGTACTTGTGTTTTTGTGATTTTATGTTGCCTATTCATTATCCTCCACAATTAACATGTGTCGTTGAGTTATGAAGTGCTGAGTCACCACATTATGTAACTAAAACAGCATCAATTCCATTTATCCAATGATTTATTAAATTGTTTTTAACAATTAGTACTGCCCTTAAAACAATGAGTTTCTTAAGTGGCTTACACCATTAAGGTCATCTTTGAAAATTATTCAGTCTGTTAGAAGAGACTACAGATACAAAAACAAGATAAGTTAAAAAATTATTAGTTACTATGGTTTGATCTATAGTTTTTGCCTTTTTCATGTTATTATGATTCAAGTGCCTCAAAAGAATGAACAAACAGAAATGTAATGCTACTTGCATAAAGTATACATTCGTGAAAGATTAATGTGCAGTTAATAGTTTCAGGGAACTTGGTACTCCTGACTTACCCGCACCAACCTTAAAGTTATCAATCTTTTCCTTATACATTGTCTCTGCTGCTGCTTCATTAATTGCACATCAACTAATTATACTATTCAATTGATACAATCCTAAATGATGTCTAATTGTTCACATCAACTTAAAAATTTCAGATAAGGGAGTATTCAGGGTAATGGAATAAATGGTTCAAACATTAAAAGCATGAAACAAGGATATTCTTTTTTTATTTCTAATGAATACAAATTGTTTAATGTAAGTTAAATACGAGGAAAACCAGTAATGTACAACTTTATGTCTCGAAAGTTCTTAGTGTTCTGGAGCATGTTTATTATTTTTGGAAATTATGTATCTACATGACCTCACTGAGTGCCCTCTATATGAGGTCTTCCCTGACTCTCTGGCCCCTTTTAAATATCTACATTATTTGTTATCTGTCAGGAGTGTTTCTGAGATATTGATGTGTATACAGATCATCCGATGATCTTATGAAAATATAGGTTTTATTTCTGTAGGTCTGTGAGAAGACCTGATATTTCTAACTACCTCCTAGGTGATGCTGAAGTGCTGGTCCATGGACCATAGTTTAAATACCAAGGTCATTCAGCATTTATAAACTGAATGACAAATTTTTCCTTTTATGTTTTTCACCTATTTTTTCATATTTATTAAAAATATCTTCCAGTTGAGATAGCAAATTTTCTCAAACTTACAAAAATTGCTTTAAAAATTTCCTGTATCAGGGATGCCTGGGTGGCGGTTGAGCATCTGCTTTCAGCTCAGGGTGTGATCCCCAGGTCCTGGGATCGAGTCCCACATTGGGCTCCCTCATGGAGCCTGCTTCTCCCTCTGCCTATGTCTCTGCCTCTCTCTGTGTGTCTCTAATGAATAAAAAAAAATTTTTTTAAACATTTCCTGTATTAGCTATGTTAAATCCTGAGCATATAATATTTGCTTAATAAAATGTTTGAACATATTCAAAGATGCCTACAAAGTTTATTCATTTCTTCACTTAACCAATCATATGTCAAGTATTGGGGTACTAGAAAGAGTGGTAGGGATCCCTGGGTGGCGCAGCGGTTTGGCGCCTGCCTTTGGCCCAGGGCGCGATCCTGGAGACCCGGGATCGAATCCCACATCGGGCTCCCGGTGCATGGAGCCTGCTTCTCCCTCTGCCTGTGTCTCTGCCTCTCTCTCTCTGTGTGACTATCATAAATAAATAAAAATTAAAAAAAAAAATAGAAAGAGTGGTAAAGACTGATAGGGTCTTTGTCCTCAAGATTACAGGCTGCAACTTAGACTCAAGGAAGTAAGCAGGTTATTAAATGCTTTTTTTGATTGTACTAGTAACTAAAAAACTATCCCAGTGCTGAGAATGCAATAAAACAGACTTGTGCTTCTAACTTCTTTTTTTTTTTTTTTTTTTTTAAAGCAAGCTCCACACCCAACATGGAGCCCAGTTTGAGGCTTGAACTCTGGACCTTGAGATCAACATCTGAGTTGGGATCAAGAGTCGGACATTTAACTGACTGAGTCACCCAGGCCCCCTTTTCACCTTTAGTTTTTGTATTAACACCCGACCAGCAGAAGAAGCAGAGTGATTTTTAGATTACAGGAAAATAATTTAATCTTTGTCAAAGTAAAAAGCATAAGAATAGAAGAGTAAAATACTTGGAACAGATTATAAAATGATGAAAAATTTATATAAGATCATTTACAGAGTTACATACAACATAAAAAGATAACCAGCAAGAACAAGTAAAAATAAATTTTCTAGAGGCTAAAAAGAGAAACAACTGAAGGGAAAAAATTATTTTTGAAAAGTAAATTTCTGGTTTGAAATGAATTGTAAGCTATGCTACTGTTAAAAAACTGTGATATCCAAGAGAACAGCAAATAAACAAAATCACCTTAAAAGGCTGTTATTATTATATGGAATTATATTTTACACATTACTTTCAAGCTTGCTTTTTCCATTAGCAAGAACCTCTTTCCATTTATTCCATTTACTCTATTTGTAGCAGCAACTTAATGTATCTATATAATATCCAAATAAAGCATTTCTGGAGTATTTTCTACTTTTAAAATATTGCGCTTGGTACTCAATTGGCAGTCATTAATGCATTCTCCCATTCTTGTATCTCTATACAATAAAATTCCTTTAAGGAGAACATTAGTTAGTTTCCTAGGGCTTCCAGAACAAGGAACCACAGACTGGATAGCTCAGACAAGTGTATTTTGCACAAACCTGGAGGCCAGAAGTTGAAGATCAAGATATTGTCAGGGTTGGATTCTTCTAAGGCCTCTCTGCTGGGCTTATAGATAGATAGCCATCTTTTCCCTGTCTTCATATGGTCTTCCTTCTGTGTATGTCTATATCCTAATCTCCTCCTTCTGTAAGGATACGAGTCATACTGGATTAGCGTCCACCCTGAAGATCTCATTTTTAACTTAACATCTCTTTAAAGACCCTACATAGAAATATAGTCTGAGGAAGTTAGGACTTCAATATGTGAATTTGGCGGGGGGGATACAATTCAGTCTATAGCAATTCTGATTGAACTTTGCACATTTGATTACTGGCTAAATTTTGCCTAAATTATGCTTCAAAAATCTGGCACAAATTTTTATTCCAACCAGAAGTTGTTTCTGTTCCTCATCTCTGGTTTCTTGGTAGCCATTTATTTTTTTTCTTTTACATTAATTGAACATTTAAATTTTTATCTGCAACCAAGTGAAGTTAATTAGACTTTATGCTGGATCCACAGAACATTGTTGACCACTTCAAGTCACTGCATTAGGAAGACTAGTGTGGCAGTGTATTCAGGGTGTATTGCCTAGAGAAACTAGAAACATAGAATCTAGTTGCATACCAATTACCACCATTCATTTTTTATGTGATGATGGCCTAAAAGAGATAGTACCAGTAGGAATGTTAAGGGGCTAACATGAAAGGTTTAGGAAAGAAGAGTAGTGCTGGGATAGACTATATGGAAATGAGAATTTTGTCTTTTAAAACAATTTTGGAACACATGATCGACATGAGTTTTAAGAGAGCCAAGGGCTTCCAATCACTAATTATAAATCACCTTACTTGATGTTCTCACATGTCCTTACAAACATTCTAGGTAGGAGTCCTAAGAAAAAGGCATCATTGGTATTCGGGGATGGGTGGGGGGGAATAAATTGGGGAAGCATGTGAAATGTGAATGAAGCATATCAAGCAAAAGCAATCTATTGGGGATGGGAAAAGACTGGGAAGCTGTTTTATAGTATTCATCTCAGAGTGATGTTATATTTTTCAAAAAGTCGGGAATATTATCAGGAATAGTAACGGAACTATAAAACAAAAGGTGGAGAAACCATAAGACTCAGCTCTTCATGACAGTATATATAAAGAGGGATTTGAGTCCAGGTTCTGCAGTTTATTAACTGTTGAATTTAGGTAGCCTAGTTTCATTTTTTGAGCTCTAGTGTTCTCAGTTATAAAATGGATATTACAACATATACTTAAATGTGTTTTTGAATTATATTAAATATTCTTTGTGAAATATTTAAAATGTACTGTGTAAATTATAACTTTTATCAAATTATTGTTATAAACACTATCCTTTTTTTTCACTAATCATGATATATATAGCTTATTTCTTTAGCTTTCATAAAAACTCAGAGCAGATTACTCACCTTAAATCAATGTGCACTCTAGCTCCAATCACAGAGATTGCATGCTTGCATTGGAAATGATTATCTTGGAAGTACCACATGTAGGCTCAATGTAGACACATGGTATGTTTAGAATGCAGGAAATAGAGGAGAAAACCCTGTAACTAAGAACCCAGTACAACTGGAGAAATTACTTTTGAAAAGTAACTTTCCATTTTTGAAATGAATTGTAAGTTATGGTAGCGTTAACAACTATAATGACTGCTCACACACTCCAGCAATCTCTACTTGCTGCTACTGAAACATTATTCCTCAAGACCCATCATTTTGAATGTGGGATCTCATCTGAATTATATCACTCTCTAAATGACTGACGGTCATTATAGTTCTACCAGGTGTAACTGAAGATAGCAAATATTTTAATACTTGGATATTAATATTACTATAAATTTCCAGGGATGCTTGTACATCAAAGAAAGTAATCCCAAAAGCTCATATATTTAATTCTAGGGCACTCTGAAAATGGTATGGTAAATTTTTTTCAATTCTTTAGCTTTGGAACATTTCCATAAATGTGACGAGATGTGATGTGTGGGTGCACGTGTGCACATTAAAGATACAGGTATATAGCAACTAAGATAGGGTCATTTATTTCAAGAAATGATAAGAACTTAATTAAATACAATAATAAGAAGAATTTATTAATTGCAAGTAATTTTCCATATTAATTCTTGATTAATTCTGGTATTAATTTAGACTAAAGAACAACTAACTTATTAGGAGGCAAGCTCCTCTTTATGTAAACAAGTACAAGTCATCTGGTACTACATAGAAATGTGATTTTAAATGAGAGGTCACTGAAGAAAGATTAACAATCTTTCCTATTAAGAATAATTAGAAACAATTTAATATAATGAAACAGATGAAAACAAGATAACAAAAAAAGAAGAAAAGAAAAGAAAAAAATTTCTTATGTAAAAAAGAGAAAATGAATCCACTAAACATATCACATAAAATAGATTAGGAAACAGAGTTTCAAAAATTGACACATCTGGATTCCTAGGGGTACAGAGCTGTTAAACATCTCTTTCCAGATTATTTTAAAGCAAAAATCATCTAATTTCAATTCTCCTTTGAACACCAGAATACATCAGTTAATCATTTCAGATCCTCCCCAGCATTTTATCCCTAAGAATACTAATATAATTCCCACTAAAATATAAAATCAGCAAGAAAAAGAATGCAATCATCTCCAGAAGAAGCACATGACAACAACCTCTTTCTTCATGCTCTTTTGAAAAGAAATGCAAATGGTGCTAGAAATTTTATTTTAGAGTGGTTATACTAAAAAAAAAAATCATTTTCTTCTCTTGATTACCTAGAACCAAATTTCTCAATAAATATTAATTACATTAAAACAACATATTTTGAAAAATTGTCAGGCAAGAAAGGAACTAAAAAAGTGTGCTTTTTATTGTATGGATATATATATATATATATATATATATATATATATATATATATATAATAGGATAAAACAATAGGAAAAAATAGGATAATAAACCAGACATATTTCTTTCCCTATCATTTCATACCAAACATGATGGATTCTCAAAATTTGAATAATAACATCACTTACAACACCCAATGCTCTTCACAAGTGCCCTCCTTAATGCTCATCCCATTTACCCCATCTCCCCTACCTGTCCCCTCAACCTCCTCCCTCCAGCAATCTTCAGTTTGTTCTCTATAGTTAAGAATCTGTTTTCTGGTTTGCCTCTCTTTTTTCCCCCTGTATGTTCATCTGTTGCATTTCTATTCCACATATGAGTGAAATCATATGTTATTTATCTTTCTATGACTGACTCATTTTGCTTAGCATAACATATTCTAGTTTCATTCAAATCACTGCAAATGGCCAGAATTTCATTCTTTTTATGGCTGAGTAATATTCCATTGTACATATATACCACATCTTCATTATCCTTTCATCAATCAATGGACATTTGGGCTTTTTCCATCATTTGGCTATTGTTGATAATGCTGCTATATACATTGGGGTGCATGTGTCCCTTCAAATTAGTATTTTTGTCTGGGTAAATGCCTAGTAGTGCAATTGCTGGATCATAGGGTAGTTCTATTTTTAACTTTTTGAGGAAACTCCATACTGTTTTGTATAATATTATTAATACCTAAGTAGGCCTTCTCAGTATTTGAGAACTTATGAGTGTAAGCTTATTTAAAATAGGAGAACTCACACTTTCCAATTTCAAAATTTACTATAAAGCAATTTTAACCAAGATAGTGATACTTGCCATTGTGGCACTGGTAATAGACTTAAATACTGATGAAGTATTTGATTAATGCTTAAAGGAGGGATCAGATAATAAATGTATATATATATGGGTTGAAAAGAATAATCTTTTCAAAAAATCATAATGGTGCAACTGGATAACCACAGGCAAAAAAAAAAAAAAAAAGAAATGGAATTGGATCCTTACCAAACATCACATACAAAAATTACTCAATGTAGATCAAAGGCCCAAATGCGAGAGTTAAAACTATACAACTCTTAAAAGAAAGTATCAAGGTAAATCTTTCTGAGCTTAGATATATAAATTAGTTATTAAATAACAACAAAAAAGGATAAATTGGACTTCATCAAAATTAAAAACATTCCGGCTTCTATGGAAACTATTATGAAAATTTAAAAATCACCCACAGAATGGGAAAGTATTTGAAATCATGTAACTGACAGAGGGCTTATACTTAGAATATAAAAGAATCCTCTTATAAGTCAAATCTAAAAAGACTGTTTAATATTAAAATGAACACAGAATCTAAATAAATATCCTTCAAAGAATACATTGAGTAGATAAAGAAATGCTTGATATCATTACTCATCAAAGAAGTGAAAATCAAATCCACAATAAGGTATCACTTCACACCCAAGAGGATAGCTGAAATAAAAGATAATAGGTAAGTGAGAATGTGGAAAAATGAGAACATTTAAGCACTGATGATTGGAATATAAAATAGTGCATCCACTTTGGAAAACAGTATGGCAGTTCCTCAAATGGTTAAACATAAAACTATCACACAACCCAATAATTCCACTCATATATATCCAAGAGAAAAACTTATGTCCACTCAAAACTATGCACATAAATTTTTATAGCAGCATTATTTTTAATAGCCAACAGCTATAAAAACCCAAATACCCACTAACTGATAGGTATTAAAAAAATACAGATCCATGCAATAAAATATTATTTGGCCATAAATAAGCCATGGATTACTGTTACATGGTATAACATGGATGAACTTAGAAAACATTATACTCAATGAAAGAAGCCAGTCATGAAAGTCCACATATCACATGATTCCATTTATATGAAATACCAGAAGAGGCAAATCTGTAGAGAAAGAATGTAGATGAACGGTTGTTTAGGGTTAGGTAGTGTGATAGAATAATGGGGGAGGGTCATAGCTATATGGTATGAATTTTATTTTATTTTTTAGGTGACTAAGATATTCTAAAATTAACTGTGGTGATGCTTGTGCACATATTTGAATAAACTAACAATCACTAAATTATGTAATTTAAATGGGTAAATTATATGGCATGTGAAGTATATCTCAATAAAGCTATTACAATAGATTCAAAATGTAGTCAACTGGAAATCCAGTTCAATATATGATATAATCTGCTTTACTGGAATGTTAATGAAAATATTCCTGGCCACACACATACATAGAAAATGTTATTTTAACATTTAACAGGCATAAATTGAGAATATACTATTAATATATATCTAATCATTTATACATTTCACTTATAGAAAAAATCAGTTACACTCATTTTGAGAAGTAACATCTATTTTTGGCAATGCTTCATTGGATCACATCCACCTGACTTAATATAAAGCATTTTGCCTTCAGCATATTCTCAATGAATTTCAGCTCTGAAGTCACACACAATAAAGACAGAAAGAGAGGAATAATAATTCTGTCTCTCATATTTGAAGCTAGATTCACAAACACATTTAACCTTTTAGTCAACTTCCATATTATTTTTTTAATGGAAATCTATTTAGAGTTTTGGTATTCTTAAGAGCTAAGTTTTTTAGCTTAAGGCTTTATTTTATTTTTTAAGAAAGTTTTTTTAAACATTTATTTATTTAAGAGAGAAAGAGTGAGCACACCAAGGGAGAGGGAGAAGCAGACTCCCTGCTGAGCAGGAAGCATGATGTGTGACTCGATCGCAGGTCCCTGGGATCATGACCTGAGCCAAAAGCAGATGCTTAACCAACTGAGCCACCCAGGAGCCTCTAGCATAAGGCTTTAAAAATAGTAACAGGTAATCATTATTGAGTGACTAGTGGTTTAGTATTAAAAAATAAACTTAAAAAAAAGGATAAATTTCAGCACATTAAAATTCTGAGCAAATACCGATTCCAACCTGACAAGGCCAAACTCGAGGTGGTAAGGAGCATACACTGCTAGAAGCTAGCCAGAGTTTTTATAGAGAAGAATCAGAAGCAAAGCAAAGCAATTATTTGATTGGCTATAGCTTAAGTGTTTGTTTTATTTGAGGGAATCTAACTGGCTGTGGATTGCTGTTGTTAAGTTTCATTTTCTGATTCTATTACAGTACCTCTAGCTTAGGTTGAGTTTGGGTTTGGTTACATAGGCTACCAAGGCATGAGAGCCACCTTGGTCTAATGCCCTCTTTGTTTAGTTATTACAACATTACCAAGCACTATGAAATCCCTTTTGCATGGATCTTCTGTTTTCTACTCTGACAGTTACAGATTTTATGGTTTAATTTCAGAGAGCTTCCAGTTATATGCTTTGTCATATAGGAAATATCCACTTTAATTTATTAAGACTTAATGCAATAAAGAAGTTAATTTAGCAAAGACTTAATGAATAAGATGTGTAGATTCAAATTACACCACTGGGTCGTATTACTGTTGATACAAATTCATACCTTCAGCTGCCTCTTATTACCCACTGTGTATTTCACTCCTACCTTTAAATACGGATGCCACAATTTGCAGTACATAATCTCCTCTAGCTCCTCATGTTACCATCTGTACATAAGACTGTGAACTGAGTTGTAAGTTGTCTATGGTAATTTAGACAACCCATTCACAGACAACTTGTAATAATACTCCTGGAATTGATTGTTCCAACTCCCTTCTCTGCACTCCTAACTGGTTGTCTGCAATCTAGATGAGAATAAAGAAGCAAAGCTTGTCCTTAAGGAAATAAAGATGAAGAATAGAGTCATTGCCCACAATTTACATATGCTGAAAAGAAGCATTTTGAACCACACCATCTGATTTAATGTTCCTTCTTGGAATGGGGCAAATAAGAAATTATGGAAGCTGGAATATGTCTTTGGCTTATATTTTTTTGTTTATATAGGATTTTTCACGTAATACTGACTAATATTTATTGAGCAATATGTGCCCTTCACTATTATAAGCAACTTATATATATATTATCACGTATTAATCCTTACAAATAAATAGGTACTCATATATTAATTTTATATTGAGAAGTAAAGCAACTTGCCTAAGGCCACCCAGCTGGTGAATATCAAAACTAGCTGGCTGACTGAATAGAGTCTAAATGGTAGTCATAAGGCTGTACCATTTCCGGACATGAATATAGCATCATTTGGTATTCTAGAAAGCAAGAGAACATCCAGGGCAACATTATATTTCCTGTTTGAAGCTCAGAAATTATACCTGAAGGAAAGCATCCATCATAGGAAGAAAATAAGCTATTTGTAGTAGATTGAAAAATGTTGCACAAGTCAAATGTTAGGTTGTTTTCATGAAAGACAACTCCAGAACTAAAAAGGACCACACTCATGTACTCTAAGCATTCTGTGTCTAACATACATATGGCAATTAACAAATATTAATGCTTTCAAATTTATTGCCAGTGATCTAGCATAAAACTTAAGCTATCCTTAAATGATAGCTATGTACCTTTTCGTTAGAAATAAACAGTTGAAAAATAATTTAGGAGGCACAGTTCTTTCATAAAACTGTGCAGAACTTATAAAGTCACAGAAGGTAAGAAAATTAAAAAGCAAAAATTAAAAGTGCTTGAAGAATTTAATTATATCCTATATTTCTATTAACAGAATAAGAAAGGTTTTCCTAAGTTTGATATGGCAGCAGTTAATCGTCATACTTGGTATATACATAATGTTATGATTTTTTCTTTTTAAATATAAAATCTGATTCCTTTTAAAGAGAAATTTTGTTCTTACTTATGAGGCTATTAATCAAGATATGAAGTAAACTAAAATTAAAAAATGATTATTTTAGGAGGGAGTATTAGTCTCCCTCTCATCTAGTCTCTCATCTAGAAGACTAATCTTAAGCAAGGGAAATGAGATTTGGGAGCTGTGTTCTGTTATAACATGCTTGAGAAAATATTTATTATTTGTTGTTAATATTCTGAACATGTCTCAGACTGGTTTGTCAGAACTAATATATGCTTTTTGTAGAAAATGAATGTTTTTCAGTGTAAAGCCTCTCATCCAAAATTGTGTTAGGAAAGAAAAAAATGTAAATAATATCTATGATAAATGTTTTGTAAAATCAAGTAGATGTCATTTGGAAGACTACTTAATATAACTGACTTTCTTATTTAAATGCAATTCTTTATTCTTATTTCTAAGACATACATAATATTAGATTGCTCTGAAATTATTGCTATTATTCATTGGAAATATATGATGACATCCATTTCAGAATATTTGTATTTTAAGAGCCTGAACAGAAGATATAAATGGAATAAACTACCCATAAAATCATAAACACAGACTTTAAAATACCATTTCCTTAATAAGAGATTACTAGGATAGACAATAATTTGTGATCACTTAAACTGAGGATGGCTCTTTCTATTAATCAAAGGTGGAAATTTAGGAGGAGGTGTGGCAGTAAAAAGTTTTGGATATGTTAATTTTGAAATGTCTATGAAACATAAAAATAAGAATGTTCAGTAGGTAAATGAAAACATAGGTCTAGAACTCATGGGTATGGTTTGAACAATGGCGAGATTTTAGACCTATCAAAGTGTAGATATTAAAATGTAGACTGGTTGTCTATTTCAGGTTTGGTAATTTACAAAACGAGTCCTACACAAAACCCAAGAGAGCAAGAGCAGAGCACAGTGGATTGAATGATTACCAATGGAAACTGGATGGACAGGTCAATATGTGAAGTCAGCAGGAAGAAAATGCACTGAGAAAAAGGGATAGGCATTAGATTGAGGAAAAGGGATAGATTAGGAGACCACGGAGCTCAATGACATGGAAGAGTAGCTACACAAATATACAGAAAGGAGAGTTCAGAGTGGTTCCCAAGGTTCAGACTGCGCCATGTTGTTCCAAATATACTGATGACATTCAGTCAAGGACCTTAGAGTCTAAGATATTGGAAATACCATCTGTTTGGGACTTATCTGACAATAAAGAGGCAGATATTAGGGTTAAAAGGAACACTTTGTGGCTTTCTTGTTTGGTTGTTTTTTAAAAGTTTTACTTATTTAAGTAATGTCTACACCCCATGTGGAGCTCGAACTCATGATCCGGAGATCAAGAGTCACATGCTCTTTCGAACTGAGCCAGCCAGGTGCTCTGGAACACTTTAATTAGGAATCACAGTTCGGGTGAATTGGAGTCAGGGTATGAAAATGAGAAAATTTCTTATTTGCAAATTCTATAATTATAGTTCCAATCTTTACTAGCCACTCAATTAGTTAATAAACTAGCAAGTATTATTTTTCTGCTCAGTCATATAAATGCAAAGATTTGGAATATAAGTTCAACTAGAGTGAAAACACTTTTGAATGGCTTTCTCTAAAATTCCTTTATAATCTAAACCTGTAATAGCAAGAGTAGGATGTGCTACGCAAAACTGCTAAATTTAAATAGAGAAATGGGGCACCTGAGTTGGTTAATTGTCTGACTTTACCTAGGTAATGATATCAAGGTCCTGGAATCGAGCCCCAGATCGGGCTCTACTCAGGGGGAGTCGGCCTCTCTCTCTCCTTCTCCCTCTGCCCTTCCCCTGCTTGTGCTCTCTCTCTCTCTCTCTCTCAAAAGAAAAAATTTATACAATAATAAATAATTAAATAATGAAATGATACCTGAAATAAACTTCCCAGCTACCTTCAGTATTGCCTCCTAATTCTACTGATTAAACACATCTTGATTGAAGTAAATTTCAATACATTTGCTATGCTTCTTAAGTTTACAGGTAAACTATCCCATGCCTTATAAAAAATATTCTGAAAAATTATAGAAACTTTGAGAATCTCTTACTGACTCAAAGTGAAAGGGCCTGAGTCTTCATTTCAAAAGCATGTTGAGCAGAAAGAAGAGCCAACTAAGGAAAAATATTATTTAAATAAACCTTATTTGAGCCATTATATATTTCTTACCATCAGTTAAACATAAAAAATGTAACCAGAATAGAACTCATCAGAAGTAAGTGTCAGTTTAACAAAGAGGTATACTACCCTATATTCTTCAGCGAATTGCTCACAACCCACCTGTTCAGTTCACCGTATGGATGTTGACTTCATAAATACACTGGGAATTGCTGTACTTTTCAAACATTAGATGTGTAAGTTTGATAGATGAGAAAAGGAGGAAAAAGAGATGTTCCATATGTTTTTGCAACTGCTAATAAGGAAGAAGGAAGACCTGAACCACCCAAAAGATGAAATGGGTTGCCATTTATCTTTAATTTATTCTATCTACCAATGTTAACTTCAATTGCCCAAGATATAGAGGCTGTCTCCTCAGTCATAGTCTAGTAGACTACCACCAATGTTGGTAAATCATTTTGTTACTTCGTATCAATGAGAAAAATTCTTCATCTTAAGTATCTTAGTCTAATTTCTGCTGTAGGAAATACTTGTAATGTACTATTTGGGGGATAATATATATTTCATATATATATTTCCCTATAGAATTGAATTTTTAATGGAACAAAATTATTCAGTGCCATCTCAAATCTGGTCTCATAAAATTTGTTGTGAAATAAAGCCCGAAGAAGATTATATAAAACTATCACTGGATAGTGGTATCGGTTCTAGAGTTTCTAATAAGCTAAATTCCTGAACTAACTAGGTTGAAAAGATTGGGAACAAAATTTAAATTCTTAGGTGTAAAATAGGATCCAGAGTCCTGTTTATAGATTTGTGGAGATAACATTGAGCTTATTTCCTGTTTTATTGGATGCTGAGTACAAATAGGAGAAATATAAGTTGTTTGGAAAGCTTTCTCCTAAGGGGAGAGCTGTGGACAAAACAAGAGAACAGCTGTATTTAAGAGGACCTGTAAAGTCCTTTCGGGTGTAATTCACTTTCAAGTAACCCCAAGACATAGAATATGTATATTAATATTACCCTGTGAGTGTCAGCATGGCAAGGGCAAAGAAGGTTGATAAACATGTATGATTTATATGAAAAGAGACAGCTATCCAGGTCAATTATACTGTTTGAGGCAACCTGCTCTCTAAACAGTTTTAGCCAGATGTCCCAGACATGAACATTCTACTTGTCACACTGCATTCAGTAATACTTAAAGCCATAATTCCAATGACTTATTATATTATATATATTATCTCTGCCTCATGATTTTCAAATTGCTATGTCAGTAAACATAAGATAGAGAAAAACAAACATTTCCATCATTTTAGCAAATAACTAATTTTCAAAATGTACTGTTTAATATTTTAGAACATATATGATCTCATGGCTATATAGAGAAGCTCTGCTATTCTCTTGTCAAAATATTTTCTCTTGGTATGATTTCTTAGCTAGGTTTAGGGGTTCTTTTGTTGATTTTTTCCCCTCACATACTCAATGTCAAAAGTGACCCATGTTTCCAGTGAATCACTATTTTCAAGGCCGACTGAGCATTTATTTATTCTAGTGAAGAGGAAACAAAATTTTGATGGTTTTTCTTCAGGCTTGATACTTTGAGTTTCCTTTCTCCCTCAAGTGAGCTAAATTGGTAGTTGGGAAAAGATCTATTTGAAGCATTTTATAAAATAAAAGCATTTCTGGGAGATTTATTTACTTAGAAATATTTAGTGCTAAAGGGAATCATCCTTTAGTCTTGTGTACTAAGCACTTAGCTCATATGTTACTGCATAAGCACTGAAAAAGGTAGTTCCTGAAGAAACCTTCAAGAATCTACCATCTAACAGAAGAGGTAATTAATCTTGATAAAGTACTTATTGTATGGCAGGCACTCTATATATATCCATCAAAAAAATATATATATAGTACTTAATCATCTATATATAGTGTTATATCCATCTATAACACTAGAGTAGTTTAATCATACAATGAAAATTAAACATAATTATATTAAGATATAATAGTAATATAAAGACATTTTGAAATAATTAATACTGAAATTAGTTCTTCAGCATAAATATTGGGAGACATAGAGCTACAGAAATGGTAAATATGCATGTGTAAACAAATATAAGGGAAGGGAAAAGAAATGTGTGGGAAATATCAGAAAGGGAGACAGAACGTAAAGACTGCTAACTCTGGGAAACGAACTAGGGGTGGTGGAAGGGGAGGAGGGCAGGGGGTGGGAGTGAATGGGTGACGGGCACTGGTGGTTATTCTGTATGTTGGTAAATTGAACACCAATAAAAAATAAATTAAAAAAATAAAAAAATGAAGATTATAGTACATTTTGTGATTTAAAATGTAAGAATTAAGGGCAGCTTGGGTGGCTCAGCGGTCTAGCACTGCATTCAGCCCAGGGTGTGATCCTGGAGATCCGGGATCGAGTCCCACATCAGGCTCCCTGCATGGAGTCTGCTTCTCCTTCTGCCTGTGTCTCTGCCTCTCTCTTTCCCTCTCTCTCTCTGTGCGTCTCTCATGAATACATAATAAAATCTTTAAAAAAAAGTAAGAAAATAAATGATAAAGATAAAACATTATTCAAGATAAGAGCAAATAAAATGAAATGTTTCTAAGATTCCAGCATTATTGATTAAGTGGAAAAACTAATAACTAGCACTCAACTTTCTTCCCCAGAGTTATTGAGACAATTAGCATATAATATTGTTTAAGTTTATGGTATACAATATGATGATTTGACATACATATATACACATATAGTGAAATGATTACTACAATAAGGTTAGTTAACACATCCGTCTCACGTAACATCTCATATGTTATGTAACATAACACATCTCATGTAGTTACTTCTTTTGTGTGTGTGTGTGTGTGTGTGTGTGTGGTAAATTTAAGAATTCCTATTCTCCTAGCTAATTTTAACGATATCATACAATATTGTTAACTTAGTTACTGCACCATTCATTAGATCTTCAGAAATTGATCATCTTATAACTGCTGTTTGAAATCTTTGGCCAATATCTAATCATTTCCCCCCAAACTTCAGCCCCTGGCAACCACTAATCTGCATTTGTTTTTCTGTGTCTGAATTATTCCCCTTAATGTAATGCCCTCAAGGTTCATCTGTGTTGTCCCATAGGGCAGAATCAAGATCAGTTGACTGTATCCATATACATTCACTGCTGGGCTCCCTGTTCTGTTCCATTGGGTTAGATGTCTGTTCTTAGGCCAGACCATCAAAGATGAACATCTTTGTTCATCTTTCTCAAAATAACTGTGGCTTTAGGGTTTTCCGTGCTTTTATATGAATTTTAGGATTGTTTTTTCTATTTCTGTTAAAAATGTCCTTTTTTCTTTTTTAGGGATTGCACTGAATCTATGCATAGATTTGGGTAGTATGGAAATTTTTAATAATATTAGTAATAATATTTAATTTAATAATATTTAATTTAATAATATTAGTTTAATATTATAATAATAATATTAGTTTAATATATTAGTTTAATAATATTAATTTCTTTGACCCATGAACACAGATGTCTTTTAACTTATTTTTATCATCTTCGATTTCTTTTATCAATGTCTTATAGTTTTCAGTGTACAGATCTTTCATTTCCTTAATTATATTTATTCTTAAGCATTTTATTTGTTTTGATGCTGTTGTAGATGGAATGATTTTATTTTTTAGTTTGTTATTAGTATATATAAATTCAACTGATTTTTGTATGTTGATTTGGTATCATGCCACTTTACTGATCTTTTTTTTCAGTTCTAACAGGTGTTTTTGGTGGGTGTCATACGTATCTTCTGTAAATAGAGATAATTTATATCTTCCTTTCTGATGTAGAGTCTTTTATTTGTTTTTCTTGTCTAATTGTACCAGCTAGGAATTCCAGTACTAGGCTGAACAGAAGTGGTGAGAGTGGGCATCCTTGACTTGTTCCTGGCCTAACAGGAAATGATTTCAACTTTTCACTACTGATTTTGATGTTAGTTGTGAGGTTGTGGTATGTGGCCTTTGTCATGTTGAGGTATGTTCCTTCTTTACCCAATTTTTTGAAAGTTTTTATCATGAAAAGATGTTGAATTTTGTCAAATGCATTTTCTAAATCTACTGAGATGATCATATAATTTTATCCTTCATTCTACTAATGTGGCATATCACATTTATTGATTTATGGAATTCAAAACATACCTGTATCCCAGGGATGAGTTCCCCTGAATCAGGGTTTGTGATTCTTTAAAGTGCTACTGAATTCACTCTGCTAATACTTTGTTGAGAATTTTTGCATCTATGTTCATCAAGGATATTGACCTGTAGATTTTTTTTATAAATTTATTTTTTGTTGGTGTTCAATTTGCCAACATATAGAATAACTCCCAGTGCTCATCCCATCAAGTGCCCCCCTCAGTGCCCGTCACCCAGTCACCGCCACTCCCCACCCACCTCCCCTTCCAACACCCCTAGTTCATTTCCAGAGTTAGGAGTCTCTCCTGTTCTCTCTCCCTTTCTGATATTTCCCACTCATTTTTTCTCTTTTCCCCTTTATTCCCTTTCGCTATTTTTTATATTCCCCAAATGAATGAGACCATATAATGTTTGTCCTTCTCCGATTGACTTATTTCACTCAGCATAATACCCTCCAGGTCCATCCATGTCGAAGCAAATGGTGGGTATTTGTTGTTTCTAATGGCTGAGTAATATTCCATTGTATACATAAACCACATCTTCTTTATCCATTCATCTTTTGATGGACACCGAGGCTCCTTCCACAGTTTGGCTATTGTGGACATTGCTGCTATATCCTGCACCCCGATGTTTATAGCAGACCTGTAGATTTCTTTTATGTAGTCCTTACATGATTTTGGTATCAGGATAATGCTGGTGATGCTGAATACATAAAACAAATTTGGAGTGTTCTCTCCAATTCTTTGGAAGAGGCTGAAAAGGATCGGAGTTCACTCTTTGAAGTTTGATAAAATTCATCAGTGAAATCATCTGGTCCTAGGTATTTCTGGGGGATATTTTTAATTACTGATTCAATACTTTTACTTGTCATTGGTCTGTTTTGTTTCTCTATATCTTCATAACTCAGTATTGGCAGGCTGTATGTTTGTAGAATTTATCTGTCTTCTTTGATGTCCACTTAGTTGGTATATAATTGTTCATAGTAATCTTATATGATTTTTTTTGTATTTCCATGGCATCATTTGTAAAGTCTCCTCTTTCATTTATAATTTTATTTTTTTGGTCCTCTCTCTTTTTTTCTCATGCATATGCCTAGGAGTAGACTTACTGGATCATATGGTAAATCTGCATTGAGCTCTTTGAAGAATTGTCAAACTGTTTTCAAGAGCAGAATGCACAGCAGAGCAATGCGTGAGAGTTCCAAAGTCTTCACATCTTCATCAACAGTTGTTATTGTTTGGTTGTGTGTGTGTGTATTTTCACAGCTGTCAGTGGGTGTGAAGTTGTATCTCATTGTGGCATTGATTTTCAGTTCCCTAATGACTAATGATGCAAAGCATCATGTTGTGTATTATTTGTTTATGTATATATTCTTTGGGAGAAATGTCCATCCAAATATTACCCCAATTTTTGAGTTATTTGTTCTTTTATCATTGAGTTACAAGGGTAGGGCCTTATCAGATATGATTTGCAAGTGTTTTCTCCTGTTTTGTGGGTCATCTATCAAAGAAGCTGTTGCCTAACCTAAGCTCCTAAAAATTAACACATAAGTTATATCTTAATAGTTGTATAGGTTTAGCTTTCACATTTAGTTAATTTTGAGTAAATATTTTTTACATGGTGTGACTAGGGATTAAAATTCTTTTTTTTGTGGTTGGTGATCCAATTGTCCCAGTGTCATTTGTTGAGAAGATTTTTTTCCCCATAGAATGGTCTTGGCTCTACTGACAAAAATCAATTGACCATAAATGTAAGGGTTTATTTCTGAACTCTAAATTATATTTTTATTTATCTATATTTCTATCCTTATACCATTACCACACTATCATGATTCTAATGACTTTTTAATAAATTTTAAAATTGGGAAGTGTGAGTTCTCCAAATTATTATATCATTTCTTTTTTTTTATAAGATTTTATTTATTTATTCATGAAAGACACAGAGAGAGAGGCAGAGACACAGGCAGAGAGAGACTCAGAGCGTCCCTTGTGGGACTCCAGGATCATACCCTGGGCTGAAGGGAGGTACTCAACCGCTGAGCCACCCAGGTGTCCCTATTATATCATTTTTTTACAAGATTCTTTTGGCTATTGTGGGTTCCTAGCATTTCCACATGATTAGCATCAGCTTCTTAATTTCCACAGAACAGGATGTCTTAATTTTGATGGGGATGATATTAGATCTATAGATCAGTTTGGGAATATTGACATTTTAAAATATTAAATCTCCTGAAGTCTCGGGTGGCACAGTCAGTTAAGCATCTGACTCTTGGTTTTGGCCCTGGTCATGACCTCATAGGTCAGGGTTTAAGACCCCTGTCTGGCTCTGCACTCAGCAGGGAGTCTGTTCTTTTTCTGCCTTTCTACCCTCCCCCCATGCTCTCTCTCTCTCTCTCAATAGATAAATCTTAAAAAAATAAAACAATATTAAGTATTCCAATCTGTAAATATTAAACATGTTTATTTAGGTATTTATTTATTTATACAGTGTTCTGCGGTTTTCAGTGTAAGACTTTTGAACTTACTTGTTAAATTTAGTTGTTTTATTCTTTTTAGTGCCACTGTATATGGATTCTTAAAAAATTTCAATTTCAAATTGTTAGTTGCTTGTGTACAGGAATGCAACTGATTTTTGTGTGCTGATTTAGTATCTAGCAACTGGCAAATATATTTATTAGCTGTAATATGTTTGGTGTGGATGCACTGAGATTTTCAATATATAAGATCATGCTATCTGCAAATAGTGATAGTTTTACTTCTTCCATCTCAATTTAGGCTTCTTTCATTTCTTATACTTGTCTACAATTTCTAACTCTATGCTAAATATAACTGGCAGGAGTCTTTTCAAATGTATTGAAACTAGTTTTGTGGCCTAAGATTTGATCTATCCTGAAGAATGTTCCATGTGAACCTGAGAATGTATATTATTTTATGATTATATTGACTGGATTGGTCTATAGATCTCCGTTATGTTTAGTTGGTTACAGTGTTCTTCAAGTCTTCTATTTATTTGCTGATTTTATGTCTAGCTGGTTATCCATTATGGAAAGCATGGTATTAAAGTTTCCAAAATTGTTGAATTGTGCATTCATCCTTTCAATTCTGTTAGTTTTTGCTTCATGTGTTTTTGAGTTTCTGTTAGGTGCATAGATGTTCATGATAGTTACACTTTCATGATGGATTGCCCTTTTTAATATTATCTTTCATCCTATTTGTCTCCAGTAACAATAATTAAAAATTGCTGAATGCTTACTATGTTGCAGGCAGATCTAAGCAAGTGTTATTTGCAATTCATGAGTTATTTCATTGCATTGAGAATATCCAATGGGTTCTATTATTTCTTTGATTTTTTACTGAAAAATAATTTTTGGTAATATTTTATTCACTGAGGTATTGGGAATGATATTAAATGTTTGTTGTGCTGAACTATTTTCATATATCTCATTCTAGTTATTGTTTATTGTTTACTGATTGTTAAAAATCTGACGTCTATCCCAGGCCATGTTTGTCTCAAGTAAAAATTGAAGCCTTGCTCACTGTTAACTTGTATATTGGCAATGTTCTCAATCACTTTAAAATATATACAAAATAGGGGCTCCTGGTTGGCTCAGGCAGTTAAGGGTCTGCCTTTGGCTCATGTCATGACCTCAGGGTCCTGGGTTCAAGCTCCATGTTGGGCTCTCTGCTCAGTAGGGAGTCTGCTTTTCCCTCTCCCCCATGTCCTTCCCAAGGCTCGTGAACTTGCTCTGTCTCTCTCTCTCTCAAAGAAATAAATAAATAAGTATAATCTTTAAAAAAAGGAAAAAAACTTTATTAAAAATATATAAAATTACTGATGTGATACATTACAAAACCAGTGTGTACTATTAAACAGACTTCAATTACATGCTAGTTTCAGTGAAGTTCTTTTCTGATAGATTTGATCACTGAAAAACTACAGACTGCACAAAGCAACTATGTTTTCCATCATGTACTACTCTGTTATATTTCTATGTCTTTCTTAAACTATAAAACTTAAAAAAAAACACAGCATTTCTTGTTTCCTACTCCACAAAATACAGTAACACAAGTGTACACTTAATTTCTAATTTGTGTGTGTGTGAGTGTGTGTGTGTGTGTGTGTTGCAATCTACAGGTGGATACAGCTAGATATTGATGTGGAGGCAGAGAGAAATTATTATTCTTACTGAATGAAAATGAAAGATAGGGTTGGTTGTTTAGTTACCCTGTCATTATTAATTCTAAGACTATAAGTTGGGAGACCGAAGGTGGAGAGAGCTCTGAGTCTCCCAGTAAGATTTTTCAATTTTGTTAATTTTAAGTCCTCTGGGGAAAACAAGTATTTCTTACTGGTAGTGATTTTAAATTCAGTTCTATACATCTCTTACCCAGTAAATTATTTACTAATGGTTTACTTTCAGGTTAATTTCCCCCCACTCTTTTGTAATTTTTACTTTTTCTGTCCTCTGTAGGTATTCCAATGCAGGATTTGTGAAGCATTTGGAATTTGTTCCCATTTTTGAGATTTCCTAATTTACCAATTTAGCATGCTCAATTTTACATCTAATTTTATTTTATTTTATTTTTATTTTTTTAATAATAAATTTATTTTTTATTGGTGTTCAATTTGCTAACATACAGAATAACACCCAGTGCTCATCCCGTCAAGTGCCCCCCTCAGTGCCCGTCACCCATTCACCCCCACCCCCCGCCCTCCTCCCCTTCCACCACCCCTAGTTCGTTTCCCAGAGTTAGGAGTACATCTAATTTTAATTACATGCTTTCTGTGATAATATATAAATTATATATGATTTATATAGAGTTAATATAAATTAATCTTCCACATTTAGAATAGTAAAAAACATTGCACAAATACAGGTTAAACTCAAACTTCAGCTCTTTTGGCAATCAAATAAAATAAATAATTTTAAATGCACCAGATCAAGTTCATTATTGAATTATTATGTCTCACCCAGACTAAGAAGCCTTAAATTTCTTTTTATTTCCTAATATTCTTTACTTAAAAAAAAATGATTCTTTTAATAGTATTGCAATATGCATTTCTTCCATGTATTATTTTTTATGTATGTTCTGGAACAATAAAGCAGCATTTGTCAGCAAACATTCATATGCTTGCTGCTACCTCTGCCTTCTTTTCAGGACTAAAATCATCCAGAGATAATGGACTCCAGGGAGAAAGTAAACAAATTATACAGGAACAACACTATTCTTCAGAGCAGGTTGGCAGCATGGATTCTACGTTCCAGGTTTGTTACACTCTGGTGAGAAATCTTAGAGGGGCCATTATTCCTTGTCAGGGGCAGCATGAGCAGCATGTAAAGGGTTCATATTCAGCCCTAACAAATTGAACTTACAATTTTGTTTAAAAATAGCATCCATCAGGGTGGGAGTGGATTTTTGGAAGGATAATATACAGCTTTGTCACTTTGTTTTACTGAATGTGAATGCGTAACATCTACCCTATGTAAGATGCAATAATGAAAAAACCCCAAGAATCTGAATTTCATTTCATAAACTCTGGATTTGAGTTTAATCCATAAACTCTGGATCTGACCTTATCTTACAAAGTAGGTGGGCAACTTAATCATTTTTGATATTCAATAATATGTTTAATAAAGAAAATTTGTTTAATAAAGAAAATACTGATACCACATCATTTTGAAGACCAAAAATGAAGCGATATACATAAAAATACTTGGAAACTATAAAGTCATGTAAGATGTGAAATTAGTATTATTATTAACAGTTCATTAGACTAGTCCCTGGTTGCATTCAAGGTATCTTATATTAGGGTAAAACTGCACATAAATGTAGATAACAAAGATGGCAAATCTGATGCATGGCTGATGAAAAGCTGACTCCCTCCATGTTAATTACTCTGCCTGACTTTCACTATTTGTCTCATTCCATCAGTGGTGACATTTACATTGTGCTTTCTTGACTTAATTTTTACTTGTTTTTATCTCCCCTACGCTAATCTTCTTTTGGTGCTTTGCTTTTCCAATTTTCTGTCCATTTATAAGGCACATGCTAAATAAATAGTTATTATCTGATAGCTCACTCATTCATTAACCCATTCATTATTTATTTATTTAAATCCTTTCTTTAAAAATCCTGTCTACTTACATGTCTAATGGAACAGCTGTTTGGAGTGTACAAATGTGAAATGAAATGGCTCCTTCCTGAGGTATTTTGCAGTTAAATAAGGAAGTTAGGTATGCAAATAACATTAATGAGAGGTAGAAAGGAGATGAATACTATAAGTAAAGGACAGGTTAATCATGGAACATTAGACAAGTGGAAAAAACTCCCAGATGAGGAGAGATGTGAAGACCCAAGTAACATTTAAGCTCCTTCATAGGTATGGGGATATTAGCAGGGAAAACATGCAAAAGAAATATAAGAGTATGGGCAAATTATACAGTATGATTGGAAGAAAGCAAACATATAACATTGTTTGGTTTAAGTTACAGGTAATGGAACTGTATCAAATTAACTTAAGAAATAAATTAGCAAATAAGAAAAGGACACTGGGTCTAGATCATGTTTTTGAATGCTAAAGAATTTTGATTTCATTCAATAGGAGTCAGAAATGGGAAGCTATTCTGTGGAAAGGAGAAGCCAAAGACTGATATGCTAAATAGGAGATTAAAATGACAAAAAGAAAAGAAAAAGAGAGAGACAAATTAAAAGATTATGTGTGAATTAATGAAAGCTCCTGTTATCTTAGTGCAAGACGGAATGGAGATTTCAGAAAAATACTGAGGAGTTTGGAATTCAGGATAATGATTATCACTTATTAGTTGATTTTTCTATCCCAAGAATCCACATACATTATTAACCTTATCTTCAACAGGCCTAAGAGAAGAGCAGTTGGCTCCATTTTAGAGTGATAACTGAGGCCCAAGACCATACATACAGCTGGGAAACAGGGGAGCTGAGATTTGAACATAGGCCATCTCAATCCAGAACTGTACCCTTAGCAACTGTGCTATTCTAGAACCCCACTACTGACAAGGAGGCATGAGAAAGGCAGGATTCTGACATGATAGCAGCTTCCAGCCTCCATGACAGAGAAGATGCAGATGATAATCACAGAAAAATGACACAAAAATGGGGAGACAAAGTCAATCTGTTTTTGACATGTTGAGTGTCAGTCCTTATGAATTATAAAAGTGGAAATGTCTAGCAAGGAGATGGAAATGCAGGATGAATGAACTCAGGAAAAGCATCTGGAGAAACACAGTTCAAAGTTTTCTAAAAGGAGGTAATAGAGAATGCCAGGTAAGGGCATGACAAAAGAGTGACCAGAGGGAAAGCAGGCCAGGGGCAGGTCTTTGGGAAAGTCAGAAAGGCAACTGTGATTTCTGCATGAAGCACAAACATAATTTCATATCACAGAATTTTAAGATCTTCCAGAGTAGCAATTCTCTCCTACTTGGAGAAGCCACTGCACTGCAGGGCACCATAAGCCTGTAAATCAATTAAACTCAAATTATAAAGTCAAACGGCATCTGTTCCCATCGTGACATAAAACCTGCTAAGATGAAAAATTTCTGGCTGGGATAAGTTAAATTTTTCATAAGTTGCTATCCCACTGAGCTGTTTTTCTTCATACAATTTCAATAACATAGAGGCAGATTTGGGGCTTGGAAGGATCCTTAGAGATCACCTGGTCTAATATCCTCATTTTATAAATGAGGAATCTGAGGCTCAGAGAGGTGACCCTAGGTGACAAAGCTAGCTTTTCCATAAATGGGTTCATTTATATTTACACTCTCTAAATGACTGGGGACCAAGCAGTCTATATTTTATAATGATACTTACCTGAGAGTATTATTGAGAAGAAGTGATTTATAATATGTGGCCACAAAGTTTATTGAGACTTTAATTTGTGTACATTCTTCTCTTCCTTTACCAAGAATGCAGGCTTCATTTCATTTTGTTTTGTTTTTCCCCAAGGAAACTGTGGTTGGAGGCATGAAAGCAGAGATTGCCTACAAACAAATAATGTTTATGGCTTTTAAGAATATTTGAGTTCCTTGAGAGGATAGGAGAAAGTGAGCGGTATCTCCAGTCGAGAGAAGAGAGTAGTGAAGTAGGATAGAGGGGAAAAAAGAAGAGGAGGTGATGTGGAGAGAAACAGGCTGGTATGCCTAAGGGTTGAAAGCACCTGTTCTCCACTCTTCTGAAGACCACATTTCATCTAGGCACAGTAAGAACTGATTAATATTTTAAAATTTTTGTTTTACACAAGTTCCTCTCAGCTATTCTATGTGGTCTCTCTAGACACTCTGGCCTTTATACCTGTTATCCCATAATCTAATATTAGAAGTTATCATTCCAAATCTCACTTCCTCTTCAAAAGGATTTTATATATTGACCCAATAGCATTAATCAGGATCACAAAGTCTGAAAAATAATGCATTCATATCACTATTCCTTTTGTTTTTGATGCAATGTTAATGTTATTTTAAATACTTTTAATTTTAAGAATACTTTGAGAAATGTATTATTGCCATTAATATTCCTCCCAAGTATTCAGGTAAGCTTATGTTTTAGAAAGTGAGCTATGTACTGTGGCAACAAAGACCCACACCCAGGATTATAAGTACTAAGCTGAAATGATACATATAAATAATAAGTAGGGATTCAGAAAGGGAAGATAATACTTTTGAAAGATTTTACAAAGAAAGTTTTGTAGAGAGAATACCAGCCAAACTAGGCTTGAAAGTTAATATTTATAACCAAGGACATAGAGGAATGCTGAGTTTATTTTGGCACATTGAATAAGGAAGAACTTTTGTGAGAATGGTTAGAATATATAAGTAATTGAGGGAAAACTGAATTATATTTGAATATTCCTTCTTCTTAGAAATGAGAGCCGGGCCAGAGATTTTGAGAAAAATTCCATGGCATGTACTGGAAGTGGTTCTTAATTGAGAGTGCAATTGGAAATATTTCAAAAATATTGATGTCTGGGCCTCAGTTTGAAAGCACTTAAACAAGAACCTCTGGATTGGAACCAGAATGGGTATTTTTAAAACTCTCCAGATCTTCCTCAGGTGCATCAAGGTCAAAGACCACTTATCTTGAGATACGGAATGGGGGATGGGGGTGACATGGCGGGCAAAATAATCACCTCCAGAGATGTTCACACTAACCTCTAAAATCTATGATGGTTTACCTTACATGGCAAAAAAAGGACTTGGCAGGTGTAATTAAGGGTTTTAAGATGGGAAGATTATCCTGGATGACCTTACGTGGGCCCAACATACTCACAAGTATCCTTTTAAAAGGGAGGAGAGTCAGAATCAGATAAGTGACCTTGGAAGAAGCTGGAGTGATGCAGGGCTATGAGCCAATGAATATGGGTGGTTTCTAGCATATGTAAAAGGCATATGTAAAAGGCAAGGAAATGAATTCTCCCCGACAGACTCCAGAAGGAATGCAATTTTGCTGACTCATTTTAGACTTCTGAACTCCAAAAATGTAAGATCATAAATTTATGTTGTTTCAAAAAATAGTTTTGTAGCATTTGTAATAAGCAGTGAAAGGAAAATTATATAAGTGGCTGCTAAAAGAGTTAGTGCCTAAATGATCATGCTCCAGGGTAAAAGAAGGATCAAGATGCATAGACTCCCTTTGTATCACCTGTGGCCTACCACCCTGTGTACCAAATACAGATGGGGGAGATGCTACCTCTGCCTCTTTTATATCTTTAAAGTAGTACCAATCTCTGTCATTTCACTTGAAATATTGTCACTATCTTGCATGTGTTGGTGTGTGTATGTGTGTGTGTGGTGAGGGGCAGGAAATTTATCAGAGGCTCCCATTTTCTCGCCTTTTCCACCATGATAGATTGTACCTTATAGGTGAAGGATTTAACTTATAGGTAGGAGTTATGCTAATTGCCAAGAATGTTCATGAAAATTATACATTTGGCAATTAGAGAAGGGACCACTTAGCCCTTCTGTGTAACAGCCCTCAGAATGTTTGGGTATTCCCTTTTCCCTAGTGTATGGTCATTCAAGTAAGTGGTTGTAGGTCTCTGGGAAAAGATGAGGTAGTCACTACAACTGGAATGCTGCAGGATACTTTTTGGGGATCTAGTCTGGCCTTTATTCAGTGAGTTCAAAGCTGGAAAACATGCCCACATCTGGATGCTAGACAAAAGATTGAGATATTTTATTAAGACAGCTGCCTTAAGTCTCCTTCCTTGATTAGCCTTCCTGGATTTGTTGTTGCTGGTAGAGAGATGGAGCAATAACCTCATTAAGTGTTCATCTACCCTGATCCCAAGGAAACTGTTATTTTAGCCACATCTATGCCTCTCTGCTTGCCACACTTCTCTGACTGTCATTCCAATCTTGCTGCCCATGGGAATCACTGAGCTTACCTTTTTTTAAACTGTTAAGAACCACTATTAGACTCCATTACTTGGGGGAACTTACCATCCCCATTCTTATCGATTAGACCAATTCTCAATATCTTCCCCCATAAATCCTAGCTAATTAGACTGTAGACTCTAACTCTGGTGGCTCTTGCACCATTATATTCCTTATTACTTTGTTAAATGAAATATCTTCTTAAGCCTGCTAAAGAACAAAATCATCTGGTGGTTTGTCCAGTTTTACATCATATATCCACACTAGCATCAGGCAGAGAAGGGAAGCAAACACTTCCCCTCAAACTAACTGACACATTCCTAGCCCCTGCTTCAAGACATTAGATAGATAGATAATAGATGATAGATGATAGATATCAGCCATTCCCTTTCCTTAATTTTTAAAAAATGCTTTTCTTTCCTATATATTTTAAATTATACTAGAGACATTAGATTCCACAGTGACCCATTTACAAATAATCTTTGTATTCCCTACCTGACTTTAGATAATACTTCTAAGTTATTCAAAACCAGAGCAACTATTATATGTTACTTAATTTAAGTAGGATATACAATCTACAGTCTTAAAAGGAAACTTGTTCCAGTGGGATTTTTGTTTCTTTGTTTGCCCTTCTAAATCCTCAAAGCAAAGTTCTAAATATAAAGAATATATTGCTTTACTTATTTGGGTCTATATATATTTGCAAATACAGGTACTTCCTAGTATTTCCCTTGCCAAGAATATTAATAAAACCTAACTCTCCAAGAGAGAAGCTACATTTCACAAAAAAGTTGGTGAACTATTAGACGAAGTACGTATTTTTTCTGGTAGCTTCTCAAGAACATGGGGTAAGTCACTAAAACATAAACAAAGATAATAACTCAGCTTGTTGCCATTGAAAATACTTCAGTATGAAATTTGTTGAAATGTTTTAACATCTAAGCATTATAAGAAAAGAAAATAATGGTATTTACTTAATGACCATCACTTCAAATAAAACATAACAATCTTTTTTCATATCTTGAGCCCCAGATATTTATATCGTGGATAGAGCCACCCAAGCTGAAAGTTATAGTCTATTTTTCTTAGAAGGATGTTTATAAGACTATATTCTTCTCTGTATAAAGTTTTAAAGGCAATAAAATCTCAATGAACTAAGAGGAGTAAGAAACAATGGCATTTGTGATCTCCTCAAAAAAGAAATGTGCTCTGATATTTCATCAGGATGCATTTTTTTCTTATTATAAACTAGCATCTCACTTAACTGGAGATTTTATGATTAGTCTTATAAATGACATTTAACATTTTCAAACTCAGACATTATGGATTATAATTACATATGAATTTTCCAGTAAGGAAAACTGTAGTTGAATTGCATTTTCTGTACATCAAGTACTAAGTCTGTTAATGTAACAGATGCAAGTAGATTTCAAGCCTAACTGTAATTAGAATCACTTGGAGAGTTGTTTTTTTAATACTAATCCATAGGCCACCTGCCCCAAATTATTATTTGAATTATTTACATATATAATATATAGAAATATATATTTACATATATTTGAATTATTTATTCTCTTGCCCCAAATGATTCTGATTCAGTGGGGCTGCTGTGTGTGTGGACACTGCTTTTTACCCAGGGTTGAAAATCACTGCTCCTGATCATCATGTAAGTGTTTGGATTGCCCTAATAATGTAAACATTCAACGTCAAGTCTCAAATATTTCTTGAGCCCCCAAAGTCTGATTATCTAATGTTATTTAAAATCTCAATAGACAGAATAACATAATAGCAGATTAATTACTACAATTTATTCAAAATCATGCTATTTTTTGGTGTCATCCACTTTGACTTTCTTTGTTTTTCTCAACTTGTTCTTTTACCTTGTACTTCAGAGTAAACTTTGAGATGGAACTAAATCCATAGAAGATACATCAAGGCAAGAAAGATGGATTATCATCTAAAAAATGTTCAACTCATCTGTACAGTAATAGGGAACATAATTTGGTCCTAGGAATTGAGATAGTATGGTAATGGGAAATCCATGATTTGCTCTATTTAAAGACCCTTGTCCTCAGGGGAGAAATATCACTTAAGTATTACTCCAGACATAGTGATACTAAGATTTCATGAGGAAAATTTCATTCACATTCAATTGTGAGATTTTAGTTTTATTAGAAACTTTCAAAATAAAGATTTGATTTACTATTTCTAAAGGTATTAGAGATGATTAGTGCAACTTCACCCAATTCTACTCTTAAATCTTGTTCTGAAAACCAAATTCATTATTCTCTCTTCTCTCCTAAATGTTAAGATTATATAAGGCAGTGAAACAAGTAAAACAAGGAATACTTAATTCATAATTTTAAACAAATATGTTTGGGCTGCGTTATCCCATCCCTCCTTGTTCTCTTAAATCTACTTAGCCTGACAACTTGCCACAACAACTGTCTCTATTGATAAAGCACATATCACCCAGGACAAATTTGTGGGTTTAAAAAATGTTCTTGTCATAGGAAAATTTATCCCTGGTCTTCAAACTGTATGTTCAGTCATATTTTATGATTTTGTTTTCAAAAGCTGTGGTTGCTAGAATTGATGAGCTGCACTGGTACCCACAGCATGAGCATCCTATTTCTTCAACCAAAAATCCATCATTGTATGAGGAGAATCAAGGTCAGGGTGTGTGTGTGTGTGTGTGTGTGAAAACAGTCTCTCACTCAGATGTGGGGAAAAGAGAGGAGATATGGAAGCTGGTAGGGGTGAAGCTCCTTCCTGACTTGTTCTCAAATTTCCCAGTTTTAACAGTTGTTCTAGTTAGTCAGAAATCAAAGGAATGGAAAACAGCAGAATCCTGAGACCTTAAATCAGCCGTCACTTTTTTCCAGAGCATAAGAACTCCTTCAAACTTCAACCTGCATGTGGATTCTCAGGCATCTTGTCAAAATGTGGGACTGTGTTGAGAGGGCTAAAGTGGGGACTGATTTTACGTTTCTGTCAGGTGACGCTGAGATTGCTGACCCAGTTACTTAGAGCACAACTGCCCAAGATAGTCTCTATGTAAGTAAGTTCACCTCCTCAACCCTCCTTAAACTAATGCACTTTTCCAAGACTAGTGGTCAAATAAAACAGAGGGGAACATTGGGCATTTATGAATTATTTATTCTCTTGCCTTATGAATGGATGTAGGATGTGCCAATCATAATTAAGCACCTCATTAGCTCTAATTACAGAACAAAAAGCATTCTCTTTGAATTTCACTACCCTGCTCTACCTAGCATATGAGGACTTTTTGCCATTAAAATATATTTCAGCCTGAAATTTCAAAGAGTGATTTTTCTAATGAGCTGGTGATAAAACTACTCTCAGCCATCGGAACAGCTATATTTAGAGCTGAATTAAGATTTTGTCCATGAGTAAAGAAATGGAGTAAGTGGCAATAAGTTAATAGGTCCTGTCACGAGTAGAGCAAACTAACTGCTTTTTAAAAATTAACCCTGAACCTTATCCTCATTCAGTAGTTAATGAAATTGAGAGATGGAATACTACATATATTATTTATAACATTAATAGAAAAATCAAATAATTATTTCTTGGCTTTGTTCCTTGCATATTTTAACTTTCTGCCTTCAGCATTTGGAGATTGCATTGAATTTGAGGAAGGAACTGCTCTAGAGTCTAATTAGTACCAACATTTATGGAAAGCTTAATGTAACCAGGCAGACACTGTTTTAGGCATTAGCTTTAATGAATCTTCATGAGGTTTGTACAATTGCTTTTATTTCCATTTTAAAGGTAAGGAAACTGAGCAATTTAGAAACTTGCCCTACATTACATAGCCAGAAGTGTCAAAGGCAGGGCTTGAAACCAAGCATTTTGATTGCAGTGTCCATGCAAGTAACCACTCTGTGACTCTGGCTTGTTGGTTATATAGGTATAAAGTGTGATTTCAGAGAAGCTAGGGAAGCTCCTCCTACACAGCCCCTGACCCAAAGTCCTTCAATAGAAACCAAAGCTGCAGATACTTTGAATTTAAATTTTTCATTCATGTTCCTTGTTAAATTTAGCACAAATTATCTACAAATGCTTACCTGCTTGTATCCAGAAAAGCTATAACCACCTTGTATAAACCCAACTGTTCATCTCTCCAGTCCCTATACCCATGTTGTTAAGTCCTGGAGGAAAAAGATCATGGTTATTCTGACGTTATCACACATTCCTTATCTCCAGCCTTAGTTGTATGTTCAGATTTTCTTAGAATCCTTCCCCTTCAAGCAGTACTTTATATCATATCAGTGCCACGTCTTGCAGCCCTGCCACCCCACTTTCTTCTCATTCTTAGCAAGTGTCTTTGGCTTCTATTACCTAATGACCTAATGAGTCCATTAGGTGTGAAGGCTCTTAAGCCTGCCCCCCTCACAAATATCCTAGAACATTTCCACCCAATCAGCCTTCCTCTGCTTCATTGTGGTTTCCATGGAAAAGAGTGCCCCACTTCCCATGCAAACCTCACCTTGCACCTCTGCTATGGATGGCAACGCCACCACCGTCCTTCATCTGTCTTCATCAGTCTTAAATTTACAACTTTTATGCCTTCTATGCTCAAGTTTCTCCAAACATTAAAAAAGCAAAATCAAACCAAAAAAAGCAAACAAACAAATAGAAAGAAATCACACTCAGTTTTATCCTTCTAATTTTTAGCTAGGGGTCTATCTCACCCCTCACTGTCGTCGAGATTGTTTTGAAGAATTATACTCTTGTTCTCTACCTTTACATTGTTATTTCTTTTTTCTCATTAGTCTTTGTCTTCACTGGTTTTACATTTTTCACAATCACCAATGACATAATACTAAATTTTAATGGGCATCTGTCGGGTTCCATCTCCTTCAATTTCTTCAGCTTACAGTGTTACTATTACTTCCTTTCATTTTAAATTATCTTTTTTTTTTTTTCCTAGAATAGCACTCCATTTGTTTTCCTCTGGAAAGACTGCATGATGGTGAAATTGGGAAGTTAAAGAAAAAATGTGAAGATGTGACAATGTCATATATTGCTCTGATATAGCACTATAGAATACGAACACATGTAGGCCCTGTGGAATAGACCATTCATTTATGTTCTGGTTGTAGACTATTGCTCTGACATCTTCCTCTAAATAACAGAGAAGGATGTGAAACACCCTATTCTAAATCCTCTCATTCCTACAGCCATCATAAAAACTCCTCCCCTGAGAGATGGGCCAGGTGAAAAATAACCAGAAAGAAAAAATGTTCATTTTAGGCAAAGTAATGCCTTCTGAATACCATATAATCTTTTTTGTGTGTGTCTAGCATTCACTGTCATAAGCAAAGTCAGAGAATTCTGACTGAATAGTGGTTACATTTAGCTGGCTGAAGGCAAAAGCCTTAGTGTGGAAATCAGGAGTGCCTTTTCAGGAGATAGTCTCCCAAATTCTGGGAAAATTTGATAAGGATACTTTCCAGAATTTTATATGTTCCCGAAGTTACAGGTAACTTGAAGAAGCCAGTTTGCTAGGTTATAGATCTGTTTCTGAAAAATTTAAATTGTTCACCTATTTTCAAAAATCTCCCTATTTTTGCTGGGCTTATTAATTCTCTGCCTCAGCATTCTTATCTGTGAAATGAGGATATCCACAGTAGATACCTCAAAGGGTTGTTGTGAATATTAAATATGTAAATCTGTTTTATGTGTTAATTACTATTATTATTTTGTGCTTTCATTTTTTGTACTTTCTAATTTCTATCAACTTCAATTTGGGCCTCATATCCATAAGAAATCACTGAGGAACATCTACTTTCTCCTACTGACTAAATCGGTTCATTGAATGCACAACCACAAACAGGAAAATAAACAAACACATTTAACCTTTTATAAATAATGAGAGACTAGGAATCTCATCACCCAGGGGTTTCTCATAACTTGAAACAGATAAGGCTGCCTAATAGAATCGTTGTGCAGATTAAATGATAAATTACGTGATGTGCTCGACATAGAGAATTGCTTCCTTGTTTCAATTATGGTAATTCTGATTTGCAGAATCATCACTTAGTGCTATGAGTCTGTGTTTATTCTGTTCGCATTAACTGCAGTTAGCAGGGGTAGTGATGGGGGAATAATAACTGTATAGGAGATTTCTGTATTGCTCTATTCTATCAGATTGAAAAAAATTCAATCCAGTCTAGTCAATGCCCTTCTCATGTGCTTGTATGTTTTTTCTTATTGATCAGCCCTGCTGCTCTTTTTCAGAAGCGATCTTAGCTTCTTCATCTTCACTGCTAGACTATTATGGGCACAGAGTTTTTACAAAATTTTAAGAAACACTCAACCAACTCCATTCATTGGTCTTATTTACATGTATAGTCAAAAGAGTTTTCTGTGTAAATAAATCTTTTAGCCTTTTGATTTATTTAATTCTCAAAAAAATATTACCTTGTAAAGATTCTAGACTTTCTCTTGTTATCTTGGTACATGTGTATTTCCTTTCTTTCATGGTGGGGAGGGTGAGGGGTGTGTGTGTGTGTGGTGTTTGGAATAGAGAAATAGATTCTGAGGGTTAAATACTCAACATTACAGAGAAGGAATAGATTAACACTAATTAGTAATACAAATGAATTTAAGGACTTGGTGGAAGAAATCTTTCCTTCTACTTTTTCACAATGCTTATATAGTACTCTGAGTTCTTGCAGTATAGATATTTGTGTTACTTCTTTGAAATTAGATTGGACTATTCTTTACTACTTTAATTCAAGTTTAGTAATATTTGTAAAATGACAACTAGAAGCAAGAGAAAGCCACCATAAATAATGTCCCTTGGGAAAAATCAGATGGTTTGCTGCTATAAACGTAAAATAAAAAAGCTAAAAGAAAAAAGTATTAGATAAAGAAATTCATTTTCTTTACAGCAACATAGCTCTCCCCCAAGGTGAGGTGTTTACCTGCCCTAGAGTAAAAATCCAGGCCAGTATGCAAAATACTTGCCAGGAGGAAAGTGATTGTGTTCTTCACATCAACAGGAATTAGTAAAATTTAGGCATTCCTAATCCCTTCCAGTAAATTTATGTAGAATTACATGGGTAGAATAGATGATATCCTGTCTGATTTCATCCCCTCAATTTCCTTTCCAGAGTTATTTAAAGATGAATATTCATTACATGGAACATTCATGAAAACAACATAGAAATCCTGCAAGTGTCTTAAAAACTATAAATTTCTTACAGTAAATAGCATGTTTTTTTCTAGGTAGTTCTAGGTTATTTTAAGCTATTCTTTTAGGAACACCTGAGTGGCTTGGTGGTTGAGCACCTGCCTTTGGCTCAGGTTTTGATCCTGGGGTCCTGGGATAGAGTCCCACATCAGGCTTCCTGTGAGGAGCCTGCTTCTCCCTCTGCCTATGTCTCTGCCTCTCTCTCTCTCTCTCATGAGTAAATAAATAAAATCTTTAAAAAATAAAATAAAGCTATTTTTTTAACTTAAAGATAATTAGTATTCTTATTCTTAATATTTCATAATCACTCCTTATACTTACCTGATGTATAATTTTACAGAACACTTTTACTCTGTTGTCTCCTTATCCTCTTAACATTTCCACATGTAGTGTTCAGAATTTATATCAAGGTTATATTGTTCTTTTTAAATTATGTTTCAAGTTTTTATTTAAATTCTAGTTAGTTACCAGGTAGTGTAATACTGGTTTCAGGAGTAGAATTTAGTGATTCATCACTTACATACAACACCCAGTGCTCATCACCACCAGTGCCCTCCTTAATACCCATCACCCATTTACCCAATCCCCCTACCCCTCTCCTTCCAACAGCCTTGTTTGTTCTCTATAGGTAATGGTAATATTGTTCTGATTTGGCCTTCCAACTCAGTTTTAGAAATTTTGAAGGGCATAGAGACAGATCTTGTAATTTTGTTAGTTTTTTTTTTCTTTTCACCGAGTATATTCAGTAGGAAGAATTCTTTCTCTTTACTCTTCTATTTTCTCTATTTTTTAATAAATATTTTATTTATTTATTCATGAGAGACACACAGAGAGAGGCAGAGACACAGGCAGAGGGAGGAGAAGCAGGCTCCATGCAAGGAGTCCAATGTGGGACTTGATTCTGGGAATCCGAAATCAGGCCCTTACCCAAAGGCAGACACTCAACCGTGGAGCCACTCAGGTGTCCCTTCTGTTTTCCCTATTAATAAAAAGTTGGCAACCAAGGTAATTACCACATTACGTTACAGCTTATGCTGAAGCATTAGTACATGTTTCAAAGGATGTAGGTGCGATACGTGGAACATAAGTCTTGAGAGATACTTCTTCCTATTCGATCCTGGTTCTGTGTTGTTTTCTTCCTGGTTTTCCCTCTTCTTTTGCTCATGTTTCATATCTTCCTCTCAGCACGTTAAAATTAGAACATAACACGCTGACTGGCATTTCTTTGTCACAGTATTTCCAAAATTTATGTGTCTACAGAAACACAGTGGTTAATGCAAAAACACTGGGCTAAATCCCAAGTGAATGCCCCAAATAAACTTATAGAATATGGATAAATGAGCAATTACAACAACACCAGTAAAATGATATATTTTAAAATGTCTAATGAAAAACAAATAAATGGTCTTAACCAAGAGGTACATCCCATTTTTTTGCATGGAACCACATTGGTGAGCATTGAGAATTGAAGAATCAGAAAATTTGAGGTCCTCTCCACCATATACAGCTTCCACAGAGACACCTGAGGTCCCCATGTCATTGATTGTCTAGACCACTTGAGAACTATGAACCATACATCTCCTTTAGGAAAACAATAAACCACTGGACCCACTGCAACAATCCTCAGATTCTTTCAATACCTCTCTTTAAATCCTGGAGTATATAAAGATAATTTGATTCAAACAAGTTATATTACATAGTCATATTTTCTTTCTTCTTTTAAGATTATATTTATTTATTCATGAGAGAGAGAGAGAGATAAAGAGAGGAGAAACACAGGCAGAGAGAGAAGCAGGCTCCATGTAGGGAGTCCGATGTGGGACTTGATCGTGATGTGCTCGACATAGAGAATTGCTTCCTTGTGGGACTCTAAGATCACACCCTGGACTGAAGGCAGGCACTCAACCCCTGAGCCACCCAGGCGTCCGACATAGTCACATTTTCCAAGCATGATTCTTCTGTTAAAAACAAAATTATTTATATACAATAAAACCAATCATTGGAAATGGGGGAGGGGAAGTAATGAATGTTCAGCACCCACTTATACCAAAGGATTACTTGATAAGCATGTAGAGTTAGTTAAAACCAAAGATTTGAAAATAAGTGATGCACTTAAGAAATAAAAATCTTAAATACTTTAATACCTATAATGCAATATCTATAATACAGGAGCATGACTATCATTCAATTATTATTATATATCATTCAAATATTATATTTCAAATGTTTATATATAACATAAAATTATATTATTTCAAGAGACTATATCATATACATATCATATTAAAAAGATGAAAGACTTATTTTCAACTGTAGCCAGTTTTTCAATTAAGCTACCTTAACTTTCCATGATATTATACAATATTTTCTTTCCTAATTTTAATTTGAATCATTAGATTCCATACTGTATGGCACTGAACACATAGTAGACTGGCGATAGGAAATTAATAACTTGAAGCACTGCAGCTTTACATATGTTTAACTGGGAACTATATGATATGGGTGAACAGTTAATTAATATGCTTTTATATAATAACATCAAATTTATATGTTTATAATATATTTTATAGAATATTCTTTATTATGTAAAATAAACTAATATTATGCCATTTTCCAAATAATTTGATGGGAGGTCAATTCTACTGGGGAATCCAAGGGCACAAACCTCAGAATTTTCCCAATTGTGGTATTAAGAGGATCTCAGTCACTGGTCAGAAGACTGTTCTCAAAGAGCCTTAGTTCCCTGGTTTACTAATCTGTCATCTGTGTATGCAGAGCTAGTTGCTGGGTGAGAGGAAGTCTCCGGCAACAAAACCCAAGTGCTAGATGATAGATGTGTTGGAATGCAAGGAATAGGGCAGGGCTCAGAGGACATGGTAAGGCATAGATAGCATATGTTACATCATCTAGAGGAAACATTCTTTTAAAAATAAGAAATAAATGAAAGGCACATTTATGTAATGGATAATCACAAAGTCACTGGAGACTAATTGACCACAACTCAAATCCAGACTCTGAATATCCTGGCAGGGTAATCTTGGGAAAATTATTTTATTTTTCTAAGTCTGGGCCTTTCTGTAAAATGGAGAATATGGCACCTACCTTAAGATTTGTGAAGCTTAAATGAGTTAATATCTAAGAAATGTTTACCACGGAACCTAATACTCAGTAAACAATAAATATTAATGTGTTCAGAAGGTAGTTTGGTATTTAATAATACCCTTACTATGTCATTTGCCTACCTTATCATTATGTAAGAAATCTGCTCTAAGGCATCTTTTTCTGGCAACTGTTCAATCTGACCTTGAACCGTTCTAGTTATAGGACATACAGTGGAGTGTATACCACGAGTTTGTCCATTCCAGTTTGGGGCATCATTAATGGCTAACATGTTTTTTATGTTGGAATTGAAATTATTTTTCTAATAAATAGCTTCATAGATTAAGGAGGCCTCAGACCCACTTTTAATATTTGTAGGATCTGTGGCATGAAAACACACAGAGGATGACTAGACCCCTTGTCTAAAAGTTACAATCAAACTAACACAACTGACACATAAAATATTTTTTTATTTTCCTCTTCTAAAAATATAGCTCCATAATGGAAAAATGGAAATTCATGTTAAAATACCATTTTTAGTGGACTTTAAAGGTGGGAAATGTAAACTGTAAATAAACAATCTTACTGTGTTTGTCTGAGTATTCAGTTATGGATAGGTCAGTGGTATATCAATGGTTAATAAATTAGAATTGACATAATTCATAAATTATTTTATTTATTCTATGTAATCTTACCTCTCACCTTATCAACATCTTTAATTGTTGTTATAACCATGATTTTTAACATATTTTTGTTTTCTTGACAGTAATACTAAATTAGAAAACTTTTAAAAACAATCGATTTTGGATCATTTATTGACTTAATGGTGAATTATTATGTATAAGAGCTCAAAGAACAGATGTTGTGATTTTTTTAAAGTCAATTTTATTGAGCAATACTTTGCAAATAGTGATATTCAATCTTTTAAAGTGTATGGTTGAGGAGTTTGACAAATGTTTAAAGTCATGTAACTACCAAAATAATGAAGTTATTTGATATCTCCATCACTCTAAGAAGTTTCCGAAGTCCTGGTTTATATAATTCCCTCTAACCACCTGCATCCCCATCAGCTCTTCTTGAGTTATTGTAGTTCTTAGTTATTCTATAATTTCAATCTGGAAAATTATAGTCTACTAAGACAGTAGCCACTGGAATCGTCAATAAAATTCTTAAATTTGAAGTTAGATTAAAAAAGGAATTCTAGCTTTAAAACAATATGCTCAAACACATTAACTAGTTAGCAAATAGTAAAGTATCATTGTTATAAAATATTGCAAAATATTTAAATTTCATTTTATAAATTGCTATCTTAAATTGCCATTCTCACCATCTCTTGAGGCAACATAGAGTTCCATAGATTATTTTTTGCATTCTTCTTTCAAATTTTTCAATGCTAGCATATTATACAGAAATAAAAGTAGCAGTGTGGTGCCTAATTTGTTCCAACATCTCTTCATATACTTTGATCTATAATTGCCAGAAAAAATTACTCTCTTTAGAAATCAGTGTTGAGATTATTTGTATATGAATCTTATTCTTCATAGTCATGGTTATGGTGTTCATTTCCTTGTTCTAATTATCTTTTTTATTGGAATGTTACTTATCTTGCATTTTTTCCCACTCTGGTATGTTAATTTTTTTTGGCTAAGCTTTTAGTGATACTATTAAAAATAAGTGATAATTTATAATATATAGAGAGAGTAAATTCAAACCTGGGCTTAGTTTCTGCCAAAAGACCATTAATTCACTCTGTTTGAAGATCATTCTTGTTTCATTTGTTTCTTCTGTTGTATCACATATCTTATCTAAAATGAATCTAATTGTATTATTTTGGTGGTTATCTCTGGAACTACAGATTGGAAAAGAAGAAGCAAGGCAAAAATTTGCTTGGCACCACTAGCCAAATATACTCAATTCTCCAACACTGTATTGCATTCTTCCTATTGGAGAGGAAGGATACAGAAATTAAAGTTTTCAAGTGAAGTGTTTCCATAGCTGAGATTTACTTTTTAGTTCAAAACAGTGACCTAAAAAGGGGTTAGTAGAACAACCCAAATCTTTAAAACTTTTGGCCATGATTGCCTTTTGTTTCAAAAATGTAGGGCAAAATCTTTAATCCACTTTGTGTTTATTTTCATGTATGGTGTTAGAAAGTGGTCCGTTTTCATTCATTTACATGTAGCCATCCAGTTTTCCCAGCACCATTTATTGAAGAGACTGTCTTTTCCCCCCTGTATATTCTTGTCTCCTTTCTCATAGATTATTTGACCATATAATCATGGGTTTATTTCTGGGATGTCTATTCTGCTCCATTGATCCGATATGTCTATTTTTGTGCCAGTACCATATTGTTTTGATTACTAGAGGTTTATAGTATATCTGAAATCTGGTTTTTGATACCTCCAGCTTTGTTCTTCTTTCTCAAGATTGCTTTGGCTATCTGGGATCTTCTGTGGTTCCATACAAATTTTAGTATTATTTGTTCTAGTTTTGTGAAAGATGTTGTTGGTATTTTGATAGGTATTGTACTGAATTTGTAGATTGCTTTGGGTAGTACAGACACATAAATGTGAGAACTGAAACCTAGGATGTTTCCTAGAAGGGAGCACAGGCAGTAATTTCTCTGACACAGCATTTATCTAGATACCTCCTCAGGGAAGGAAAACAAAAGCAAAAATAAACTATTGGGACTACATAAAATTAAAATGCTTTTGAATAGCAAAGGAATCATGAACAAAAGACAACCTACTAAATGGAAGAAGATTTTTGCAAATTATATATCTGGTAAGGGGTTGATAGCCAAAATGTAGAAACTTACACAACTCAATATTAAAAAAAAAAACAATCAAATTAAAAAGTGGGCAGGGGACCTGAATAGGCATTTTTCCAAAGAACACGTACAGATGGCCAACAGACATATGGAAAGATATTCAACATCACTTATCATTAGGGAAATGCAAATCAAAACCACAAAGAGATTATCTCCTCACACCTGTCAGAATGGCTAAAATGGAAAAACACAAGAAACAAATGGTGAGGATGCGGAGAAAAAGGAACTCCCATGCAGTTTTGTTGGGAATGCAAACTTGAGTAGCCACTGTGGAAAACATTATGGAGGCTCCTCAAAAAATTAAAAATAGAATTGCCATGTGATCTAGCGATTTCACTTTGAGTATTTACTAAAAGAAAACAAAAACACAACTTCAAAAAAATATATACACTCCTATATTTACCATAGAGTTATGTCCAGTAGCCGAGATATGAAAACAACCTATGCCCAACAATATATGCATAAATAAAGATGGATATGTATACACACACAGAGAAAGAGGAATATTATGCAACTGTAAAAAAGGAGGAGATTGTGCCATTTGAAGCAACATGAATGGACCAAGAGGGTATTATGCTAAATGGAATAAATCAGAGAATGACAAATACCATATGATTCCATTCATAAGTGGAATACAGGAACAACAACAACAAATGAATAAACAGTCAAATAGTGGAATGAGACCTATAAATACAAACTGATGGCTTCCAGAGGTGAAAGGGTGGGGATTGGGCAAAATGGGTGAATAGGGATGGGAGATGCTGGCTTCCAATTATGAAATGAGTAAGTCACAGGAATAAAAGGCATAGCCTAAGGAATACAGTCAATGATATTTTAATAGCTATGAAATGGGACAGATGGTAGCTACACTTTTGGCGAATATAACATAATATATAAATTTGTCAAATTACTAAGTTGTGTACCTGAAGCTAATGTAACATTGCATTTTTAACTATACTGAAATAGAAAATAATGTAAACCAAGAAATGTGGTGGAAGAATTTCCTAGAGGCCTGAAATACTTCATCACAAGAACAAGTGTTTGGGTTATAGATCCAGTTTTACCAGCACTGTATGCCAGATTGTGAGTGACGGGGTGCCTGAGTATTCTCTAATACATTAATGTGTGCATCTCTATGTATGTGTGTGTGTGAGAGAGAGAGAGAGAGAGAGAAAGAGAGAGAGAGAGAAAGAGATATATATATTAAAGGGGGGAGGATTCAGAGCTTCCTAAATCAAATAGTGCAGAGAGAGGTGAGTATCTTGAATGGGTCTAAATATGGTACTGGATGGTCTAATCTTACCTCTTTATGACGGTCCTTAAGTTTTGGTGATGGCTATTAATGTTTTCTATTTTCATAGCTAAACATTTCTAATTTCTTCAACTCTTCTGTTGAAAATGCTTGGTTTACACCATGACTTGGAATTTGAAGTAAGTGATGGGCAACCAAACACCACAAGCTTCCGGTCATTAGCACAAATTTTAGGAGGTCTTTCCTTCTGTTTACTTTTTCTCCTCATATTCAACTTCTTTCTGGTGTCTCCCTCAAATCCATCTAGTTTTGTCCAAAGACTGTTGCCCCTTAGTCAGTGTGGCTTTTTAACAATGCATTGTTGTCTGCAGTCATCTAGAGGTTTTATCTCTTGCAAGAGAAGGCACTGAATCTGTATTGTATGTTCTCCTCCTATTGCGTACGGTTAATCCATTATACTGGAACCCTTTGATGGGCACTTTTTCTACCAATTATTTTCTGCCTTTGATACAGTTTCTACTTTTTCCCTAACTACTCATAGTTCTCTTTCCTACTAATACACAGAGAAATACATATCTAAACTTTATAGATAGAAATATAAATAGAAAAGGCATAAATCTTGATTACAACACCTTTCATATTTGACATTCTTTCTGTGTCATTTTGACCATTCTGGCTCTCCTCCTCTGTACAGTCTTGAGGTTTTGACATCTGTCTTTAAAATGTGGTTGTCAGAGATTAAGTAACTTCAGACATTGAAATTCAAAGAGAATTGAGAACTAAAATCCCCCTATTTCTCTACAATGTCTATTTTTACAATCTCCAAACCAATTAGTTTTATAGAGGTAGCAATTCCATACTGCTGCTACTATTAAATTTGTAATAAAAAACTGATAGAATTTTTTCCCTTTGCATAACAATTGTTAAGATGGATTTATTCATTGAAGTTTGTGTATAATTCAAACAAGAATGTGAAACACATGGTGTAAATGAACTAATATCAAACCCAGAAATTCAGATGTGTGATGATACAATTCCATATTAGTTCTGAGAAGTGAATGGGATTCCTTCCATTAGAGTCCCAATGGGAAACGTCCTGATAGAACAGAGTCAAGAGTCTGTTAATGTGCAGTGATGGCCATTTAAGGAAGAGATGGAAGATATGGGGGGAGTTTGGGCATGGTGAAGGAAAGAATCCATAGGTTGAATGTAGTTTAGAGTGTGGTAGCAGAGATGGGAGTTTGGGAAAAGGTAGCTATCAATTGTGAGGCTGGCCAGAATGAGTGACTAGATGCAGAAGACTATGAGGAAGCTTAAAGATAATACACATATTACCATAGAGAAAAATTTGTGAGACAGCCACTTGTAATGATTTCTGCAGTGCCTATGGTGGGATGCAAAAATATTGCACATTTAATTTGTATCAGTACATGAGAGTAAACCGGGATTAAAACAGATTTCCTGGTGATATTCTACACTGTACCATTTCACCTTTTATGAAAAGACTTCATTCAAACCAGACACATCCAGAAATCCTTTTATAATACTGAGATTTATCATGATGTCACTTTAAACAGTGGAGAAATTCATGTCAGTTTTGTTTACTGTATTAACTTCTATGCCATACTTTGTTATCTCAACAAAATGTATTACATGTTAATGGGAAAATCCAGGATATTAAAGGACACACACCAATCCAAAAGTTATTTTTATATTGGCATATGATAAATAACACTGCAAAAGCCCTAGAAGTACAACAGACTGGACTGAGTACATTGGCCTAAGTGCTTCTGGACAACAGTCTCACCCTAGTTTTCCTACTGGTGCACCAAGGATGAGAATATCCTCTTGCTAACATTTCCTGCTGCACATGGAGTAATACCACAGAGACAGTCGAATAATTTATATGCATATTAAAGAAAAGAACAACTTGGTTGTTCTTTGACACTGGGACCTCTTCTTGTCAAAACTAGGGAATTTTCAGTGCTGGTTCTAAAGTATCTTCTAGTCCCATCTCATATGACTGTGGTTATTCTTACTCAACTCATGTCTTCAGATGTCTGGTCTCCAGAGTCTTAAATGATGCTGCATAACTGCTTTCTTGTCAGATTGCACAAAAACTCATTCTTCAACAAAAGGAAAATAAACTGCTTCTGCTCTGCTCAGACTGAATACCAGAACATTCATCTAAACCCGCTTCATAGAACATCTGCTCGTAATAATGTATATAGTGGTGAAGACCTGGAAGCTATTAACATATAACCCAGTGTTGGCCTCTTTTGTACTTTTAGAGACAATAGGGGTCCATGAGGTGGGCTGTTAAAGAAAAGTTGTTCAAATCTGTATCATGCACATCCAAATGCCTTGTTGTAGTCTTATTCATCTCATCCCGGACCTCTTTTAAAGCTGCACCCTTCCTTTTGGGACTTAATCATATCAAGACGATTTGTTTAAAAAAAAAAGTGTAAAATCTATTTCATAAGTCAAACAAAGATTTAAAGTCAGAATACTGCATAAATTGCTATCCTTTTTTTCTATATCTTGCCCAGTGATTGTCAACCATGGGTGACTTTACCCACAAGGGGATATTTGCAAATGTCTGGAGACAGTTTTGATTATCATAACCTGGGGATGTGGGGTAATATGCATATAGTGGTAGATGCCAGAGATACTGCTTAGCATCCCATAATATATAGGACACCCACACACATTCATTCATCATGAAAAAGTATCTAGTCTGAATGTGAATAGTGCCATATTAAGAGAACCCTAGGATAACCCTTTACATTTCTGCTCAGGGAGACCCACAAAGCTTGTTTCTTAAGTGATCTCTCTCTCTCTCTACCCAATAATCAGCCAATTCAGCTTTATTTATCCAGTTATGGTGGTCTCTGTATTTTGATTTGATATAAAGCCTAAACCAAAAGATGTTTCTGCATCAGGATCACTTAAACTACTTGAAAGTAGTGAGAAGCTGTTTAATGGGTATACTCTTGTATTTGCTCAGAATGGTGAAGCCAGTAACCCCATTTACTTATCACATATGGCAGGACATAGTAGGAAGTGAGTTTTGGGCTTTTCTTGCTACTAAATGGGGAGTCTCTGATGACATCAAGGAAGTTTAGATTGTTCTAAGCACATCCAGGAAAAAGAAGTCCTGGGCCTAGTATAATCTTTGTGATGTCTGAGAATCAAAGCTCCACCATCGCCATCCAGGCCTTCACAGGATTTATTTTTGAGACAAAAACTCTTATCTTTGCATTTCATAAATTCTATAAACCCATTTGTTCCAGACTACTTCCATCATTTTTATTTGACTTCCCCTTGCCCATTTATTCCAGTTCATAATGATTCTCAAAGGTTTCTTACTGTTTTGCTGTTGTTTTGATTTTCATTTTCTCTTTACCTGCAGCTGGAAGGCCCTACCCTTTATGTTTCCATCTGCCCAGTTGCTAGTCATAAGAACTTCAGCTCAAGAATAACAAAATTCTCTAGTTCAATACGCACCATCTCAACATATATGATGAGGTTTCCCTCTTATCGAACTGTTTTTACAATTGCTCTCTAATTTTGAATAAGGGACAGGATTGGAGTCATTTGGAAGGGAGGATGGCTTACCTCCATTTCTTACCCTGCTCTCCAACCCTGAGTATTGTGATATTACTTTAGACCCTCAGTGAAAACCACTCCTCTTTAGAAATGATGACCTGTAGCACTCTTTTGAGAACATGCTGTTTTATATTCTTTGTATGTATTATTGTCTCCCAAGTCATACAGTAAATGTCAGAAACTTTATCCTATACCCCTTACTAATCTACATCTTGCCTAGTAAAACTGTGTTAAGCCATAAAAATATATCAACAATAAATACTTTGTTGAAAATCATATAGTTATAGATGATGAGTCTAATTCAAAAAAAAAAATCTCTTGAACGCTTTAGGGTGATATTTTCCAAACTTACATATGTGCTGTTAAATAGTTTGGCTCATTTTAATAAAAGAGCTTTACAGCCTGATCCAGGATAAGAAGATAAATGTTAAAGAAAACAGTTTAGGTTTGATTGCATTAATATTTTATTGGAAGCAACTAGGAAAATTGTAGATTGATTATAAATAGCACACACTCAGTGGCTATGGAGAATTTCGGCATTCAGCAAGCCTTTAACTTCCCCAAAAAGCAGTAGCAAATTTGCTGAAAAATAATTCAAACTTTTAATTTCCTAATTTAAACAGAATCACTCACTTAAGCAATTTAACTGATTATAATTATGAAAACATGTGATGTATCTAGCAGCAACTTTCAGGCTCTTCTGTAGTCCAGATTAATGATAGATTCAATAATGTTTTTTATATTAATGTCAAGATTTTTTAATACATGAAACCATTGACATTGAGATAAAGCATTTAATCTCAGAAAAAGAATGCTTCCTCACTTTCTATCAATATGACAGGAAGCAAAAATGATTATTCACGGCTATTACTTAACTCTGCTTTCAAAGATATTTGCTATTTTAATTAGGCCATCTTGAATTAATAGATGGAAATGCAGTTTGTAACCAAACTGCTTTCTTTGTGGAATGATAGTGCATTGCTTGAGCATCTAAAATACCATAGTCTGTGCTTTTTATAGGGAAACATCATTATGCCTAATTTTACTCTGCTTGGAAGGACCAGGAGACCAAGGTGGAGATTGGATTCTTTCAGTTCAGTTAATGTCAGTTTTTACTAGAAGCCTTCTATATGCCAGGACTATGAAAGAATAGGAAAATGAAAGATGAATGAGATGCCACTGCTCTCGAGGACTTCACAGTTTGGGAGTGGAGATATAGTATCATCTGGAATAGACATTGGGATAAGAATTGATAGCAGGCAAAGAGGGGCTAGAGTTGGTTAAAAGAGAGGAATCATTTTTGAATTGCGGGGAAGTTTAATTTTTTTAACCCCAAGTCAACTATTTCTGAAAGGTACCAAACTTTTCCCTCTCAGCCTCTTTTCCTCTCTTGGTCTCTCCCTCCCTCATCATGAAATTCTTACTATTACAGGCATTAATGCATAATGCATATTGGGGACAACTTTTGGATAGTGAACATTTTACATACATCCTTTTTTTCCTCCTTTATCATATAAAACAGGAAGTTATTCTCCCTTTTCTGTATAACACATGTCCCAGCTCTTATTCTGAACTTTGATTGCTCAGCAACATAGTTCTTAACTGTCTCCTTGCCATGTGTCCCACTGCCACCTGCTACCTGCCCTGCTCCTTGTTGTCAGGTAACATCCAGTAGTACTCTGTGAAGTCTACCTCATAAACTGGACCTTTCTTCTATCCAAACTCCCAGTGAAACTATCTCCATACTATGTCCTAATCCTTTACATTCCAGTGTTGGGAGTGACAGCTAGATAATCTGAGGTAATGATTGGTACTGACATATTAATCAATGTTTCAACATGACATATATTTGCTCTTTGGGCTTCTCTGAAAAAAAAAAAAAAAAGCATTTTCTATAGTAGAAATTCTCAAATTTTAGGAAAGTTTTTTATAAGACAGGATAGGTATCCAGGCCCAAGAAGGGCTCAACCTAAAATATTGTCATTCATCAAACTCAACATATAGTCAGTCATATGGCCTACATGTATTTACGTGTGTTACTTAAGGATATCATGTGTGTGCAATACACAGCAACAGAATCGAATACATTTTAGCACATGAATGAAAACCAATGTAAAAAGTATTCAATATAAACTTGCCCACAGATATACTCAGCTCTTGATCATGTCCAAAAACATATCAGCAAAAAGTATTACTATTATGTATTATTAACAAATATATATACATTATACCACATCCATAGTTTGAAAGAAAGCTATTTCCAATGTTGAGTATCATATGAAATAACTTTCCCTTGTACAGTATTTCTCTCTCTAGGTATTTCAAAAGTCTCCATAGGCCAAAACAGAACATACTTGTTTGTCTTTTATATAGCAGTTATAATCAGTCACTGGTATTACAATGAAATCAGAAGGTGAACAGTTTCTATGATATGAAATATTTTCAATCTACTTTAATTCACAGGGAAAACAGTAGGCATCTTTTAATAATTTCCTGTGCTTGCAAACTGAGACTTTTAATGCAAATATTAAAAAATATATATATAATGTTTCTTTAAGGAGCAGTAACACAATGTCTCTTTTCCTTAGACCTTCTAGAATCTTCTAGATTAGTGGTTCTCAATTTTTATATGTACATTAGAACATCCTGGTTAGCTTTACAGATTAACATGTCTCAGCCACAAACTAAACCAATGAAATCAGAATCTGGGAGTGGGGTGTCATTTTGGAAGCTCCACTGAGGTCAAGAACTACTTTTCTAAAGTGAAAACAAGATTAATCATCTTGATGAACATTCTCACATTGGGCATTTAAGAAACACTACTACTGAGGAATGTGCAAAAAACAACAAAAATCCCAGCATAGATAAAAACTAGAGAGTGGCTGTCCCACCTGGTTTCCTAGCCCTAAGTATCTTACAATATTGTGGAGATAAGAGAACTATGAGAGCCAAGTGCCAAATAAACAAGGGTCTAGCAGCAGCATGGTAAGTAGCTAATTAGCTAATGAGCAGAAAAAAATGAATGAGGTTGAGGACAGTGATAGCTAGAAGGATAACCACTGTTGCTTGTAGTTAAAAGCCACATCCTTAACTACCTACAAAATAACTCAGCCCGAGTACTGATTTTTAGGATAATTGCACAGAGTAACAGTAGGTTGGGATCAAACACAAAGGTTTTTGACTATTTCTCAAAAGACTTGAAAATCCACCTATGGAGTAAATAGAAGAGGGGCTCTTACTTCCTTGACAAATGTTCTTGATGGTGAAGTCCTAAGAAAAAATATGCATCTCATCCAAGATTACACAAACAGCAATCCTTTGTTTCAAGTGCAATAAGCAGGCACTTGAAACAGATTTACTTAATCCTATGTCTGCTGTGCTATTACAACAGTAAAGGAATTGACATAATTAATTTTACTATGTTGAAAGAGAAAATTGAATGTATCTCCCTTTAAATGTCTGTAATAAATGCCTAGATGAATATATTTGTTGGGTAAAATCTGAATTGTCCATCTACACTTGCTATTAGTATTTCTGTGCAAGTAGTACTAAAAAGTCATAAAGCAGGAAAGTAAATGATAAAACAACTATGCCTGGTATTGCAGGTAAATAAATGTATCTCTAATATAGAGGTGAAGTGGGGACTCTGATTTTATAAAATAGTAAATTTACATCTAAATTTTACATTAAAGAAATCTAAAACCACCCATTTGTTTTTCTGAATTATGCATGGGAGATTGGGATTTCTAGAACACTCACACTGATTATTGCTAAGGGAATGCTATAGACTTAACTGCACTATTAGGTGAGATAAATTGTGCTCAGAAGGGCAATTACATATACCCCATCCTGCAAACTCAATTCTCTTTTTAAATAGGTTTGGTCAAAGTGTATAAAGATCATCCATTTCACTTGGAGTTATCTACAAGTTTCTTATGCCCTGCTAGCACTTTTAACAATAAATCTAAGCAATATATTGCCAGCATAAAGCATGATCTTTTATTACTGACTTTTATCTTATAAATTTCTTTAATAGATGACCTTTCTTGATAAAGAAACAGATGTGTTACAGCCAAAATGGCACAGGCAGCACTAGTTAGATGTCTTTGCTCTACCCTTCAAGGGATAGAAGTATGTTTAGGAAGTAACTCCAAACATCATCTTCTATGATGTTTATTCTCTTTTGTTTTCTAATTAGAATTTCCATGTAATGTATACATTTGCATCTCAATATAAAATACAGATATTCTTCTTTTATTTGTAATTAGAAACAGATTTTATTTTTCTTCTTAAAAGTGAACAGATGGGGGTGCTGGGTGGCTCAGTTGGTTAAGTGTCAGACTCTTGGTTTTGGCTCAGGTCATGGTCTTGGGGTTGTGAGATCAAGCCCCTCATCAGGGCTCTGCACTTGGCAGGGAGTCTGGGGAATTCCCTCTGCCCCTCCTCACACACACACACTCTCTCTTCCTCCCTCCCTAATAAATATAAAAAAATAAAAGTGAACAAAGAAAACAATTTCCATTTCCTGGTCCAGCATGTTAGAAACTTGGTAGTCAACTACTCTAACCTAAAAGCAAGTAAGAAGATGGACAAATAAAAAATTAACAGCTCTTTTTAGATATGTAAGGGAGGTCACAGGGCCAACCATCATCCCCAAAATTGGAGAGGCAAGCAGGCAAATATAGAGAATCACAACTTACCAGAGCAGAAACCCACAAGCAAAAACTTCCATGGGAACCCATGCTGGGATAGGGAACCTAATCTATAATGAACTGTGGGAGGCTTAGGGAATACATGTCTGATATGAAAACTCTAGAAGGTCTCAGTCATGGTAGGCACACTGGAGGTGTGCAAACTTTTGTGAGTCCTACTTACTGGAGCTCTAGCAGATTCTCACAGTGAATATCAGAGAAAAATCCCCTTATGCTTCCAGAAGAATGGGGGTAAAATAACTATTTTGAAATATACCAGAGTATGTGTTCTTCTTAACAAGGTCCACCATCAGGAGAAACTATTTAACCAGAGCTTAACCTACTGAGATTTTATCAGAGCCTAACTGACTTCAGGGAAGGGGAATAATCTAATTCCAACTGGCCTTAGCCTTCCACATAGAGGAAAGTAAATACCCAATTTAAGCCTACTCTAGCCACTCTTACCCATCTAAGTAGGAAATGGGAAAACTGAGAAGCCCCTGTGAAGTTTATGGTGACATAGGCTCACTAAGAGACTGATTTATTAACAGGATTACAGAATGCTTCCCCTCTCTGCTAACTTATCACATCACTATAGACCTATTTACAGTTGTGCCTTTTACCCAGCTAGCAGGAAAAAAATCACAAGGTGTACTAAAAGTCAAAACAAAACAAATCAAACAAACAAAAAACATAGATTAAAGATGCAGAGCAATCATCAGAATCAGAATCAGATATGCTAGAGATGTTGGAATTTTCCAACCAGGATTTTAAGAGAACTCTGATTAACATGCTAAAAGCTCTAGTGGATAAGGTAGACAGCATACAAGAATGGGCAATGTAAGTAGATACATGGAAATTCCCAGAAACGAAAAAGAAATACTAGAAATCAAAAACCTGGTACAGACATGGAGAATGCCTTGATGAATTTATTAGATGACATGGTTGAGGAAAGATCTCTGAGCATGAGAATATGTCAATAGAAACCTCCAAAGATGAAAAGCAAAGAGATCAAAAATGGAGTAAATTCAGAACAGATATCCAAGAATTGTGGGACAACCGCAAAAGGTGTAAAAGGCATGTAATGGGGATACCATAAGGAGGAGAAAGAAAAATAAAAAACAGTAGAAATGTTTGAAAGAATAATGACTGAGGATGTCCCCAAATTAATGTCAGAAACCAAACCACAGCTTCAGGAAGCACAAAAAATAACAAGCAGAATAAAAACTTTAAAAAAGTACACATAAGCATATCATATTCATACTACAGAAAATCAAGGATAAAGAAAAGAAGCCAAAGGGAAAAAACACTTTACCCCTAGAAGAGCAAAGATAATAGTTAAATCTGACTTCTTAGAAAACTATACAAGCAAGAAGAGAGTGGAATGAAGTATTTAAAGCACTGAGAGGAAAAAAACAGCCTGGAATACTGAACTCTGCAAAATCATTCATTAAAAGTAAAAAAGTCTTCTTTAGACAAAAATTGAATTATTTAAAAAGAATAAATGGAATGTATTGCCAGTTGACCTGCCTTTAAATAATCTTAAAAGACGTATTTTAGAGAGAGTGAAATAGCCCAAGTAAGAAATTTGGATCTACATAAAGAAAATAATATCAATGGAGAAGGAATAAGTAAAGGTAAAATCCTTTATTTCTCTTATTCTTAATTTATCTAGCAGATAATAGTTTGCTCAAAATAAAAATAGCAACAATATATTCAATTATGATTGCTTATATATGTTTTAGAGGGAAAAAAAACCAAAACTGTTTCCCTCCTGTGTGTCTCATTTACTATTCACAACACTCTGGACACCCAATGTGTGGGGTTTGTTCCCCAACCAAATAATTCTCTGTTACACTAGTTGAGTGTCCTACTATTTAGCTCAATTCTGACACATTCTACCTAAAGATGGTGTCAAATCCCACAGATTAAGGGTTCAGTCCCACAAGACAGCCCCACCTCACTTCAGATGCCAATCACTAGTCTAGGTTGTCACCTGTGCTTCTGATTGCCTGTATATCAGAGGTTCCCACAACCACCTCCTCCAGTTTGATTAATTTGCTAGAGGAGTTCACAGAACTTAGGAAAATACTCAGTTTTACCAGTTTATTAAAGGATATGATAAAGAAGGTAGATGAACAGCCAGATAAAGAGATACACAAGGCAAGGTCTAGGAGGATTTCTTTTTCCTTTTCTTCTTTTCCTTCCTTCCTTCCTTCCTTCCTTCCTTCCTTCCTTCCTTCCTTCCTTCCTTCCTTCCTTTTGTTCTTCTTTCTTTCTCTCTTCTTTCTCTCTGCTCTCTCTCTCTCTCTCTCTTTCTTTTTTTTTTTCTTTTCAAGAGTGGAAGGTCTGGGAGGGTTTTGAATGCAGTAGCTTCTGCCTCTTCCTGATGGGTGGATGGGTTCATCAACCTGGAAGCTCTCTGAATGCCATACTTTTGGGGTTCTTATGAAGGCTTTATCACATAGGCAAGGTCAATCATTAACTCCATTTCCAGAGGGGAACTTCATTCCCTTCTCCCCTATCTGGAGGCTGAAAATTCCAAGTTCTTAACAATGTCTTGGTCTTTCTGGTGACATACTCCTATCCAGAAGCCCACCCAGAGCTGCCTCATTAGAACAAAAGACATTCCTATCACCCAGGAAATTTGAAGGGATTTATGAGGCCTGTGTCAGGATCACAGACCAAATGTTAGAACATAAGATGATCTTAGTGCTCTTATCATTTAGGAATTTGTAAGAGTTTCAGGAACACTTTGCCAGGAACTAGGGGGAAAGACTAACACATATATTTTCTATTATCTCACAATATATTATATCTATCTATTTATGTATGCTTATGTACAAAAGCAATAATATAAATAATGAGGGAAGAAATTAAGATTACTTTAATTAAGATTGTTTTGTTATTCTCAGGCACTGGCACTCCTCATGAAGTAGTTAAGTGATAGTTGAAAGTGGACTTGGATTAGTTATAAATGTATACTACAAACTCTGGGGCAACTACCCCCTCAAAAAAAAAGATAAAGAAAAAAAAGAAGTGAAACTGATATGCTAAGAATGGAGAGAAAATGGAATCATATAATATGCTTAATTACAACCACAAAAGACAGAATAAGAGTGGAAGACAATAATAGGAACAACAAAACGGGCAAAAATAGGAAACAATAACAAACATGTAGATATTAATCCAAATACATCAATAATCACTTTGCATCAACTGAAAGACAGAGATTGTAAGAGTGGATCAGAAAACAAGATTATATGTTATCTAAAAGAAACTCACTTTAAATATGAAATATACACATAAAGTAAATAGGTAGAGAAAGATATACTATGCTAATGTTAATCAGAAGGAAGCAAGAGTAGCTATATTAATTTCATATAGACCAGCCTTGAGAGGAAGAAAAGTTATCAGGGATAAAGGGGCATTAAATAATGATAAAGGAATTAATTCTCCAAGAATAAATATCAATCCTTAATAAGTATGTGCATACAAGCAGTGTTATGTGAGGCAGAACCTGATAGGACTTCCAGGAGAAAAAAAAATGAATCCACTACTACATTAGAGACTTTAATATGATTGTACCAAAATTGGCATATTCAACAGGCAGAAAATTAGTAAGGATATAGTTGAATTCACCAGCACCATAAATCATTATATATAACTGAAACTTATGCACTATACATTCTTCTTAAGCTCAAATAGAACATTCATAGAGATACACTATATTCTGGACCATAAAACATGCCTTACCAAGTTTAAAAAAATAAAAATCATACAATGTCTGTTCTTAGACATTAGAAAAAAAAATTACCTATAAATGAATGACAAAAATGTAGCTGGAAGATTGCATATACTTGGAGATTAAATGACACACTTCTAAATAACAGATAAAAGAAGAAATCTCAAGAAAAATGAAAGAATATTTTGAACTAAAAAATTAAAAGCAACTTACCAGTTTTGAGGATGTAGTTAAAGTACTACTTAGAGGGAAATTTATAGTAGCTAATGTATATAGTAGAAACAATCTAAAAAACAATAATATCTCCCCTTTAGGAAACTAGAAAATGAATAGCAAATTAAATTTAAAGTAAAAAATAAAAAAGGAAAAGAATAGAAAGTATAGCAGAAGCCAAGAAAATTGAAAATATGAGATCAATAGGGAAAATCAATGAAACTAAAAGCTAGTTCCTTGAAAAGATCAATAAAATCAAAAAGCTGTAGCCAACCTAATTAAGAAAAATGGGAAAGGACACAAATTACAATATTAAAAATGAAAACAAAGACATTACTATAAATACCACTCCCATTAAGAGGATAATAAAGGGATAGTATGAATACCTCTATACCCACAAATTTGATAACCTAAGTGAAAATGAATCAATTCCTTGAAAGACACAACCTGCCAACAGTCATAGAAGAGGCAACAGACAATATGAATAAGCCCATATATATTAAAGAAATTGAATCACTAAGTACTCATCTTCCAAAACAAAAAGTATCACACTTAGGTGACTTCACCAGTTAATTGTTCCAAATATTTTAGGAAAAGAAATTCTACACTCTGAGAATATAGGCAGAGAAAAAAACCTTCCTAATTCATTCTGTGACACCAGCATCACCCTAATATCAAAACCAGAAAAGCCATTACAAAAAAAAATGATATGCCTATATCTCTCATGAAAATAGATGCAAACATCCTCAGCAAAATATTAACAAACAGAATCCAGTTACATATAAAAATAATTATATATCATGATTGAGTGGCATTTCTCCCAAGCACGTAAAGCTGGTTCAACATTTGACATTCAGTTACCATTATCCACCACATTAACAGGCCAATGAAGGACTCACATGATCATATCAATAGAAAAAGAAAAGGCATTTGACAAAATCCAATACCATTTATGATAAAAACTCCCAGTAAACTAGGAATATGGAAGGTTTTTTACCTTAAATGTCTGGTACAATTCACTGGTGAATTTCCTCAACTTGATAAAAATATCTACAAAAATCCCACAGCTAACATCATAGTGAATGATGGGAAATGCAAAGCTTCCTCATTGAGATGAGGAACAAGGCAAAGATGTCCTGTCTCACACTTGCTTCTTAATATACTAGAACTCCTAGATAAATGTAGTAAGACAAAAAGGAAATCAAAAGTATATAACTGGGAAATAAAAAATTAAACAGTCTTTGTTTGCAGAAGACATATTCATCCATGTAGAAAATCTCAAAGGGTCAACAAATAATTCCTGTGATTAATAAGTGATTATAGCAAGGCTACAGGATACAAGGTTAATATACAAGTAATATGCAAGAGTATTGCTTACTTATACACCAGCAATGAATAAGTGACATTTGAAGTTAAAAATACAATAGCATTTACTTTAGCACCCTCAAAAATAAAATATATATGTATAAAACTAGCAAATATGTACAGGATGGACAACTATACAACTGTGATGAAAGACATCAAAGAAAAAGTTAAAAAGTGGACAAATAATCCATGTTTCTAGATAAGAAGACCAATTGGCAAGAATTTGGTTCTTCCTAACTTGATCTATAGATTCAATATAATCACAATGAAAATCCCAGCAAGTTATTTTGCGATACTGACAAACTCATTATAAAGTTTATATGGAACTGCAAAAGACCCAGTATAGCCAACACAATATCAAAGGAGAAGAACAACAAAGTTAGAGGACAGACACTATCCGACTTAAAGACTTACTATGGAGGTACGGTATTCAAGCCAGTATAGTACTGGCTAAATAATGGACAATTAGATCAGTGGAATTAAGCAGAGAGTCCAGAAATAGCACCACATCATTGACCTTTGACAAGACAGCAAAGGTAGTACAATGGAGCAAAGTAGTTCTTTTCAATAAATGGTGCTAGAACAACTGGGCCATCCACATGCAAAATAAATAAATAAATCTAAATCCAGATCTTATTTCTTAACAAAAATTAAGTTAAAATGGATCACAGACCTAATGTAAAATGAAAAACTATACAATTCCTAGAAGATAATGTAGGAGAATACCTATATGGATGACCTTGGGCATGGTGATGAATTTTTTTTAAAGATTGTATTTATTCCTGAGAGACATGCAGAGAGTGGCAGAGACATAAGCAGAGGGAGAAGCAGGCTCCCTGCAGGATGCCCTATGCAGGACTCAATCTCAGGACCCCGGGATCATGCCTTGAGCCAAAGGCAGATGTTCAACCATTGAGCCACCCAGGTGTCCCGACTTTATTTTTTTTTCTGAGATTTTGTTTTATTTATTTGAGAGAGAGAGAGCAAGACAGCATGAACAGGGCGAGAGGGAGAAGCAGACTCCCCATTGAGCAGGGAGACTGACCTGGGACTTCATCCCAGGGCCTGGGATCACATCTTAAGCCAAAGGCAGACATTTAACCAACTAAGCCATCCAGGTGCCTTGGTGATGACTTCAGATACAATACCAAAGGCATGATCTATGAAGTAAATAATTGATAAACTTGACTTCATTAAAATTAGAAATTTCTTCTATGCAAAAGAAGCTGTCAAGAGAATGAACAGACAAGCACAGGCTGAAAGAAAATACTTGTAAAAGGCATTTCTGGTAAAGGATTGTTACTGTATACAAAGAACTCTTAAAACTTAACAAAAGTAAAACAACTTGATTTAAAATTGGGCCAAAGACCCTTAACAAATTATTTCACCAGAAAGATATACAGATGGCAAATAAGCATATGAAATCATGCTCCACATCACATGTCTTCAGAAAAATGCACGCTAAAACAATGAGCTATCACCACATACTTATTAGAATGGCTCAAATCCAGAATACTGACAACATCAAATACTGGCAAGAATGTGGAGCATTTGGAACTCTCATTCATTGTTAGTTGGAAAGCAAAATGATTACAGCAACTTTGGAAAACAGTTTGGCAGTTTCTTGCAAAACTGAACATATTCTTACCATAGTATCCAGCACTGGCACTCCTTGGTGTTTACCCAAAGGAGTTGAAAACTTAATGTCCACACAAAAACCTACTCATGGATATTTATAGCAGTTTAGTTCATAATTGCCAAAACTTGGAAGCAACCAAGCTGCCTTCAGTACATGAATAGATAAATAAACTGGTACATCTAGACAATGTAGTATTATTCAGTGCTAAAAACAAATCAGATGTCAAGCCATGAAAAGACATGGAGGAACCTTATATCCATTACACTAAGTGAAAGAAGCCAATCTAAAAAGACTACATACTATATGGTTCAAACTATATGACACTCTGGAAAGTAAAGCTATGAAAATAATAAAAAGATCAATGTTTGTCAGGGTTTGGGAGGAAGAGGCACAGTACAAAAAGATTTTTTAGGTCAGTGAAACTACTCTTTATGAAACTATTATGGAGGGTTCTTATCCTTAAAAATTTGTCCAAACCCACAGAACATACAAAACCAAGAGTCTACCCTAATGTAAACTATGCATTTTGAATGATAATAAGATATCAATGTCGATTCAATGATTGTAATTTATGTACCACGGCGAGGGGGAAGGTTGATAACACGGGAGGCTTTGCATGTGTGAAGGCAGGGGTATGGAAAATGCACTTTCTACCTAATTTTACTGTGAACCTAAAAGTGATCTAAAAAATAAAATCTATTTAAAAATTGAATAAACACTCATGAACTTCTCTATAAAACTTAGTCAACATTTGAGGCCAAAATTATACTGGCTGAAAGAAAATACTGTGAAGACTTTCCTATGAGTTCCTGGGTATGAAGAGTTTTAAGGAACTTAAGTTTAAAAATTTCAATTTCCCCAAGTCTCTTTTCTCAAACTGCTCTGCCTGAAAATGTGCCTATTGTTAAATCACAGTATGGATTCTCATTTTTGACAGCCTCTGTTTCAACTGCCAAAAAAAAAAAAAAAAAAAAAAAAGGAAAAAGAAATATTGTTAGTGTTGAAAAGTGAATAACTTTAATGATTAACATAGCATTTTGCAAGGCAGGTTGTTTCAGTGTTTTGTTTTCAACAAAACTGATGCAGAATTTAACTGAATTCTCAGCACACAGATCATTAAAAATAATTTTTGATGATTGATCACTATGTAATATTTGGCATAGAACTTCATTCCATTCTTCATTAATTTATGCTGATAAGATTTTGAAAATTTATAAAAGTAAAAGAAATATAAAGACTATATTTAGCCATGTAGTATTCAATGAAAAATTAACATCTGTTCCCTGATAAACATCAATTCTTTATAACTCTTCATTAACGTCATAAAGAGATGCATTTCCAGTAAAATTTTAATTTCATGTTACTTATTTTTAAAATTTTTATATTTTATATATATTTCTGTTATTTGATGACATGTGTTCTAAAAATTAGTGATAGAATAATTCATAAGAAAATCATAACATTTAACACTTTTGAGTCATGCAAATTAATACAATAAATTTCAAGCTATATGTATGTTTTTGATGCAAAGTAATAGGACAAGAGGATGAAGAATGATTTTCAAGCTTAAAATATATTAGATTGGAAAAAAATCTGTGGATTAAGTGCAAAAGAAATATGTGTTGGAGAAGAAAAATGTAAAATATCTGACAATTGAAACATTTTGTTCATATATATTTAAATCAATAATAGTAGGCTTCAAAAACTATGGTAGTTTTATAACCAAGATACTTAAAAAATATTGATACAATATTCTTTTTCAAATTATATATCCCTTCAATCTATATACATTTTTAATAAAACATTTTGAGTCATTTAAAATATATGTGGGTACATACATTTTCAAAATTATTTTAAAAGATATTCAAACAAAAAGGTTTCAGATGTTTAAAACCCTGAGTAACATGACTTCCCCAAAAAATCTGTTCACAGACCAACCAAGTCATTTGTCCGAGGAAGCCACACAATTTGAAGATGATTGGTGAGTTGACTTGCGCTGAGTGAAAACAAATCTCAATCCCATTTCCTTTTGCTAGACAGCACTTAAGTTCCAGAGGTCCAAATACATGCAGATTCCTCTAAACCCTCTGGAATGATTTGAGACTAATAACAGAGGAGATTTCTGCAGGTTTCTCTATTGTTCGTGAGTTTGATGGCTTCTAAAAGTCAGGTGTCAAAGGAATCAAATAGGGACCTCCAATTGAATGGATTTATCTTGACAGTCAGTAGATTTTTTTTTTTTTTCTTACTGAGGTATGTTTAGTAGGGATAGAGTCATTTGGGACCCCAGTTCATTTTTTCCAGACCTCACTGAAACTACATAGAACTTAGTGTAAGAATGAAAAAAGGCTTGCATTCTCTCATTTGGAGGAAATGCTGTGGCTTAATCACCATTTTATTAGATTATGGCCTATAGTACTCTTAATCCAAAGTGATAATAAGTAGAGTTTTACATAATTGCCATATAAATCAGATTTATTGGGTCATACTCAAGAATAAAGTTGAAAAAATCTATAGAAATTTATCAATTTTTATTAAGGAATGTGAATATGTAAAATTAATCTCTATTATCATTGCCATGACTTATTTTTATATCCATAATCCTTCAATAAAAATAATTCTTAGCATGAAGATTAAGAAATCAAATAAGAAAGCTTGAGCTATAGTAAAACATGTGTATGTTAAATAAAGAAAAGTGTATTTCAGACTTTAAATGGATTAAACACAATTTTTCTGTATTGGTATTTGGTTTAAGTATCCTGGGAAGCTTATTAAAACTAGAAAAAAATCGGGCATTTAGGTGGCTCAATCAGTTAAGCATCCAACTCTTGATTTTGGCCCAGGTCATAATTTCAAAGTCATGAGATGGAGCCCTGAGGCCTGCATCAGTCTCCCGAGCTCAGTATGGAGTCTGCTTGTCTTTTTCCTTGTGTTCTCCCCATACTTGCTCTTTCATTCTCTCTCAAATAAATAAATAAACAAAATCTTAAAAACACACACACACACACCAACAGAAAAAAATCTTTTAAAGGGAGAGCTTAACCTTAAAAAAAAAGAAAGAAAAGAAAGAAAAGAAAGAAAAGAAAAGAAAAGAAGAAAAAAGAAAAAAAAGAAAAGAAAAGAAAAGAAAGAAAAGAAAAGAGAAAAGAAAAGAAAAGAAAAGAAAAGAAAAGAAAAGAAAAGAAAAGAAAAGAAAAAAGAAAAGAAAGAAGAGCTTTAACACAATTTAGGTTAAATGCAAGTCTCCAATGCAGCTTAGATTACTCCAGGCCAATAGTGACATGAAGCTAATAGAGGCAAATCTTCATAAGGAGGACGGAAATATACGTGATATAGATTAGATAGATTCATAAATACATAGAGATAAGTATGTATACATACAATTAAATGTAAAGTATACAGTGCTGAGCAATGAATGGGATGTCAGGGGACCCAAATAAGTCAGAACCGAGATTTCATTACAAAATATGACATCTGCCCGTATTATTTCCAACTTTCCCACCCCTCCACACACCATGTGAACTACTGATACTCCCTTGAAAAGAATCTTAGTCATGTCTGAAGATACAGGGATTTGGAGTGAAACATTTATTTTTGATAAGAGGCAGAAAGGATTCCCTGAGAGAGGATTTGTCCCAATATTACAAGGAAATTGCAATAAAGTGAAACATTGACAACATATTTAATGGTAACTCTTTCTTGATGTGTTCCAACTTTGATATCCTGGTGATAAACATGCATTTGGGAGTGAAAGAATTATAATAAAATTAGGGAATTTTGGACCTTAGGAGCTAAGCACAGGTGATGGGCTAAATGAGCCTAATGTAGAGAGTGAGAACTGCATCTATAGTCAGTTCTTCCAAAAAGTGGGGAGCACCAGAACTCCGGCCTGGGAAGGATGGGAGGGGTCATGAGAGAATGAGATATGGGTTGGATATATGAATGACAGTGCCACAAAAATATGACGGGGGGGGGCACCTGGATGGCTCAGTTGGTTAAGTGTCTGACTCTTGATTTCAGCTCAGGTCATGATCTCAGGGTTCCACAATGGGCATGGAGCCTGCTTGGGATTCTCTCTTTCTCTATCTCCCTCTTCCCCTCCCCTCCCACATCTGCTATCTGTCTCTCAAATAAATTAATTAATTTGTAAAAAGACGAAAATGTTTTTTAATAGTGGAAGACAGTGAATGACATTGGGACCAGAAAAAATTCCAGAGATGAATTAAAGAAGCTGAAGATATTCCCAGGCATATTAAGGGAAGAACCTTCCAAAGAGAGTATATGACGTACTTTCATCTTTGAGGTCGTCATTAATAGAACTAACAAAACAAAACAAAAACATATAAATGTTTATGTGACCTTTTTTGCTAACTGATTAGCCTTGTAATTTTTACACTTTACCATCACAGTAATGAGGAAAGGTCGGATAAAATCATTATTATGAATAAATGCAGTGAATTACAAAATTTCATATGTATTATTCACATTGTTCAGAGTAACCTAGATGTTTCACAAATTTAGAACCAACACTGGATAGGGAGAATGAAAGTTACCTCATTTTGGTGGCTATAGAGGAAAATAAAGACAACTTTCTGTATATTTCTAATAATATTAAAAGATACTCAAAAATATTTAAAAATGGTGAAAGAAAAAGGTAATTGATAATAACATATACTGAGCAGCCATGTGGATGACTACCAAGGTTCTGAAAGACTGTCCTTCAGACACCATAATTCAGTAATGCCACATAGCTATGTTGTATCTGTGATGTGTCTGGCAAGATGCTGCACTGGCCATACAGTGCCAAATAAAACTCACAATCTCTGCCCTTGTGGGGTTTCTATCTTAGTATGCTTGAGAATACCTTGGAGGAATGATACCAATGCATCTTCAATGAAATAAATTACAACACTATGAAATCCAATAAAATAAATTAAACATGTATCCAAACTAAAGGTGGGGATTATGTTTTGAAAAGATGTCTTATCCACAACTGTTTATATTTTATCAGTTGTGAAAAATTGATAATCCTTTTGGGTTTTAGTGGTTACCACAGGAACAATAGAATCAAAGTAAGGCTTTGTTTTTTTATTGTTTTATTTATAAAACATAATTTATGATGTTATAATATTATAAAACATTATTTATTTATAAAACATAATAATGTTTTATTATTTTGTTTTTTTTATCCCACAATTCCCAAGTTAGGGCTCTTTTTAAAAACTAGGTACATGGTCTATGCTTTAGGCTTAAGCAGACTACTCTCTCCTCCCAACTCAAATTCGAATTGTAGGAATCCTATTTTCAAGGATTGGAGGGGCCTGGGAGAGAATGTATCCCAGTGGTAAAAAGGGATAGGTATGAAAACTCAGAACCATTAGTATATTTAGTGGTGACTCTTTTTTACTATTAGGCATTCTGATATATAGAGAAAAAAGTAGAGAAAAAATGTAGATCCGGTCCAAATTAGCCAATCAATTAAGCTCAAAATAAATAGGAAAATGCAAAACCTGACTGTGTTCCAAGCAGTATGTAGACGATGCCATGGTGGAGTGTCTCCTGTAAGGAATAGTAATCTCATTAAACATGAAAATATGACTCAATGAATGTCCTGAACCTTGTTTAATAAAACAAGCTGCTAATCTCTCCTTTGGGACTAGAGTTGTTCTAAAGTAGTGGGATGAGAATCCAGAAGCCTGAAGTGGGGGAAAGAGAATCCCCAGCCCCATAAACCATTACATGACAAGTACAATAGTTGTTCCCATCTTGAGACCCAAATAATCTGGAGGGTTTTTAAAGAAATGCAGATGCCCAAAGCACACCCAAGCAGTACAGAATCAAAAAATCAAGAAATGAGAACTATCCATATATTGTCATATAGCTCATGGGTGGGGTATGGGTTCTGCTGCTACATTCAGGTTTGCAAATCACTACTCTAGAGAGTTTGTGAAAAATTAGTCCTGCTTTCAAATATCCTTAGTAACTTGACCCATAGGAGGAAAACTGAGTAAGGTTACCCACTCTCCTGTAAACCCTTGAGAGGCAAAGGAGGGACAGGTCAACAGATGCCTAAAGCTTAGGTAACCTGAATAGTCCAGGCCCTGGATTATTCAACAGCAGTTGCTGTTTCCACCACTCCTCTGTTTTACACATTCATCCATGTTTTGAGGGAGTTAAGAACCAAGCTACACAAAGCAGAGGCCAAAAAAGAAATTTTTCGTTTTACTAGCAGTACTCTACCCAATTGTAAGATTTAGTATCCTTAGAAATAACCAGGCTTCTAAGACTAATTGTCTCCATCTGCTGACTTCACTCCCTCAGCTCTTATTCATGTTTATTGTTAAAATATTTTAATTAATGCACATATCCTTATGTATTAATTTTATTTCATTTTTCTTTTAAAGATTCTATTCATTTATTCATGAGAGACACAGAGGGAGAGGGAGACACATAGGCAGAAGCAGGCTCCCTGCAGGGAGCCCGCTATGGGACTCCATCCCAGGACCCTGGGATCACACCCTGAGCCAAAGGCAGACGCTCAACTGCTGAGCCACCCAGGCATCCCATATGTATTGATTTTAAGTCAAATCTATTCTTCATAGTGTGGTTTTATTAATTTAAAACCATACCATGTAATCATGCTCTAAGTCCTTTATTTTATAAATCAGTTAACAAAACCAACCTTATTAAATGATACTATCTAACATGTACCTTGTTTTAACAGAAGAAAAACCAAACTTGAACTTAGGGAATCGAGGACTTGCCCCCAATTTATTTTCCCCTCCCAAGACATAAACACAAGAGGGCCATCTTATGCCTCCTGTTCAAAGCTTTCTCATGTGCAAAATGGACATCATATATACACCAATTTGCTTCTTGGGATTGTGTTAAATTATAAATTAATTTGAATATAATATAAATCACAATATAATTATTAACTACTTGGTCATTATCATTTAAAGTAAGGAGGCTCAAGTGTGACATGAGCTTGAAAAAAATTTGGGACTCATAACTCGGTGAAGGAATGAGTGAAAATATGTCAAGACGAAGGTACAGAGGCTTTGTACACTTCAGAGTGTGGTAGTAATTTTGACAACACCCTCTTCCATGACTTGTGTGTTCTTTATGTTCCTACTGTACCTTCACAGGTATCTATTTTACAATTAGAGCAAATCTATCTACCAAGGTTATAAGTTCCTCTCATGCTGGGCCTGGGAGTGAGAGCAGTAGAGCAGGAGTATTTCTTGTTCAGAGGTTGCCAAGTCTCTCCCTTTCACTCTCAAGATCTTTCTTTGTCTTCCTCTTGAAAGCTAAGAAAGCAAACATCACTCTTTTCTTTCATCCTGCAGGCACAGCTTTTCCTTTCAGTTGTGATAGGAATGCCTTCCTAAAAACAAAATCCCAACTTGTACACTGTTTTTTATTCCCATTCCATTAAAAGCCAGTGGTCAGAAATTAGTAGATTTTACATATATTAGAACACAATATCTTAATTTAATGTTTTTCAATTAATTGATTGCATTTTAAGGGAACTGTTTAATAATTAAAATTGGTACTTATTGCTCTTGACGTAGCAGATTATGCTTTCAAATCTTCTGACCTTGTCTCATTTTCTCATTTTCCTGTATACCATTTTCCTGTTCATGCAAAATTGTCTTCCCATTTAGACTTGAAAGCTTCTAAGTCACTTGAATCTTAGCTGTCTCTTTTCATTTTCCTCTTTTTTTAACTCTATCTTTTGGTTTGGATATTATAGATTTTATTTTTAGTAATTAAAATTTCAGCATACGCATTTAACTGTATATATTTCTGGCATAATCCAAAGATTTCACCAAGAACCTTATGCTTAACTACCCTTAAAATACTTCCTCTGCCATCTTGCAAATCATTTTCGTCTGGAAATTTAGTTCCAGCACTTTAAAAGGCATCAACAAAGTGAGCCACACATTACAGTCAATAATAAGCAAATATTTTGCTGATTAACTTGCTCTCCATTGCTTCTTATATTTCTTTTCCATGGATTTAATTTTAATGCTGGACGTATCCTTGAACAGTCCTTTCAAGCTCACGGAACTACCTCACATTCAAATTTTAATGGATTCCCATCTGGTTTCCATACCTACCACTGGTGATGCCAACGTCTCCCTTGATCCTCCACAGCAAGTCCTGATGATTCTATGTGTAAGTCTTATCTTCAATCTGCTCACTTATTTCCTTTTCCACTGTCACCTTCCTCACCTATCAACTATGGCTCTAGGGAGTATTTCTTAAGGGAGTGTCCCACTTCCTCTTGCCTTCAGAAAGTCCATTGTTACTCAGCAGCCAGTATGAGTTTTTCAAAAAATATAAATTGGATCTTGTTGTACCTTTGTTAAAGTGGGTTAATTATTATCACTTTTGAGTGAATTGTAAGATCCTTAACGCCGCCAATAAGGGCTTGTTTACTCCTTTACTGGGGTTTTTAACATGCTTTCTTCTCTATCGAAAATGCTTTCCATCCTTCTTGGCCTTACTAACTGCTACACTTGAGTGATCAGGTTACACGACTAAATGACTTTTTCTCATTTGGTTATTTATTCATCATTTGACAAGTATTTCCTACCTTTCTACTATTTATAAGGCCTTGTCCTAGGCACTGAGATAAGGAGCAGTGGCCAAACAAAAAGAGAAAGAAAAGAATGAATGTATGTATATCTTTATCAATATACATTAAGTACTGTGAAGTAATTTTTTAATAATAAATTTATTTTTTATTGGTGTTCAATTTGTCAACATACAGAATAACACCCAGTGCTCATCCTGTCAAGTGCCCCCGTCAGTGCCTGTCACCCATTCACCCCCACCCCCCGCCCTCCTCCCCTTCCACCACCCCTTGTTCGTTTCCCAGAGTTAGGAGTCTTCATGTTCTGTCTCCCTTTCTGATATCTCCTACCCATTTCTTCTCCCTTCCCTTCTATTCCCTTTCACTATTATTTATATTCCCCAAGTGAATGAGACCATATAATGTTTGTCCTTCTCCGATTGACTTATTTCACTCAGCATAATACCCTCCAGTTCCATCCACATGGAAGCAAATGGTGGGAATTTGTCATTTCTAATGGCTGAATAATATTCCACAATAGCCAAACTGTGGAAGGAGCCTGTGAAGTAATTTTTAAGAGAAGCCTTGTCTCATACAATCAAAATTGGATTTTCCCCAATATCTTGCTAACAACCTGATTTATATTTATTTTTGAAGACTTTGTAAGGATATATAATAGTGCATTTATTGTGCAATTTTTTGCTTAGTGGATGTTTTGACTATACTATAAATCCCATGTGAATATGCTCCTGTTAGTTCTGCTCTATCTTTGGCGCATAAGAGATGTTTGCTGAAAACTGGCTAATATTGGCTTTTAACATTTATCTTTATTAATTGTATTCTGAATGCTCACAGGAGATATTCTGGATTAGAGAGAGATTTCCTATTGCCTTACAGTAAATAGTAAATGCACTGACTCCCTTCCATAACTTTAGGCAATAAGATGAAAGTGGATAGGATTTTTTCCTACTTAACTAGTCCAAAACTCCTTAGATGAGAGACAAACTAAAAAGGCTTTTTCTCTGCTTATAAGAGATGGGGACAGTTCTCCCTCCCCTGTCCCCCCCCTTAAAGGGTCTTCTTTGAAAAAGCCTCTAATCCTTCAGTATGTAAATAAAAATCTGTCTTGAGAGCCAGACAGTCCCGTGTGTCAGGGGCTTTCTTACTTCTAAAATGTCAGGACCTGGGGAGATAATGCTCCAGTCTTCTTTGCACTCTATAGCCTTACTTAGGAATCTACTCCAGGCTGTAAACATTGGCCTTCTTAAGGGAAATATGAGAAGTTTGTTATCCTTTTGAGATCAGAATCATTTACTAGACAAATAGCCCCAGATCTAATTCCCCTGGCATGCGAAGAGGAAAATATTTCCATGTCTCAAGATGATGATTTTTTACATAAACACTGAGAATCCAGGGATGTTTTATTGCCCTCAAACTGAATAAATGAACCAAAGTAGGAGAGTCTTACATGGAGTTACTTTGTAGATGGAGACTTACTTCAACAATTTCACCTATGTTTTTGTGAAGAAACAGTCCTCCATGATCTTTCATACTCCGATAAGCCTTAATAGGTATACCAAGAATGCATGACATTTTGACAGCATTTTACCTGGGCCATTTTTCAGGGTTGTGTTTATAGCAAGCAACCTTGAGGTATGAGGTAATGTCATCCTTTAGGACAAATAGCAGGCTTGCTTACTGTTTGCTTTAAGTTGGTAAATTCTTTGTGCTCAGTATTTTTCTCCTGTAATGCAACTCACTGCAGGTATAGCATCTATCAGGGCTCTCTGCATTGGCTCCACTGGACTGATGTAAAAGGAAAACCAATGCAAACATGGTGTTCATGCTGCTATGAGTAATAAAGTCCTTTACCCCTACCCAGGAGTCTCATGTCTTCTACTAGCATCCATGAAACAGTAGCGATAGGCTATTAGGTCATAAGGATGGTGAACTCCAAACAGAGCCTGACCATTTCCTTTATAGTCCAGTTCAGATGTAACAGGAGGTCGGAAATGATTGTTTAACAATATCTCGGATGTTCATTATTCTGTTGTTGGTCTTACCCAGAGATCATTCAAATTAGTCCCAGAGAGGGCAGCAGGTGCAGCTGATACTCTATATTGTGATATCCACCTCTAGGAAATATTTGCCTTCATAGTTAGTTCCTGCAGTAGCTGTCAAACCAATTCTACTGATCATTTAGAAGGGTCATTGAAGTCACCAAATTGTATTTCTAGCAGAGATCTATCAGAATGCTTTTCCTGAAATTCTCAGAATTTCCCAAATATAGCATGCCTTTTATTTTCCCTGAGATTTTGTACATTTGTTTCTCTTGGCTTTGTTCTCATCATTTTTAGCCAATTTGAGTATTATACTCATTGTTTACAATGCCCTTACAAAGGCCAAATTGGTTCTTCCTTCTTAGTCTGCCTATGCAGTTAGTATATAGTGAGTGCTACTACATACTGGTTAAGCTTAAAATATGTATTTCATGACTGAGAAAGATAACAGTTTATTGAATTACACCAAAATAAACACTTAGAAAACTCTGAAAAATCTATTTATACTCATTGGAATATTATCTACTATATACACAGTTTTTTAAAAAAATTTTTATTGGAGTTCAATTTGCCAACATATAGCATAACATCCAGTGCTCATCCCATCAAGTGCCCACCTCAGTGCCCATCACCCAGTCACCCCCACCCCCCACTCACCTCCCTTTCCACCACCCCTTGTTCGTTTCCCAGAGTTAGCAGTCTCTCATGTTCTGTCTCCCTCTCTGATATTTCCCACTCATTTTCTCTCCTTTCCCCTTTATTCCTTTCACTATTTTTTATATTCCCCAAATAAATGAGACCATATAATGTTTGTCCTTCTCTGATTGACTTATTTCACTCAGCATAATACCCTCCAGGTCTATCCACGTCGAAGCAAATGGTGGGTATTTGCCGTTTCTAATGGCTGAGTAATATTCATTGTATACAGAGACCACATCTTCTTTATCCATTCATCTTTCGATGGACACCGAGGCTCCTTCCACAGTTTGGCTATTGTGGACATTGCTGCTAGAAACACAATTTACACATTGAAAGTGCAGTTACTGCTGAGTGTCGGAAAATAAGCAATTGATTTCTATTTCCTTCATCTTCTTTTACAAGTTAACTTTCTATCAGTTGAATCATTTTCTGTTAGGCCATAGAGTTGGCTGACACAGACTCATTGTGAGAAGGATAGGGAAAGGTTAAATGAATCTGGTATACTACCCACTTTACAACTATTTTTTTTATTATTCTTAAAGCATGTTCTTATGTGAGTTTATATTAAATCATATATTATAAAATTGGTTCTGATATTTAACTGCTGCTGAGGCCACAAAAAATTTTTAAAAAGTGAGGACAAAAGAATTGAGAGTTGAGAAAGATGATAATAATTTACAAAGAACAAATTATTTAAAGTTGTATTTTCCTTTCAATGCTTTATTCTCTGATCAGTTTCTAGCTTCTTTACCAATAAAAGGAAATGGGAATAAAGGATATTTCATTACTATAGAAAAAAACATGAACATTTGATGGCTTAGTTGAAAAGACAAAACACTAAGTGAAATTTATATCTATCACCAGGTTTATTAACCTAAATATTTGAAGCTAGTTAGGTGATTTCTTTTCAATTCATTAGCTAATGAAATATTTCATTCAATCATTTTTCATATCCTACATTTGAAGGCTTAATTCTAGTAAAAAAATTATATAATGTGTTAAGTATAAGTAATCAATGTGATTATGTATGAACCTCTGTGAATATAAAATTTAATTCTCTAATGTTGTCATGGTATTATCATTTGATTTAAAAGAATGGCAGTAGTTTTAAAGAAGGTATGTTGCCATTAAGTAGGTAAATAGTTCAGGTTTATTGTTTTTTGGGGTTTTTTTAGAGAGGGTGAGAGACTGAGAGAGCTCGCAGGCATGTGCACACGCACACACACATAAACACACACACAGATATTGGGGGGAAGCAGAAGAACAGGGAGAGAGAGAATCCTAAGTAGGCTCCATGCCCACCCAGCAAGGAGCCTGATGCTGGCTCGATCTCACAACCCTGAGATCATGACCTGAGCTGAAATCAAGAGTTGGACATTTAACCAACTGAGCCTCCCAGGTGTCACAATGAGTAATTCAGTTTTTAAGAGAGTGTTATCTGCCTAAAAAGGTAAAGAAAAATTTCTTCTAAATAATGACAATTATTCTGGTAGCAGTCAACAACTTCATTCAGCTATCCATTTAAATGATAAGGTTAAGCTATTCAGCGGCAGAACTAGTAAAGAGCTAAATTTTTTTTCTTTAAGCTTTTATTTATTTATTCATGAGAGCCACAGAGAGAGAGGCAGAGACATAGGCAGAGGGAGAAGCAGGCTTCCTGCAGGGAGTCTGATGCCTGACTCGATCCCAGGACCCCAGAATCACACCCTGAGCCACAGGCAGATGCTTAATCACTAAGCCACCCAGGAGTCCCGAAAAGAGCTAAATTTTGGTTAGTTATGTTTGGAGGTGCTTATTACAGTATTTTAAGTAATTAACTAGATAAAAATGTATCATATATAGACAAAGGTAAGAGTGTGTCATAAATAATTATAATTCAAATGAGGTCTAAGGAAGAATCAGAAGGGACAGTAACATATCATTTATACATTGTCATGGAGGAAAATATTCTTAAAATTATGTATTTTAGATAGCTTACTCATTGAAATACCTAAGTTAGTATTTAAACATTTGACAATATTTCCTCAAAAATGTATTATACACTTCTAAATAGAAGATAGCGACTAAAATGGAATGTTCTCTTGACAAAGGATTTATATTATGACGATCAAATATTATGTCATCTACAAAGTAGCCATTGTTTTTTTTAAAGTAGCCATTGTTATTAGCCTATTAGTCTTCATTAACTTTCCTAATTCTAATTTCCTGTATCTAATATGGTGTAGACTGAGAAACCAGAAAGTCCAAAATTCAAACTTTACTGAAAACAATTTGACAATACTACTATATGTAATTTGATATCTATATCTATAAATATGTGGATGTAAACTATAGTTATATTCTCAAAACTCACAAATAAGTATTCATAAAAACAAGTTTGAAGGCCACTATCCTACAAGATGAAAAAATCATTTCTAAGTATGTCACAAACACCAGTGATCTGTCGTCAATACATTGCTTCAAGTCCTTCTACTGTTCAACTACCCCTGCGTTCTATGCCCAAGCCTTGTCAAAGGGCTACTCTATATTCCCTATTTATTCCCAGTGCTCCAAAAGAGTTGTGGGTGGTAAATCATTTCCTCCTCTTTGTTTCCTCTACTACAGACTAAGATGATTTCTAAATTCCCTTGTCTCTTTGAGATACGGAATCTGAATCTTTTGTTAAAGACTCCTTGACCCTGTCTTCCATACAGACTAATACAATGTAAAATGCAATAATACACAATGTCAGACTAGATAATTGAGATAATAATAGGGATGGATGTTAGTCTGGTCACATAATTTTATCTTAATTAACAAGTTATGCTCACTTTGTGTGTATAATTATGTCCTTATGGCTGGTTGAAATTTAGAATTAGTGTTTCATAATTAGTGAAAGAAGTGTAGGAGTTGAAAAAAATCATGGTAAAAAACACCTGAAGTAAATAATTTAATAGTCTAAATAAGGTTATTGACTGGTTTCCACGTGTCTACTTCTAAAGGAACATTATTTTTCCCTGTTCCTGGTCTCTCCCAGGAAGGATTGCTCCTACAGCTCTTCATGGTCCCCTGTCCCTTAATCCAATTTGTCCTTAGGGAGTTGCAATGAATATCCTGATTTGTAAATTTGAAAGAACAAACTGGGAATGATATGGACATATCCAGATCCACCTTTCACTAGTTGTATTACTTCAGCAGAGGTGGCTCTTCCCATTGGGTACGGCCCTCAGTCAGTGCCCAGCTAGCAGGCCACATGATTACATATTCTATGTTAGCTTCTACCAAAAATGGAGATGATACTTTGGTCTCCAATCTGGCTTATTCTTTGTTTTCTTTGTTTATTTCTGTTTCTAGTCATTGAAAAATTCTTCAGAGGCTTCAACCATCACTAATCAGTTTTTTTTTCAAGTTTTTATTTACATTCTAGTTAATTAACGTACAATGGAAAATTGTTTTAAGAAGTAGAATTTAGTGATTCATCACTTACATACAACATCCAGTGCTTTTCACAAGCAGTGCTCTCCTTAATACTCCTCACCCATTTAGTTCATTCCCCACCAGCAACCCTTAGCTTGTAAAAGTCTGTTTTTTTATTTGCTTCTCTTTTCCACCCCCACGTTCATTTATTTTGTTTTTTAAATTCCACATATGAATGAAATCATATGGTATTTGCCTTCCTCTGACTTATTTTGCTTAGCATAATACTCTCTACCTCCATCCACATAGTTGCAAATGGCAAATTTCACTCTTTTTTAGGGCTGAGTAATATTCCATTTTATACACACACACACACACACACACACACACACACACACCACTTTCCTTATCCATTCATCAGTCAATGGACATTTGGACTCTCTCCATAGTTTGGTTATTGTTGATAAAGTTGCTGTAAATTTCATAGTGCATGTATCCCTTTGAATCAGTATTTTTGTATCTTTTGGGTAAACACCTAGTGGTACAATTGCTGGATCATAGGGTAGCTCTATTTTTAACTTTTTAAACAACCTCCATACTTTTTTCCAGAGTGACTGTACCAGTTTGCATTCCCACCAACAGTATAAGAGGGTTCCCCTTTCTCCACATCCTTGTCAACACCTGTTTTTGTGCGAGGTGATACCACACTGTAATTTTTATTTGTATTTCTCTGAGGATGAATGATATTAAGCATCTTCTCATGTGTTTGTTAACCATCTATATGTCTTCTTTGGAAAAATGTCTACCCATATATCCTGCCCATTTTTAACTGGATTATTTATTTTTTGAGTGTTGAGTTTTATAAGTTCTTTATATGTTTTAGATATTAATCTTTTATTAGATATGTCATCTGCAAATATCTTCTTTCATTCCATACATGCCTTTTAGTTTTCCTGATTATTTCCTTAGATGTTGAGAAGCCTTTTATTTTGATGAAGTCCCAATAGTTGATTTTTATTTCACTTACCTCAGGAGACATACCTAGTAAGAAGTTGCTATGGCCGATGTCAAAGAGGTTATGGCTTGTGTTCTCCTCTGGGATTTTAATGGTTTCCTGTCTCATGTTTAGGTCTTTCATGCATTTTGAATTTATTTTTGCGTATGATGTAGGAAATAGTCCAGTTTCATTCTTTTGCATGTATTTGTCTAGTTTCCCAACACTATTTGTTGAAGAGACTGTCTTTTTCCCATTGAATATTATTTCCTGCTTTGCTGAAGCTTAGTTGACCATATAGTTGTGTGCTCCTTTCTGGGTTTCTCTTCTGTTCCATTGATTTATGTGTCTGTTTTTATGCCAGTACCATACTGTCTTGATCTCTACAGCTTTGTAATATAACTTGAAGTCCAGAATTATGATGGCCTCCTGCTTTGCTTCTCTTTTTCAAGATTGCTTTGGATATTCAGGGTCTTTTGTGGTTCCATATATATTTTAGGATTCTTTGTCCTAGCTCTGTGAAAAATGTTGGTGGTATTTTGATAGAGATTGCATTAAACGTGTATATTGCTTTGGGTAGTATAGACATTTTAACAATATTTGTTCTTCCAATCCATGAAAACAAAATAAGTTTTTTAAAGATTTCCATTCAGAGATCATGACATTTTTTAAATGATCTTTTGTTTTAAATCAAAATTCAAGAAAACATAAAATTTTAGAAAATTATTTCTACTCTTATTTATAATATTTCATGTTCTGGATTTCTGGGATTTAGCCAAACGATGCACGCATTTTTCTGATGAAAACTTCCATTATTCTTCCTTCCAATCATTTTCCTAAGTGTTGCTTAAACTTTTCTAATTACAAATATTATTTAGTGTACAAATTCTGGAAATCCACATAAATTTTCAGAATCAGAATACTTGGACAAAAGGCCTTGGAATTATTACATTAATAACTACTCCCAGTGACTCTTACCTTTTGCCTAGTGTGGACATCCCTGATTCAACAACGGCACTGGTAACTGAAAGCACAATAAACCTAAGACTGGCAAAAGTCATCATTGCTTGAAATACACTTTGAATATACTAGCTTAACAAAATTAGGTAGATTAGTAAGATTCACAGATCTTTCCAGTACCAGCCATTTAGAGTAGATGTTATTGACCAACCAGAAATAATCTTTCTGTTAACTATGTAGCAGTATACAAAAACCTGAGCAGGAGAACATAGATAATTAATATAGATGTTTATAACTAATCAGAAGCTGCATGCCTTTGTATCCCCAGAGTCTGGATTTTCTGGTGTTCACTACTCCACTGTATAGATAGCTGACTTCTTTGCCTTTGCTAACCACAAATAACCAACATGGAGACATTCTTTCAGTGTCTGAAAATATATCATGGTGCTTTACACAAATCACAAAATGAGTTTATGTGCATATCTGTCAGACAAGATAGTGAAAAGGAATATAGGGGATCCACTCACAAATAGTTTTGAGTTCCTCCTCAAACTTTCAAGATTTCTGAAGTAAAATATCTCTAACATTTTCATAACTACTACAGCATTTGTGAAACACACACACATGCATGCATACATCTCAGACATCTTGTTTAATAACATTTAATTTCAAATAAACTAACTGCCCACCATTTATAATAATCCAAATATCTATTGTATGGCTAAATTATAAAATACTATAACATCCATACATATAGAAGCTAATATATTCATATCAAAATGTTCTCTTCCTTCCCACACTTTTTCTCGCTCCCCATCCCTCCACCCCCACCTCCCCTTTCCTTCTCTCTTATTTCTTAAAAAAATTTCTTTTTTTTTTTTTTTTTTAGATTTTATTTATTTATTCATGAGAGACAGAAAGAGAGAGGCAGAGACACAGGCAGAGGGAGAAACAGGTTCCATGCAGGGAGCTTGATATGGGAACTGATCCCGGGGCTCCAGGATCTCGCTTTGGGCCAAAGGCGGTGCTAAACCACTGAACCACCCGGGCTGCCCTTAAAAATATTTCTAATGTCTCTTCTGTCTTTTCACTTGCAATTCATTTTCTTTCTCTCAGTCCCATTTCATTATTTCATTTTGATTAATGCTTACCTTTTCAAATTTTATTTATTATATGAGAGAGAGAGAGCATGCATGAGCATTGGGAGGAGCAGAGGGAGAGGGACAAGCAGATTCCTTGCTGAGCAGATGCAGGGCTGGATTCCAAGACCCTGAGAGCATGCCCTGAGTCAAAATCAAGAGTCTGTTTAACTTAATAAGCCACCCAGGCACACCACCCAGGCTTACCTTCTTTTAACTCTTCCCATTTTTATTTCCAGAAGTCCTTGCAATTTAAATAATGTGCTAAGTTTGAAATAAGTCAGTTAGAGGAAGGCAAATACCATCTGATTTTTCTCATATGTGGAATTTAAGAAACAAAACAGATGAACATAGGGGAAGGGGAAAAAAAGAGAGAGGGAAGCAAAGCATAAGAGACCTTTAACTACAGAGAACAAACTGCGGATTGATGGAGAGAAGGTAGGGAGGGGACCAGGTAAATGGGGAATGGGCACTAAGGAGGGCACTTGTTGTAATGGGCACTGGCTGTTTATATAAGTGATGAATCACTAAATTCTACATCTAAAACTAATTTTACCTTATACGTAAACCAACTAGAATTGAAATAAAAACTTGAAAAAATGTGCTAAGTGTAACTGGACAGTAACTAATATGATTCCCCCTTTAAGATTTAGCTCATTTGCTTTCTTCACAAAGCTTTCTTAAATCATATGTCACAAGAATTCCTCTTATATTTAACAAATAGCACATATTGTATTATCTATTTATTGCTGCATAACAAATTACTCCCAATGTCAATGATTAAACAACACATATTTCTTGTTTCATAGTTTTTGTGGGTCAGGAATCCAAGTCTGGCTTACCTGGGTCCTCTGCTTTCAGGGTCTCTCGCAAGCCTGTAATCAACTTCTCAGCCAGGTCCATACTCATCTTAGGTTCTACTGGGGCAAATTCTTCCAAGCTACCTCAGGATTGGTTATTGTCAGGGTTCCATTCTTTGTGGATGGAATGACTAAGAGAATTCAGTTCTTTGCTAGTTGTTGGCTGTAAACTCCCATATATTCTTTGCTACATGGATTGCTTCAGAATGCTAGCTTTCTTCATCAAAGTGAGCAAGCTGAGAAGGCACGAAAGAAAGGGGAGGGAGGGAGAGAGAGAGATGTTGCATAAGAGTGTGACTACCATGTGGCAGGGATCAATTAAAATTTCTTACTAAAGGGGCACCTGGGTGGCTCAGTCTGTTGGGCATCACACTCTTGGTTTCAGCTCCGATCATGATCTTCGGGTCATGGGGTTGAGCCTTGCATCTAGCCCCCTTCCCCACCCCAACAGAGTCTGCTGGGGATTCTCTCCCTCCCCTGTCCCTCTTCCCTGATTGTGCAGGTGTTCTCTCTTTCTCTCTCTCTCTCTCTCTCTCAATAAGTGCATAAAAATCATAAAATAAAAACAAAAAGACAACTTTATAACATTCATCCAGAAGGCATTCATTTATAACCTTAGGCTTTGTTGATATCTTTAACTTGTTGTATACATCATCATGTAGCCCTCACTTAATTTTTTTTTCCTATTTTTATTTTTACTTTCCCAGTAGATGGCAAGTTCCTTGATCCTTACTGTCCTCGTTCCTTTAAGATACATTGAAATTGCTGTTTTATTTTATGTAAGTTAGTTAATTCAACTTCCCTGTGTCTCCTTGGAGATAGGGAAGGGACTTAGATAAGACTCTTAATGGCACCACTTTGTGTTCACTTAAATTTCACAGAACATAAAACACTTTTTGCCCATCATCTTTAGACAATGTGCATACAAGCTTGCTAGAGCACTCTACTGCATATTTCAAAATATATAGAATGCTAGTTTTTGTTATTGTTTTTGTTGATTATTTATATTGGAAAAATATAGGTTTCCATCATAGCTAAAGCTAAACCCACTGCCCTTTCAATCATATACCATTAAAACTAAACACAATTTCCAGAGTTACAGTTCTGGATTAAATGATATTGTCAATCCTCAACAAAGTTTTGTGTACTGAATTTCTAGACTATTGTTCTATAAACTGTCAAGATCCTTTTTGAATATCATAACTTGCAGAAATGGTTTGCTAAGACTTTATTTTTTATTTAGATTCCTTGGATTGATCCTCTTATTTTAGCCATCTTCTTCACTAAAGATTATGAGGATGTCTTGGTCTGATTGAAGCCACAAAAATCAAGTAAGTGACAGGATACTTCGATTTAGAAATTTTTTTTCTAAAATTTAGAAATTTTCTTCTACTGTATCATCATAAAACATAAAACATAAAAGTATTTTTTCGTGTCTTTTCCAGAAAATAACAATTTTTGCTCAGGAAAGATGTATATGATACATTTTTTCACATCCCTGCTAACACTAAGCATTATGTGATTGACACACAACTGTGAAAAATCACAATCTAGTGATTTTTCAAACGCAATTGTAGATTTAATTTGCATTTCCATGACTCATAGAGTAGTTTAGCACCTCCTCATATGTATATTTACTTGTCTGATGACTGTATTTTCATATATTTTGCCCTTTTTTTCATTGTATTTCTTATCAAATTTTAAGATTTCACACATGTGGCAAATATTTTGTCAGTTTTCTGTTTATTGCAGCATCTGTTCTGCACACTTTTTTTTTATTTTATTTTTTATTTTTTATTTTTTTTAATTTTAAATTGTTATTATTTGGAGTTCAATTTGCCAACATATAGCATAACACCCGGTGCTCATCCCATCAAGTGCCCCCCTCAGTGCCTGTCACCCAGTCACCCCCACTCTCCGCCCACCTCCCTTTCCACCACCCCTTGTTCGTTTCCCAGAGTTAGGAGTCTTTATGTTCTGTCTCCCTTTCTGATATTTCCCACTCATTTAACTTCCTTTCCCCTTCATTCCCTTTCACTAAGTTTTATATTCCCCAAATGAATGAGACCATATAATGTTTGTCCTTCTCCGATTGACTTACTTCACTCAGCATAATACCTTCCAGTTCCATCCACGTCGAAGCAAATGGTGGGTATTTGTTATTTCTAATGTCTGAGTAATATTCCATTGTTTACATAAACCACATCTTCTTTATCCATTCATCTTTCGATGGACACCGAGGCTACTTCCACAGTTTGGCTATTGTGGACATTCCTGCTATAAACATTGGGGTGCAGGTGTCCCGGCGTTTCACTGCATCTGTATCTTTGGGGTAAATCCCCAACAGTGCAATTGCTGGGTCATAGGGCAGGTCTATTTTTAACTCTTTGAGGAACCTCCACACAGTTTTCCAGAGTGGCTGCACCAGTTCACATTCCCACCAACAGTGCAAGAGGGTTCCCCTAACTCCACATCCTCTCCAAAATTTGTTGTTTCCTGCTTTGTTAATTTTCCCCATTCTCACTGGTGTGAGGTGGTATCTCATGGTGGTTTTGATTTGTATTTCCCTGATGCGGAGCATTTTCTCATATGCTTGTTGGCCATGTCTATGTTTTCCTCTGTGAGGTTTCTCTTCATGTCTTTTTCCCATTTCATGATTGGATTGTTTGTTTCTTTGGTGTTGAGTTTAACAAGTTCTTTATAGATCTTGGAAACTAGCCCTTTATCTGATACGTCATTTGAAGTATCTTCTCCCATTCTGTAGGTTGTCTTTTAGTTTTATTGACTGTTTCTTTAGCTGCGCAGAAGCTTATCTTGATGAAGTCCAAATAGTTCATTTTTGCTTTTGTTTCTCTTGCCTTCATGGATGTATCTTGCAAGAAGTTGTTGTGGCCAAGTTCAAAAAGGGTGTTGCCTGTGTTCTCCTCTAGGATTTTGATGGAATCTTGTCTCACATTTAGATCTTTCATCCATTTTGAGTTTATCTTTGTGTCTGGTGTAAGAGAATGGTCCAGTTTCATTCTTCTGCATGTGGATGTCCAATTTTCCCAGCACCATTTATTGAAGAGACTGCCTTTTTTCCAGTGGATAGTTTTTCCTGCTTTGTCGAATATTAGTTGAGCATAAAGTTGAGGGTCCACTTCTGGGTTCTCTATTCTGTTCCATTGATCTATGTGTCTGTTTTTGTGCCAGCACCACACTGTCTTGATGACCACAGCTTTGTAGTACAACCTGAAATCCAGCATTGTGATGCCCCCAGCTATGGTTTTCTTTTTTAAAATTCCCCTGGCTATTCGGGGTCTTTTCTGATTCCACACAAATCTTAAGATGATTTGTTACAACTCTCTGAAGAAAGTCCATGGTATTTTGATACAGATTGCATTAAATGTGTAAATTGCCCTGGGTAACATTGACATTTTCAAAATATTCATTCTTCCAATCCATGAGCATGGAATATTTTTCCATCTCTTTGTGTCTTCCTCAATTTCTTTCAGAAGTGTTCTGTAGTGTTTAGGGTATAGATCCTTTACCTCTTTGGTTAGGTTTATTCCTAGGTATCTTATGCTTTTGGGTGCAATTGTAAATGGGGTTGACTCCTTAATTTCTCTTTCTTCAGTCTCATTGTTAGTGTATAGAAATGCCACTGATTTCTGGGCATTGATTTTGTATCCTGCCACATGCTGAATTGCTGTATGAGTTCTAGCAATCCTGGGGTGGAGTCTTTTGGGTTTTCTATGTACAGTATCATGTCATCTGCGAAGAGGGAGAGTTTGACTTCTTCTTTGCCAATTTGAATGCCTTTTATTTCTTTTTGTTGCCTGATTGCTGAGGCTAGGACTTCTAGTACCATGTTGAATAGCAGTGCTAAGAGTGGACATCCCTGTCTTGTTCCTGATCTTAGGGGAAAGGCTCCCAGTGTTTCCCCATTGAGAATATTTGCTGTGGGCTTTTTGTAGATGGCTTTTAAGATACTGAGGAATATTCCCTTTATCCCTACACTCTGAAGAGTATTGATCAGGAATGGATGTTGTATTTTGTCAAATGCTTTCTCTGCATTTATTGAGAGGATCATATGGTTCTTGTTCTTTCTCTTGCTGATATGATCAATCACATTGATTGCTTTACGAGTGTTGAACCAGCCTGGCAACTCTGGGATAAATCCCACTTGGTCATGGTGAATAATCTTTTTAATGTACTGTTGGATCCTATTGGCTAGTATCTTGTTGATAATTTTTGCATCCATGTTCATCAGGGATATTGGTCTATAATTCTCCTTTTTGGTGGGGTCTTTGTCTGGTTTTGGAATTAAGGTGATGCTGGCCTCATAGAAAGAGTTTGGAAGTATTCCATCTCTTTTTATCTTTCCAAACAGCGTTAGTAGAATAGGTATGGTTTCTTCTTTAAAAGTTTGATAGGATTCCCCTGGGAAGCCATCTGGCCCTGGACTTTTGTGTCTTGGGAGGTTTTTGATGACTGCTTCAATTTCCTCCCTGGTTATTGGCCTGTTCCGGTTTTCTATTTCTTCCTGTTCCAGTTTTGGTAGTTTGTGGTTTTCCAGAAATGCATCCATTTCTTCTAGATTGCCTAATTTATTGGCATATCACTGCTCATAATATGTTATTAAAATCGTTTGTATTTCCTTGGTGTTGGCGGTTATCTCTCCTTTCTCAAATTCATGATTTTATTGAGTCTTTTCTCTCTTCTTTTTAATAAGGCTGGCTAATGGTTTATCTATCTTATTAATTCTTTCAAAGCACCAACTCCTGGTTTTGTTAATCTGTTCCACAGTTCTTCTGGTCTCGATTTCATTGAGTTCTGCTCAAATTTTTATTAACTCTCTTCTTCTGCTGGGTGTAGGATCTATTTGCTGTTTTTTTCTCCAGCTCCTTTAGGTGCAAGGTTAGCTTTTGTATTTGAGTTCTTTCCAGTTTGTGGATGGATGCTTGTATTGCGTTGTATTTCCCCCTCGGGACTGCTTTTGCTGTATCCCAAAGATTTTGAATGGTTGTATCTTCATTCTCATTAGTTTCCATGAATCTTTTTAATTCTTCTCTAATTTCCTGGTTGACCCTTTCATCTTTTAGCAGGATGGTCCTTAACCTCCACGTGTTTGAAATCTTTCCAAAATTCTTCTTGTGATTTAGTTCTAATTTCAAAGCATTATGGTGTGAAAATATGCAGGGGACGATCCCAATCTTTTGGTATCGATCGGTTAAGACCTGATTTGTGACCCAGTATGTGGTCTATTCTGGAGAAAGTTCTATGTGCACTGAGAAGAATGTGTATTCTGTTGTGTTTGGATGCAAAGTACTGTAGATATCTGTGAAATCCATCTGGTCCAGTGTATCATTTAAAGCTCTTGTTTTTTGGAGATGTTGTGCTTAGAAGACCTGTCGATTATAGAAAGTGCTACATTCAAGTCACCAAGTATAAGTGTATTATTATCTAAGTATGTCTTAACTTTGGTTATTAATTGATTGATATGCTTGGCAGCTCCCACATTAGGGGCATAAATATTGATGATTGTTAGGTCCTTTTGTTGGATAGATCCTTTAAGTATGATATAGTGTCCCTCTTCATCTCTACTACAGTCTTTGGGATAAACTTTAGTTTATCTGATATAAGGATGGCTACCACTGCTTTCTTTTGAGGGCCATTTGAATGGTAAATGGTTCTCCAACCTTTTATTTTCAGGCTGTAGGTGTCCTTATGTCTAAAATGAATCTCTTGTAGACAGCAAATAGATGGGTCTTGCTTTTTTATCCAGTCTGAAACCCTGCGCCTTTTGATGGGGTCATTAAGCCCATTCACGTTCAGAGTTACTATTGAAAGATATGAGTTTAGCGTCATCATGATACCTCTCCAGTCCCTGTTTTTGTGGGTTGTTCCCTTGGACCTCCTCTTTCTATTACAGAGTCCCCCTTAATATTTCTTGCAGAGCAGGTTTGGTGGTCACATAGTCTTTCAGTTTCTGCCTATATTGGAAGCTCTTTATCTCTCCTTCTATTCTGAATGAGAGCCTTGCTGGATAAAGTATTCTTGGCTGCATGCTCTTCTCATTTAGGACCCTGAATATATCCTGCCAGCCCTTTCTGGCTTGCCAGGTCTCTGTGGAGAGGTCTACTGTTAATCTAATATTTCTCCCCATAAAAGTAAGAGATTTCTTGTCGCTTGCTGCTTTAAGGATCTTCTCTTTATCTTTGGAATTTGCAAGTTTCACTATTAAATGTTGAGGTGTTGAGCGGTTTTTATTGATTTTAGGGGGGATCTTTCTATTTCCTGGATCTGAATGCCTGTTTCCCTTCCCAGGTTAGGAAAGTTCTCAGCTATGATTTGTTCAAATACATATTCTGGACGTCTGTCCCTTTTGGTGCCCTCGGGAACCCCAGTTAAATGTAGATTTTCCCTTCTGAGGCTGTCATTTATTTCCCTTAACCTATCCTCATGATCTTTTAATTGTTTGTCTCTTTTTTCCTCAGTTTCCCTCCTTGCCATCAACTTGTCTTCTATGTCACTCACTTGTTCTTCTACCTCGTTAACCCTCATCGTTAGGACCTCTAGTTTGGATTGCATCTCATTTAATTGATTTTTAATTTCTGCCTGATTAGATCTAAATTCTGCAGTCATGAAGTCTCTTGAATCCTTTATGATTTTTCTAGAGCCACCAGTAGCTTTATATTTGTGCTTCTGAATTGGCTTTCTGACATTGAATTGTAATCCAAATTTTGTAATTCTGTGGGAGAGAGGACTGTTTCTGATTCTTTCTTTTGAGGTGAGTTTTTCCTTCTAGGTATTTTGCTCAGTGCAGAGTGGCCAAAAACAAGTTGTACTTGATAGAAGCACGGACTCTTCTCACTGTAGCATTCCAGCTGTTCTCTCTTTAAATCTCAGGTCGAATTCATAGGTTTTAGGATGATTTGAAAGTTATCTAGGTAATTTGGTGGGGACAGGTGACTTGGGGACCCTACTCTTCTGCCATCTTGCCCCCTTTCTTGTTCTGCACACTTTTGAGAGGGGATTGATAATGCAATATGTCTATCACCGACTTCATAGTCTCTAGGGTTTCTAGTTTAAAAAAAGAAGTTATCCTCTAATTGTTTTTCTTTTAATTTTAAATTTTTAGTGGTCGAACCTTTTATTTTATCAATTGGATAGCTGATTGTTCCAATTTATTAAGTGAATATTTTACAAGTTTAAATACTACTTATGTTCATTAGATTCTCATAAATGAATTATAGCTTGCCTACTTTTTCCCCAGGCAAGGAACAAATACTAGAGCAGTTACTGAGTCACACTTTTGATTACACTGGTCTTAATTTAAGCTTTAATATCTTCTAAGACCAGTCCTCATTATTCTTCATTTTTATCATTTTCTTTATTCTTTTATGCTACTTTTGATATATGCACTTTAAACCATTTCATATTATCAAATACATACACTTGTTCAGATTTAATTTTTTTTTATTTTTTAAAGGCTTATTTTTTTTTTATTTGAGAGGGAGATAGAGCACACCTGAGGCAGAAGGAGAGGGAGAGAAGCAGACTCCCCACTGAGCATGGACCCTGAGGAAGGGCTGGATCCCAAGACCCTGAAACCACCCCCAGAGCCAAAATCAAGAGCTGGAGGCCCAGGTGCCCCACTTGTTTGGATTTTAACTGTAATTGCATTAATTACATGTGTTAATTTAGAAATTAATGGTATTTTGATTAAACTAAGTCTTCCCTTATAGGAATATAGTGTACTCTTCTACTTGTTTAAGTTCTCATTTCCTTTAATAAAATTGTATAGGTTTTAGTATTTAGTACTTTGAGATCCATCTTGTTTATTTTACACTTAAGTATTCATCTTTTATTGTATTGTGAATAAACTAGTTTGTCCATATCCAGTTGGCTATTTTAAGTTGAGGCAAAAAAAGAGAATAAAGCTATTGATTTTTGTGTACTTATCTTATTTTCACCCCACAAAATTTCTGTACATTTTACCAACTTTTGCTAACTTCTAAAGGATTATATAATTACATAGTCAATTTCTACTAAGGGGGTAATTATTTTTTAATGGAATAATTTATTTATGTTAATACTATTATATTGATGACTTTATTTTACTTACGTACTGCTTTAGTTAGAATCTCAAAATGTTGGTTAGTCATTAGGCTAATAAGTATTCCTGTCATGTGTCTTATTTAAATGGTTTGGCTTTAGCATTTCATGTTTATTATGTAATTTGCTCATGGTTTGGGTTGTATACCTTTGCATGGGAGAACTGATGGAATACTTTTTTTTTTTTTTTTTTTAAGATTTTACTTATTTACTTGACAGAGAGGGAGAGAGAAAGAGTGTGTGTGCGCGGGAGTAGGGGGAGGAGCAGAGGGAAAAGGAAAAATAGACTTCCCGCTGAATACAGAGCCTACTTGGGGCTAGATCCCAGGGCCCTGAGATCATGACCTGAGCCAAAGTCAGACACTTAACCAACTGAGCAACCCAGGCATCCCAGGAATTCCTCTTCTTTTACATCAGTAGAAAAATCTATGGCCAGCTGGAATGAATATACTTTCCATGTTTTTCTACTCACTGTTTGAAAACTTGAACAATCTGAAGAGTTTGACTTAAGCTGATAAATATGTACAAAACTACAAATATACTTAGGGCAATGCAAGAACCAAGAAGAGGAAAAACAGGATTACTATGTGAAGTTCATGTTTCCACTGATACTGAGTTGTTGTAAAAGTAACAATTTTACTTAGTTAAAATACTGAATATTCAGAGAGATCCGATGCCATAACAAAATAATTTTATTGGGGGAAATCAGTGGAGACATCTGTTTTTAACTCCACTATGTAAAGACCTTAGAAGTCATATTCCTATCTTTAAAACAAGAAAACACTTACTACACTAAAAATCAGTGAGTCTTCTGGAACCCATCAGAGAAAGGAGGTTGCAGGGAAAACTGCCTGCCACCATGATATCTAGAGAGACAGATAAACTGAGAGTCACAGCTGAAATCTGCTTGTCTGAAGCCAGAGTAACTGGAGCTGTAAACTAATAAGAAATTTAAATGGTAATATTAATGAATTTCTGGAGACTAAGAGTAGACTAGGTCAATAGAAAGATCTGAGGATCCCTGGGTGGCTCAGCGATTTAGTGCTGCCTTTGGCCCAGGGCGTGATCCTAGAGTCCCGGGATCAAGTCCCACATCCAGCTCCCTGCATGGAGGAGCCTGCTTCTCCCTCTGCCTATGTCTCTGCCTCTCTCTCTCTCTGTCTCTCATGAATTAAAAAAAAAAAAAAAACAAAAAAAAAAACTTTAGAAACTTTCAGATCTCAAATACACAGAGAATGGGGGAGAAAAGAACAAAACAATCAAGAATTTTGAGAAAATTTTAAAACATACATATAATTGGAAAATAGAAGGAAAATAAAGAGAATAGAGCAGAAGAAAGATTTCAAGAAATAACAGCCAAGAGCTTACAAAAACATTCTAGACAGTAACCCTTATATCCAGAAAGTTCAGAAAATACCAAGTAAGATTAAAAACACACACACACACACACACACACAACAACAACGTAAAAAGAACAAAAAATGATACCTGGTCATATCATATTCAAATAGCAAAACTAAAGACAAAAAAGAACATTTTGAATAAATCCAAAGAGGGAAAATTTTACCTATTGTGATTTGAATTGTGTCCCCCATGATTCTTAACTCCTAGTATCTATTAATGTGGTCTTATTTGGAATTAGAGTTTTTGCAGATGTAATCAAGTTAAAATGAGGTCATACTAGCAAAGAATGAGACCTAATCCAATGACTGATATTTTTATAAGAACAGAGAAATTTGGGCACAAACACATTGAAGCAAGAACCCCCTGGATAGAGGCAGAGATTAGAATGATACATCTATAAGCCAAGGAATTTCAAAGATTGCTGGCAATCACCAGAGGCTAGAAGAGAGGCATGGGATTGTTTCTACCTTCGAGTTTTCAGAAAGAACCAAGCCTTCTGATGCCTTGATTTCAGACATTCGGACTCTACAGTATGAGAAAAAAAAATTTCCATTGTTTTAAGCAACTCAGAGTATGGTAATTTGTTATGTTATGGTAGCCGTATGAAACTCAGATACATCAGGGAACAAAGAAAAGCTACCACGGCTTCTCACCAGAAACCATATAAGTGAGAAGAGTGACATAAAATATGTGAAGTGTTGAAAAAAGAAAGACATCAATGTAGAATCTATACCCAGTGAAATTATCTATCAAAGGTGATAGAGAGGGATGCCTTAGTGGCTCAGTGGTTGAGTGTCTGCCTTTGACTCAGGGTGTGATCCCAGAGTTCTGGGATCGAGTCCCACATTGGGCTTCCTGCATGAAGCCTTCTTCTCCCTCTGCCTGTTTCTCTGCCTGTCTCTCCGTGTGTGTTTCTCATGAATAAATGAATAAAATCTTAAAAACAAACAAAAAACCCCAAAGGTGATATAGAAAGACTTTTTTAGAAAATCAAACATTGGGAGAATATATTACCAGCACACCTACTTTGCAAGAAACGTTAAAAGAAGTTCTTCATAGAGAAGAAAAATGGTATCAATCAAAAACAGATGTGTACAAAAGTGTTCTAGAAAGAAAAACAATAAAGGTAAAAAGAAACATTTCATTTTCTTATTCTTAACTGATCTAAAAGTAGTTTTTTGCTTAAAGTAATAATGGTAAAAATGTTATTGTTAACATGAAATGAACTACACCAATGTCAGGAGGGATGGGAGGAAAGAATCTGCAAATAACACAAGGTACCTGCAGTACACTTGAAACAGTATATTGCAATAGACTTAAATAGTATAAGTGTATATTAGAAACTCTAGGGTTACCACATTTCTTATAAAAATTTAATTTAAATGCTAATTGAGATATAATGAAAACATATAAAAAGTTCGATTTAAACCAGAGAATGAAGAAAAAGTGGGAGGGGGATATAACCAAAGAATAAATGCAAAACAAGGTAGATATTAATCCAAATATATCAGTAATCATCTGTGAATCATCTAAATACAGTAATTAAAAGACAAATACTGTCAGAATGGGTTGTAAAAAATTGGATTGAACTATACTGTCTATAAGAAACCCACTTATGTATACGTAGATAGGGTAAAAGTAAAAAGGTAGAGAAATATATACAATGCTAGCACTAATAAAATTTTTTAAAAGCTAGAATAGCTAATTTCAGATTAAAACAGATTTCAGAACAAGGACAATTTTCAAGTGTAAATGGAGTCATTACATAAAGATACAAGATCAGTTATCTTAAAAGACACAACAATCCTAAACATGTATGTACCCAACAAGAAATCATTCAACATACATGAAGCAAAAACTAGTAGAACTGCAAAGAAAAATAGACAAATCCAGCATTATAACAAGGGACTTCAACACAAACTCTGATAGTAATTGACATATTAAGCAACCAGAAAACCAGTAAATAAAGAGGCAAACAGAGCTATCAATGCACTAGCTCTAATTTATGTTTATTGAATATTCTATCCAACAGGATATATAATCTTCTCAAGCTCACTTAAAACATTTACTAAGATATACTACATTCTGGGCCATAAAACTTTATTTTTAAAAGATTTTATTTATTTTTTCATGAGAGACACACAGAGAGAGGCAGAGACACAGGCAGACGGAGAAGCAGGCTCCATGCAGGGAGCCCGACGTGGGACTCGATCTCCGGTCTCCAGGATCACGTCCTGGGGGGAAGGCAGGCACTAAACTGCTGAGCCGCTCAGGCTGCCCCTGGGCCATAAAACTTACCTGAACAAATTTAAAATGATAGGAATCACAGAAGGCATTTTGCAGGCCATATCATAATTAAACTAGAAATCAGTAACAAAATGATAGCTGGCTAATCCCTAAATATTTAAAATTTGAAAAATGCTTTTAAATAACACATGGATCAATAAAGCCTCAGGAGAAATTTTCAAAGTGTTTTTAACTAAATTAAAATAAAAACACAACATAGCAAACTTTGAGAATTTAGTGAAAGCAGTACTTAGAGGGAAATTTATATTAGTGATTGTATGTATTGGAAAAGAAGAAAGGAGTAAAATCAATAACCTGAGCTTCTACTCAAGGAAATTAAGGAGACAAGTAATTTAAGCCTAAAGCCAGCAGAAAAACAAACAAACAAACAAACAAACAAACAAAACCATAACAATTAAAGGAGAAATTAAAGAAATCAAAAACAGGAAAATAGGGAAAATCAGCAAAACTAATAGCAAATTTTTTAAAAAGATCAATTAAGACTGACAAGCCTCTACCAACAATAAACAAGAAAGAAAAAAAGAAAGTGTGCAGAAATTAAAAATATCAGAGATGAAGGAGACATCATCATAACTACTGCTCTTATATACGTTAAAAAGATAATAATAATATGCTATGAACAGCTCTATGCCCACAAATTTGATAACTTAGATGGAAAAGTGCCAATCCCTTGAAAGACATAGACTATCAAAACTCACACAAAGGGAAATGGACAATCTGTACAAGCTTTTATCTATTAATAAACAAAATTAAAAAATTAATAGCCTTCCAGAAATAATCAGGGTCAGATGATTTCATTGGTGAATTCTATCAAAGCTTTAACCAAGAAATTATATCAATTTTCTGCAAGACTTCCCAGAAAATAAAAGCAGGAAGAATAATGTTTAATTAATTTAATGAAACAATAATTATCCTAATACCAAAACCAGATAGAAATTATAAGAAAGGAATATTACAGACCAAGATGTCTCATAAACACAGAAGCAAATATTCTCAACAAAATATTAGCAAATCAGATTCAGCAAATTAAATTAATTAATTAAAAACACCCCTTTAATTAAGTGATATTTATTTTAGTTATGCAAGTCTAGTCCAATACTTAAAAACCACTCAGTATAATTGACTACATTCGACTAATGTAGGACAATCATATGATCACATCTAGGTGCAGAAAAATTATTTGACACACTCCAACACCTATTCATGATGAAATCTCCCAGCAAACTAGAAATAGAGGAGAATTTCCTTAAATTGATAAATATCATCTCCAAAACTTTAAAACCTATTAGAGAAAATATAGATGACATTAGGTTCGGTGATGATTTTCTTAATATAACAGCAGAGGCATGATCCATGAAATAATTGCCATGTTGAACTTTTAAATATTACAGTTAAAAACAATGTCAAAAGAACAAAAATAGAAGCCACAAACTGAGAGTAAATGATTGCAAAAAATACACCTGATAAAGGATTGTTATCCAAAACTGTAAAGAACTCTTAAAACTTAACAATAAGAAAACAAACAACTCAGTTAAAAAATTGAGCCATGTCCTAAACAGACACTTCTTCAAACAAGGTATAAAGATGGCACAGAAGGATATGAAAAGACATTTAATATCATTTGTCAACAGGGAATTACAAAATAAAACAATAAGATACCACTACACACCTATTAGAATGGCCAAAATCCAGAACAGTGACAATAAATAATGCTAATCAGGGTGTGGACCAACAGGAACTCTAGTTCATTATTGGTTGGGTTTGTAAAATGGTATGGTCATTTTGGAAGACAGTTTGACAGTTTCTTGCAAAACTAAACATACTCTTTACCATAAGACCTGGCACTCACACTCTTGGGCATTTACCCAAATGAAGTTGAAAACTTATGCCCACACAAAAACTGCACTTGGATGTTCATAACAGCTTTATTCATAATTGCCAAAACTTGGAAGCAACCACAAGTCCCTCAGTAGATGAATGTACAAACTGGTACATACAGACAATGGAATATTACTCACTCTAAAAATATATGAACTATCAAGCCATTAAAAGAAATGGAGGAAACTTACATGAATATTACTAAGTAAAAGAAGTCAATCTGAAAAGGTTACAGTCTGCATGATTCCAAGTATATGACATTCTGGAAAAGGTAAAATGATGGAGACAGCAAAGATATTAGTGATTTCCAGAAGTTAGTGGAAAGGAATGGATGAATAAGTACAGCACAGAGAAATTTTAGGGAAGTAAAACTATTCTGCATGATAATACAAGAGTGGATACATGTCATTATACATTTGTCAAAACCCATAGAATGTACAACACCAAGCATGAACCCGAATCTAAACTATGGACTTTAGGTGATGATATGTCTATGCAGCCCATTGTTAATAAATGTTAATACCATCATGTGTGGGGGCTGTTGATAATGGAGGTTATGCATATGTGGGGGCAAGGTATATACGGGAAATCTCTATACCTTCTGTTCAATTTTGCTGCGTACCTAAAACTGCTCTAAAAAAGAAAAGAAAAAAAAAAACATGGCTAACATATTAATGGTGAGAAACTGGGCATTTTCCCTCTAAGATCATGAATATATCAGCACTGCCTGAGGAAAAATCGAAAATTATTACCTCTCAAGTGTGTAAGATTGTGAGTCATCTTAAACATACTGGCCTCTAGTTGATAATCAATAATAGAGACTCTTTCTCTGGATATTTGGCCAAGTGATCATAGCTTAAATGCAAAACTGCCTAGGAGGTGGGAAAGTTAAGAAAATTTTAAAAATAAGAAGACATTAACAATTACTTTACTAATATCTAATATAATTCAGTATTGATGTAAAATTGCTTTAAATGAGCAAAAATGAAAAAAAATGAAAAAAATAAATGAGCAAAAATGTATAATGCTTATTGGCAAAACATTTCTACATTTTGTCTAGTTTGAATGAACATGTAACAAATACTATGTAAAAAATGAAATAAATAAGAAATAGAGATATTTGAGTTAGAGATTCCTTTGCAGACTTACATTTTCTGAATCTGTTGGAAGCATATTTCCCTTTATGATCCACATATATTTATAGACTTAGCTGTTAATTTACCTGGACTTTTCCATCAGCAACTTAGGTACAGTAATAATAATGAAAAAGTAATGCTTTATAACTGCTACCAATTTAGTATCATCTAGTTAGAAGACATTGAGGCTAACAATATATATTTTTATCTAACAAGTATTAGATAACCAACAATCCCAGGCATTATAGATCATCCAGAAAAATGGACTGGCATCATTAAATTTGGTTATAAATGACAGTGTTATAGATCATAAGAAAAACTAGTGAAGCCAATTATAAACTGTAGAAAGATTTTAATAGTGCAGAATTAACAATTTGAAAAACAGGTTGCTCTAAAAGTTTTTTAGTTTCCAAAGTGAATTAATATCTTTTTAAAAATGGAGTTCAAATAAGTGAAGGAAAGAGAGATCCAGTTTATAAAATTCTATACTTTTCCGAAAACAAAGGGCCTGGTTAAAAAGCTCATGATTAATTTAATACTGACTATAATCCATAAAACCTAGTCTAATAAATTGAATTTTATTAATTCAATTAATAAAATTAATTTTTATTAATTTTATTCTTTTTTAATTAATAAAAATTAATTTTCATTCTTTATTAACATTCTACTGGAATAGCTTATATTAAAAAATGCAACTTCTCTATCTGCAAATAAAGATGTATTTAATTATTTTACTTTCCAAAACTATAAACCAAATATGTAATAACCAGAATTCAGAATTGTCATAGGAGGAGTAAAAGAGGAACTGCCATGCACAAAATTTAGAAAAAGAATGTTTTTTGCAACATGATTTATAATAAGAGAAACCTGAAGGAAAGAAAAGCGAATGCCAAACATTATGACATAAATAAATAAATAAATACTAGTACAGCTATGTATTGGAATTATTCTAAAAATCACACAAAACTGTCTAGAATCCTTATTGATCTCATAAAATGCTTACATATAGCATTATACAATTATATATATATATAAATTATACATATATGTTTATTTTAAAAATATTTTTTTATTTATTTGACAGAGAGACGGAGAGAGAGAGCTCAAGCAGGGGAAGAGGCAAGCAGAGGGAGAGGGAGAAGCAGGATCACTTCTGAGTAGAAAGCCTGACATGGAATAGGGCTCAATCCCAGGACTCTGGGATCATGACCTAAGTTGAAGGCAGACACTTAACCCATGGAGCCACCCAGGTGCCCCACAAATATGTTTATATACGTTTTAAGCAAGCTCTAAAAAATATTTTTAATTAATTTCTTAAAACATTAACATGATTTATAGAATATTCTATACTAATATACATAAATATTACATATATAATTAAAAAAGGATAAATAATTTTAAATACCTCTGTGTGTGTATGTTCCACAATAAGATTATTTTCTCCTCTCTTCCCCCTGAGCTCTCTGATGTCTAGATTACAAGCTGGAGGATTCTCCAGGGAAGCAGAATCTCAGGTAGAGTTAAGTAAACAGGATGATTATTAGGGCCAGGGAGAAAGTGTGTTACAGCCCAGGTCCTATGGTTTCAGTCAACCCCACAGGGACCTGTGGACCTAAATGGTCCATTAGAAATGTCCTGCATGGGCCAAAATTCCCAAACCTTTATGCTTCTGACTCAAACAGTTCTCAATTGTGGCCTGCTCTTAGAAGAGTATGAACTTGGACAAGATAGTTCCTGTAGCTTGAGGCAGCTCCAGCAGGAACTGCTAGCACCCATACCTACTGAGGCAATAAGTCTTCCCTTAAAGGAACATCGGGTTATCCCATCCCCTTCTCCACTACACTCTGGAATTTGAACCTAGAAGAGTGTATAGTTGTTAAACATTACTATTATATTATTACACAGATTAAACAGCATGGATAAAATTAAACCCACATATTATATCCAAAAGTACAATCCCTTACCCACACAGGATTTGAAAAATGCATTTTTCTACAAGAAAAACCACAATCAACAATGTGTTACTTGCAAGAAACTCTCTACCATAATAGATATGTTCCATTATTTATCTAAGGAATATACCTTGTGAACTACAAGATACGGAAAGCTGTTATGGGTAAAATATGTTACTAGGAAGACATTTCTCCAGAACAAAGTAAAATTGCTCTTCCACTATATCCTTGTTTGCTACAGAACAACGATTCTTGTCTACAAAAAGTGTCATCAAGAGAAAGAGAGAAAGGACCCAAATAAATAAAATCAGAAATGAGAGAGAAGTAACAACTGATACCACAGAAATACAAAGGATTATAAGAGGACTCTTTTGGGGAAAAAAATTACCAAAAATAAAAGTGCACAGATGGATTCATTAGTGAATTCTACCAGACTTTTAAAGAACAGTTAATGCCTATTCTCCTCAAAGTATTCCAAAAAAACAGAAGAGGAAAGAAAGCTTCCAAATAGTGAAGCCAATTATATGCTCAGCGTTATGCTACAAGGCCAGCATTACCCTGATATAGAAACCAAAGACACAACAAAAAAAGAAAACCACAAGCCAATATCCCTGATGAACACAGATGCAAAAATCCTCAACAAAATATTAGCAAACTGCGTCCAACAATACACTGAAGAAATCATTTACCATAATCAGTTGGGATTTATTTCTGGGATGTAAGGATGGTTAATATTCAGAAATCAGTCAACCATACACCACATCAACAAAATCAGGATAAAAATTATATGATCATCTCAATAGATGCAGAAAGAGCATTTGACAAGATTCAACATCCATTCATAGTAAAAAAACTTTCAACAAAAAGTAAGAACTGTCAACTTCAACATAAAAAGGCCACATATGAAAACCCCACAGTTAATATTATTCAATGGGGAAAAACTGAGGGCTTTCCCTCTTAAGGTCAGCAACAAGACAAAGATGTTCACTCACCACATTTACTCAACATAGTACTAGAAGTCCTAGCCACAGCAATCAGACAAGAAAAAGAAGTAAGAGGCATCCATTTTGGTAAAGAAGAAATTAAAGGGTCTTGATATTTTATTGACAGGTTTAAAACTGTTGTTTTGTTATTTTTAAAGTTGCTACTAATGTATATGTATGCTTTAAAATCTTATATTAAAAAGCCCAATGATATCACCATATGACAAATTATTGATCCACTGCTTACACAAATATCAGTTTGGTTATCTAGGTCACTAGGAAGTAAAGAGTAAGCAACTAAATAATCATGTAGGTAGCACTGTCCATTTTGGTACTTTAGTTTGAAGTAAGAAATAAGAGTAGTACTTGTTTTTATTAGTAAATGACTGTTTTCCACATGAGTTACACACACACACACATAGTAAGGGCATAATATTGATAAGTTCCATAAAACTATATGAGTAGAAAAATTCTGGAGATTTATTAACTCACAGAAAATCAGGAAACCTCTAATAAGTAACACATATTTCAGAGCTATAAATGCAGAGTATTAGTTTAATAGTGCATTTAACAAAATAAAAATGTTTCATCTCTTAGTCTCAGGGCTACTATCATGCCATTAAAAGGAAAATTGCTGAGTAAAAAGTAGAGAGAATCTTAGAAAAATAATAAGATAGTCTCCCATAGGCTATACCAGCAATTCTTTTATATCCCTTTTGCTTAATGATTTCATCTTTTTAGTTAAACTGTAAAATAGCAAACATTAAAGCACAAATCTTGTGGACTCATCAGCACTCCATCACGCAGATTTCCTCTCTTCTACTTAAAAAAAGAAGTTCTAATTACATATGAAAACTTTTAAAAATTATGAGTACCCAGCTTCCTAAATGAGTAGGCAAATAATAGAATATTCAATTTTACATAATTAACTAATAAACTTAGGAGATTTTTGTATATTTTCATGTGTTATCATTGAATAACATCAAAGAAATAAATACAAATTCCCAGAATTTTGGACTCCTTAAAGATCTGAGGAAAGAATAACAGATTTTATAGATGTGTTAGATATTCTTCAGCAGGTAAAATACTCAAGGTGGCAATATTTTCTTAAATTTCAGTCTTAGAAAAGAAGCAATATTTTAAAACATGAGACAATGGAAACTTTATTACAAAATGGAAAGCTTTTACAGTGGTGCTAAGGAAATACAGAATAAATCTGCCTCTAATAAAATGCTCCATCCGTCATCCAAAGCACACAATATTTTACTTTCTTTATGCTAGTACATTTCCTGGGCAATATTGTAACACAGTGATAAAAGCATGGGTATTGAGGTAAGAAAGTCTTAGCATATACTAGCTGAGTTATGCTGAGTAATGTATTTGGGTTCTAAACCCTAAATCCCTAATCAGTCAAATAGAAATAATAAGACATAAATATAACCCATACAGACTTGTTCCCTACATGTACCATCTCATATAGTGTTTTCCACTTAGTGTTATTTGCATTTATTTCATATAGAAATACCAGTCATTTTTAAGGAATATCATATTAATGTAAAAAAACAGGCACTTAGCAGTCATCAATCATGCTATATCATTTCCCTAACTCATGAGGATATATTATACCCAACCATATCACAGCACTTCATTATTTTATGTTCTCCTCTGTCTTACCACTGAACTAAGACACAGGGAAAGAACTACAGATGTTTTGGATTTTTTTTCCTACTATGATTTATTTCAAAGGAAAGTTCTCTCTATGCAAGACAGTACAAATATTTAAAGAATACAGATTTTGTATACAGTTTCTGATGGTTTATACTGGGATTCAAGAAAGCTCTAACAATTTCAGCATACTTCAAGTTGTGCAACTACATATCTCAAAGGAAATAGATCATATACAGGTGAGAAAAGTGAGCTCAGAGAAGTAAAGGGATTTGGCCAAGGTCAAAGAGATTTAAAGGGAACTAATCAGACACTTAAAAAGTCTGTTTCCTATAATCTACCTGCAGAAAATATATTCACAAAATGATACATCCAAAAATATTATAAATAAGATAAAATTCCCAGCGGATTTACAATAATGCAACAGTTTAAATTTGTCAGAATGCTAAACAATGTGTTTGAGTATGTGATTTACTGTTTGGGAGCCTCCTTATACAGGCAAAAAGTCATTACTTAAAGTGCCATCAGACCTCAACACTCCACTTGTAATTTCCCACTATCAGGGCCTGGGAATTTCCCATGCTATTTTTGTGTGCCCGAAAACAAATTAATATATCAAATTTTTTCTTCTTTTTCTACACTGGCTTTCTCTTAATATTTTTTCTAACAACCATTTTTGGGAAACAAAAGATAAGGCGAATATCAACACAGACCTAAATTGATCTAAATTCCAAATTATTTGCTATGACCTGAAGCAATGAAAGTTTACTTTAATGGATATTGTGATAACTTGTTTCACTATTATCATCAAATACACCTTTGGAGCCAGCTGACAGCAGAAAACTATCCTTATAAGATAAGAGAATCAAATTTGATTATGTTAGAAAAATCCTTCTATATATAAAGTCATACTTTTCAATATGATGGTCTGTTAAGAAGTCAATATTTATATTCTTTTAAAAATTTTTAGTTTCTTTTTAAAAACTATTTAAATTCTAGTTAGTTAACATACAATGTAATATTACTTTCAAGTGTACGATATAGTGACTCGCTACTTCCATACACTACCCGGTGTTCATCACCAAGTGCACTCCTTAATCCCCATCACCTATCTAACCCATTCTTCCATCAACCTCCCTTCTTATAAACATAGAATATTCTTTAAAATGGCTTTTCTATCAAACTAATTTAAAGGAAAAGGAACAAAGTGCTTGGTGCTAAATTTGTGTAGAATTCAATTTTCTTAGTGAGTAAACAGAATGTAAACAATATATTTGATATCAGCTGAAAATGACTTTCTAATTTCACAAGTAAAAAAATAAATACCCTCTAGTTTTCTTTTTTTTTTTTTAATTTTTTTTTTTATTTATGATAGTCACATAGAGAGAGAGAGAGAGGGAGGCAGAGACACAGGCAGAGGGAGAAGCAGGCTCCATGCACCGGGAGCCTGACGTGGGATTCGATCCCGGGTCTCCAGGATCGCGCCCTGGGCCAAAGGCAGGCGCCAAACCGCTGCGCCACCCAGGGATCCCCCTCTAGTTTTCTGAAATCCATATATCTAAAGAATTTCAGTGTCTTGAGTCTCAACCATTAACACTAAGACTCCTACTTTGCACTATTTTTTTTCTAAATTTCAATCCAATTTGTTATAGTCTGAAGGATAGAGCAATCTTCTTTATTTGTATAAAGACTATCCAACATAATACCTCAGGTTATTATTTTGGATAAGATTCATTTGTCCTGTTAGGCTCTAGAATTAACTCCATTAAAAACAGTATGATGGTTCAACATCTGATTGACCACATGGCTAAATCCAAAATTTCTAAAATACTTGAAATTCATTTTGATAAAATAATAGGATGAAATAAAGGTCACACTTCAGTAAATGTTGATTCTAAACTTAAAATAATTTAAGTTTTCAATTATTCCCATAATTGCTTCCTCTCTCATAATCCTCCCCCAACAGACAAAGAATGGGAAAATAATTTATAAGCTGAGAAATTGGCAGAGTTTAGATTCTTAAAATAAATGGATATGCCAGGATGGAACAATTAAAAAAAAAATCTAGGACCCTACTGTTCTAAGTACTTAGAAGAAGATAAGATGAGCAAGCTATGGTTCCTCATCATAATGAATTTACCATCTCAAGAGTATAAGGCAACATGGAGAAACAACACACTAATTACTATAGTTAATAAAGTTCTTTGAGAGTTCAAGGAAGAAGGTCTATTTTGAGAGATACAAGAAAAAGATAGTTTAAAGAAAATATTTGAAGGTGAGCTAGAATTTTTACAGGTGGAGATGGTAGTGATAGGAAAGAACATTTCACCCAGGTGAGATGGAGAGGTGCGAAAGTTCATGATAGGAAAGCAGTAGTTGGAATAGAATATAGGTAGAGTGACAGTGACCTTAGGTTTAGAAAAATACAATGAATCTAGAGTCAGAGGGCCTTTGAAGGCAGAATAAGAAGTCTATAATTATTGGGTAAATCATTAGGTCTCCGGGTTACTGTGTAAGAGAGTGATATTCTGAGCTCTGTTTTAGGATGATTAATCTGGAAGCAGGATAGAGTAGAGGGGAAAGAAGTAGAGGGGGCTAATTATTATGGAACTCTTATTACTTAAGATTATAAGATCATTAGAGGTAGCCAAGAATGAGAACTTTGTACGGACAAAAGAGTTAAATATAAAATTAAGATATAATAAACCATTCATTCATTTATAATATTCCAGTTATTACCAGAATTTATTATTAAAAGCCCACTCACATCTTTCTTCATCCAATTATGCAATAATGATTCTAAACAGATTCAAAATATGTAACAATTTCTGTTGCTGCTGTAATGCATTGTAACAAAACGAGTAACTCATGCTCACACACACACATACAGTTCTGAACATCAGAAGTACCAAATCAGTCTCACTGGGTTAAAGTGAAGATGTTGGCACTTTCTAGAGGCTCTAGGGTAGAATGTGTCCCTTACCTATCATAGCTTCTAGAAGCTGCCTGCATTGCTTGCCATGTAGTTGCATCATTCCTACCTCTGACTCTATAGTCAAATCTCTTCCTGTCTCTTTCAGTCCAAGCAGGCAGCATTTCTGCTGGTATCCCCTCAAGTACCTTGGTGGCCTTCCCCATATGTCATGGGAATTCATCTTATTAGACAAGAAACTCCTCCAGAGAGCTTTCTAGACAATCCTGTCACTACTCCTAACTTCTGCTGAGTTACTGAGAAATCCATCGTTACATGCCTAATCCATTCAAAAAGTTCTCTGTGGGATTAAATATTCTGTTCTTTTCATCTTTCTTGGGCACTAGCAAAGGTTATCTAGTTATTCCCTTGGCCTTTCTCCAGAGTATGCTTCCTAACAATGAGCTCCCTAATGGTAGCATCTTTTGAAACACGGGTAATCTGAGAATTTTCCTAATCAAGTCTTAGTTCCTTTCTGGTTAATGGTTTGTCACTCAATTTGTGTATTTCCTCTCACATTTTAGTACAAGTAGTAGGAAGAAATCAATTATCCTCCGTACTGTACTTGGAAACCTTCTCAGCCAAATATTCAAGTTCATTACTTACAACTGCTTTCCAAAGAACTGTAAGATACAATTCAGCTAATTTTTCTACAATTTTTTTTAAACAAGAAGACCCTTTTTCTCCCTTTTCCAGTAACATTTTCTTCATTCTTCCTGAACTCTCACCAGCAGTGGCTTCAATGTCCATATTTCTGCCAATAGTCCATTTATAATGATTTAAATATTCCTAAAACAGAATATTCTGTTTTATTTACTCCACTGTGCATTCATACTTGCTCTGAACCTTCACTATCAGCCCCTTTAATGCCCTAATTTAATTTCTATTACAGTCTGTTCAAGGAAATCTAGGCTTTTCCTTGTAATGCTCCTCCTTCTTCTCCTAGCTTCTACCCATTACCGTTTTAAAGCTACTTCCACATTTGTTGGTATTTGTTATACCAACATCCCACTTTTGGTACCAACATCTGGTAGTTTCCTATTGCTGATGTAACAAACTACCACAGAGAAAGTACTGATAGGTGAGCTCTGGGGGAGGAAGTAGAGAAGGATGCTGAGAAAGAGAAAACTAGATTGCCTCATATTTAAGCATAAGACATATCTCAGTGCCACTGCAGAACTTTAGGAGTCAGTAGTATTGACACTTAAACACGAATGAATGTACATTGAGTCACATGCATAATTTAAAAATATATAATTTAAAAAGGCATGTGCAACTGAATTTTACAAAGGAATCCTCCAGCCCTTAATCAGTCTCAATAGGGGAACTTTAACAGTCCAACTGAATGTGATTCTATAAACTAACACTTTCTTTTTATATTTATTTCTTATTTTTACAAACCCTTAAAACATCAGATGTATAATGAATCACTGGGAAATGTGAACTTGTGAAACATTCAGCAACAATATATAATAAGAAACTTACTTTTGATACAATACAGGGAAAGTCAGTAGAATTTCACTGTGAACATTAAAGCAAATTAATTAAAGCATAGTAATGAAATTCTAACTTTAAAATCTAAATAAAGGAGCTAATTGGAAAAGACAGCAAACAAAGAGGAATGTAACTGCATACTTATTATCTAGGGTAATTCTCTTACAAAGGACAAAGGCATACAATTCAGTATAGATAAAAATCTAGAAATGCAATCCAGGCCTAAAGTGAAAAATTCACGCTACAAGCGGATCTAGGGAAATGAGGAGATTAAGAGGTCATTACTGAAAAATCTCAATTCTCAATGAATTGCTGAAGAGTAGAGTGAGAACTACATTTAGCAGTTACCAATGCTAATTGACAACAAATCATAGATTTTAGAGGTTAGAAGGCTACTTTGTCCAGAAGTTAACTATAATTTAGGACTTCCAAAGAATTTTTATTTGATGGTGCAAAATTTGTCTAAAGTTGGCTAACTCATTTCTAATAACAAAAATTTACATAGCAACTAGAAGACATTTTTAAAAACTTATTTTAGTTCATCCTCCAACAAATCCTATTTTGGAGAGGGGAGGCCAGCAAAATACCTTATTTGCTTTACCTTACCTCTTTGGGTCCTTCTCCATACTAAGCATCCATCCCTCCCAGCTCCTACCACTGAAGCTAAAATCTTTGGCCAATGCTTTTGTGGTTACTGTGCTGAGGGTGGGTTAGAACGTGAAGATGGAAGATTGGGCATACTTTATGACATTATCACAATATCAGATCCTGTCATAAAATGCTTTATGGAGAGAAGAGGCTTGATCTTACAGGTGACAAATTTATCTTGTCTATAATTTTTGGGTCCTTCTTTACAGCCTATGGTTTAAATAGGCGTTCTGCAGTTTATATGAAATGAAAGAGATGTCTCCCATTTATCAAATTCTCTGCATTCTCACATCTATTCCAACATTTGAGACCCCCATCTTCTTGACTGACCAGAGCAATAACTTCCTAATAATTTTCCTTGACACCAGCCACTAATGTCCTCAATATATCCTCTACATGTCAAAACAGCTACATTTCAAAAAACATATAGCTGATAAAAATAGCTTCCTCACTAAAAATATATGATGCTCATAGAACCATATTGAAATTTCTAATGATAACCTGACAAGGCCCCAACCCATTTTATATATATATAGATATAGATATAGATATAGATATAGATATAGATAGATATAGATATAGATATAGATAGATATATATATACACACACACACTTTATATATATATATACACACTTTTTCTCTTTTTTTCATATATATATATACACATATATATATGTATATATATATATACACACACACACACACTTTTTCTCTGGAGAACCTTAATACAATTGCTGAGAGAAGTTAAAAAAGAGGTGTTATGAGTTGAATTGTGTCCCCAGAAAGATATGTTTAAGCCCTAACCCCTGGTACCTATGAAAGTGACCTGATTTAAAAATGGGGTCTTTGCAGATATAAATCAAGTTAAGATTAGGTCATATTGGATTAGAGTGGTCCCTAAATACAATGACTGGAGTCCTTATAACAAAAGAGAAAATTAGACACAGTTACACACAGGAAGAAAGCCAAGTGATGACAGAGGCAGAGATTGGAGACAGAAGCCAACAAGTACCAAGGATTAATGGGAACCACTAGCAGCTAGGTGGGAGGCACAGAACAGCCTCTTCCTCAGGGCCTAACCACAGAAGGAATCAACCTTGCCAACACCTTGATGTCAGATTTATATCCACCAGGTATAAATGACTAGTCTACTAGTCTACTACAGAGACTAGTCTACTACACATTTAAGCATTGTGTTTTCAACAGAATTAGGGTCAACAAAGAGTCTAAGAGTCAACTGAAATCTTTTGAACACATACATTTATGTATTAAATTGAGTGTTTATTCTAAAGATTTATCACCCCTTGTATTTGTTACCAAAAAGAATAAAAGGGTAAAATATACAATAAAGCATAACTCTATTTTTTGCCTTCTATTTTGGATGCAGTTAATGAATCTTTTTTTAAAAAGATTTTATTTATTTATTTGACACAGAGGGAGAGAGAGAGAGAGCACAAGTAGGCAGAGCAGCAGGCAGAGCGGCAGGCAGAGGGAGAGAAAGAAGTAGGCTCCCCTCTAAGCTAAGCAGGGAGCCCCATGCAGGGCTCCATCCCAGGACCCTGGAATGATGACCTGAGCGAAGGCAAACATTTACCCAACTGAGCCACCTAGGTGTCCCTAATAAATCATTTTTGATAAATCACTGAAAAAACTCGCTTGGAGTATTTGGCAAAAACCTATCATATTTAACATCAAAATGCATTAATCAGGTTCCTTTTTTTAAAAAAAAAATTCCTTCTCAAATAGATTCTATTTATATTTTCGGCATTTTGATCAAAGCCCCTAGGTTGACTGGAGAGATGACTATTTTGCTACCTGAGTGTACCTCAGCAGACGACAACTGATTTTTTCCCTGACATATATCAACTATGATATATGGGTTAGTCTCTCTCTGTCTCTGTCTGCTGGAGCACATATCCACAATCCTTCTAAAGGCACACCAAATTTGGAATAGAAATTGATGTAGTGATTCAGGTAAAGATGCTCAACTGGGCCTAGGCGTGGAAAAATCTGGCTTGAATTAGGGAATGTTCCTATACTGCCACGTTCTTTCCACTTTAGCACCTTGGCAGTAGTTTTGCCGGAAATGCTCTTTGCCCAGATGTCTGCGTATCTGATTTATTTCTGTTCAACAAGTCTTAGTTCAAATTTCACCTTTACTGTTCAACACTTTTCAACAGTTCTGAAGATTAATAATTATACATGAAGATTAATTATTATACCTAATAATTATACCTATTTCTGATATATAATAATAATAAATCTTTGCAGTATCTAGTTAAAATTTTCTCCAAAGATAATCCATGAACTTATAAATGCTTTCCTTATTAAAGGGAAAAAGAATTTAAAAATATTAGTCATGTATTCAAATCATTCAAATTATAAAATGAACTATCAAACCAGCCCAAAGAAACTGTAGTTAATATTATTCAGAAGACATGGCTAGTATGATATAAAAGTAGATTCTTCTGACCAGCATAACTAAAATAAAAAAGTAAGAAGGAAATGAATGAAATAACACAGACTCTGAAATAAGAGATATCTATGAAAAATATGAATGAGGCTTTAAAAATATTAGCAAATATTACCTATATTTTACATATCTATCATATTATAAATACAAATACATTATTTTTTGCTAGTTGTTAAGATAATAGAGCTAGTCACAACTGTGCTGGTACAAACCTTAAATACAGACAGAACCTATGGGGGTAACTCAGAGGAAGAGGCAAAATATTACTCCTGTATCCACCATAGTGCCTGAAAAAAAATCCCATTAAACATTTATTTTTACTGAGGAACTGCAGGTCTCTGTTAAAACATAACTAACTTCTTCTTCCCTGGATTCTAGATGGTAGATTCTAGATGGTAGATCTCCATCTAGATTTGATGTTTTCCATTTCCCTATCAATTTCCTCAAATTTCTTTCTTTGTGCTTTTCACTTCTCATCCAGATTTATGCATGTCACTTTTGATGTTTTAAATTCTTAGATGATCTATTTTCTCTCTTTACTTGGGAATTGCCCATAGAAAAATCTGCTGTTTCTTGTCTGTTAGAGCTCCCCATCATTTAATACTATAAAGCTAACTTCTACTTCCAGGAATTTTTCAGGACGCTATGATTCTTCAAATCCAAATTATTTACCCATATTCATGTGAGTATTCAGATAAAATTTGGACTCAGGGAAAGCCTTCTTTAGGCCCCATTTCTTCCCACATGAGACCTATCCTAACTATCTGCAGGCAACCAGTACCCTAAACCAGCTCTCATCTCTTTGAACATGTAAGGGATTTTCATCCAGCAATTTTTACCTGGATCTCTACTGCAGACAACTAATGTAGTTGGTAAGCACTAGACTAGCAGTCTAGCAGTAGACAACTAACAAACTATTACAAACTTAGCAGCTTAGAGCAACACATGTATTTGTTATCTCATAGCTTTAGTAGGTCAGAATTCCAGGGTGTGAGTGACTGGGCTTTTAGTCAGTATCAAAAATTGATATCAACCGTCTGAGTTCTCATCTTAGACCCTGGGAAATGTCTGCTTGCTGGTTCCTTCTTCAGGTTGTTAGCTGGACTCATTGCCTTATGGCTGCAGGGGGTCTTTATTTTCTTAGTGGTTGTCAGAGAGAACCTGCCCTCCTCTGAGGCTCTGACAGTCCTGTGCTCCGAGCCTCCCTCCGTAGTAGTAGAGAACCTTCCTCGAGTCTCTTGCATCCTCTGAGACTATCTGATTTCTATAAACAGCCAAAAGACAACCTGCTTTTAAAGGGCTCAGGTGATTAAGTTAGGCTCGCCTGGATAATCTCCTTTTTGATTAACTCAAAGTCAACTGATTAAAAACCTTAATTACATCTGCTAGATCCTTCTGCCATGTGATATAACATAATCAGGGGCTTAACTTGAGAGAACTAAAATCATAGGATCATCTTAGTATTCTGCTTACCATCCTAATTAACTTAATTATTGTAGTTTTAATTAAATGGAAATCACAGATATTTTGTTGTTGACATAAGGATGCACAGAAAGTAAGCATTACTAACCAAAAACCAAAGGATCTAAAAGAAAGAATAGAGTTCAAGCATGATGTTCACAGACTATGAATTATGAATTTAAAAAATTTACGTAGCAGTAACAAGTGTAAAATAAATATTCACACTTTGTAACCTCACAGATTATAGAAAATATTACTATTCACATATTTTTAATTATTTACATAGCATAATCAGGCCTCAACTTAAGTCAGTTTGAAATATGACTTCATTATTCTAAATTCTATGGTAGCTGCTTTTCTAAAGCATAGTTATTTACTTCTAATTCAATAACATGCTTGGTGACTTTAATACTATCTGCTTGTCCATTTCAATTTTCTCTATAAATTGCACCAATTGTTATAAAATGTAAAACCATATGTTATCTTAACACGAAGGGAGTTATTTTAATATACTTGTTCTGTGGAGCTGAAGATACTGCATTGAGTTCCTGATTATGTAAAAATTCTCACCTGAGTTTATTTCATGCCAGAACAAGTCACTACTACCTTACCAGAATGCATATCACTTTATGCACACATAGTTATTTTATAAAAGATGATATATTCTGTGTCTAGAGTTGCAAGGAAAAACACACTTAATGCTAAGCTTGCTTTTTTTTTCTAAGCTTGCTTTTAATAAGTTAATTATTCCATTTGTACTTACATGCAATCTCAAACTTAAAATTACAACTCAAATTTGAATTAAACATTGTCCATTGAATTAAATTGTCCATTTTGGAAACAAGTATTAACTTCTGTAATTATAAAAAAGGAATTTTGAAGCCAGTGAAATTTAATATAGGAAAAATGAAATTTGATTTTAAGTGTCATGATATTAATAGTAAAAAAAAACAAAAGAAAGGAAAGAACAATGTATAGATATATTGGTTTCTATGGTCTCAGAACAATGCATTTTCTTCAATACATCCTTACCTCAGTTACATAATCTAATTTCTTTCATTTGATATTTGCTCTCTCTTTATACACTATACATTTTCTCTGTTTCTGTCAGTAACTAGAGTAGAATCTTGGAATTGTCACTTCATCTTTGTGCCATGCTTGAGTTTCTTCAGCTACAAAATGATGGAAGATTACTAAATTATTTCAACTCCAACCCTTTATGGAGGGAGATAATATCATCCCAAGTCTTAAGTTGTCTGTACAACCTTTCATACATAATAGATTAAAACAAAACAAAATAGACAGTCATTGTTAATGAGTCTGTACCCATCAGCAACAGATTTTTTTCTGAAATAATGAAGTTGTTCTAGAATTACATGTAGTGGTAGTTGCACAACTCCGTGAATATAATAAAAAAAAAAACATTGAATTATATGCTTTAAATGGTTGAATGATATGCAAACTATATGTCTATAAAGCTGCAACAAAAAAAAGGAGTCATACATAAGACAAAAGTTCACTGAAAAGAGGAGAGAAAAATAAATGATAGGAGATCCAGACCTTGATTGATGTTATTAGCACAACCTATAATGACAGGATGGGAAACTTAGCAGAAAACTGAAAGCTGGGATCCCTGGGTGGCGCAGCGGTTTGGCGCCTGCCTTTGGCCCAGGGCGCGATCCTGGAGACCCGGGATCGAATCCCACATCGGGCTCCCGGTGCATGGAGCCTGCTTCTCCCTCTGCCTGTGCCTCTGCCTCTCTCTCTCTGTGTGACTATCATAAATAAATAAAAATAAAAAAAAGAAAAAAAGAAAACTGAAAGCTATAACAAGAATTAAATGGAAAATCTAGAACTTAATTAGAATGATTGAACTCCAAAAAAAAAAAAAAAAGAATGGTTTAATTCCAGATTAGACCCAGCTCAAGAGAGAACAAATAAAAAAAAACCTTTCTATACAAATGGAAACACACATCTTTAGGACAGCATAGCTTTTCAAATGCTTTTTATATATTTAAAGAAGAAATAATAATGATCCTTCCAGGGAATATAAAATGGCATTATACTTCTTATTTTATGAGGACAATATAACTTAAGTAACAAAATAAATAAAAATAAATAAAAAGTCTATAAAAAGACTAATTTGTTGCAACAAATTCTATGCAGATGTGCAAAATATATCAAGGATAAAATTGAGAAGGTATGTATTACTGAGATCTTATAATTATTACTGATCCTTCAGAGATTGAAAAGAAAGTGAAAGGACATCTTGCATCACTTTATGGAAATAAATTTTAAAATTTAAATAAAATGGAAAATTCTTATAAAAACATAACCTAACAGAAAAATACAGAAAAAGTTCAGAATATATGCACATATGTATGCACATATATGTAATTCATAATTAAAAACCTATTTATTTATTGCTTGAAATTCTAATAGGAATCACAATTTGATACTGGCAAAACAAAATTCATCTCCGGATTCCCTTTTCTTCACATAATGCTCTTCCCCTTTGTCTTCACTATCTTATTCACTACCCTGTTGCTGAAGCCAAAAACCCAGGAGTCATTCTTTATTCCTTTCTTTCCCTTCATGAAACTCTTTAGCAATTCCTGTCAGCTCAAACTCCAAAACATGTTCTATGTCCTCTACCTCTTTCTCTCACTAATGCTTTCCTCCTAACACAAGTCAAAACTCTTTATCATGTGAGCACATAAATATCTTCTAAACTGGTCCTCTTGCTTCTCTGATTCATCTTTAATTTATTCTTCATACTGTTATCAAGGACAATACTAACATAACTATCTCAATCAAAAAGGAAAGAAAAATAATTTGATAAAACAATATTCATAAAAATTCTTACTAAAAAAGACATAAAAGATAACTTTTTTAGTCTAACAAATATATGAGCAACATCATAGTGAAAGATCTAATCTATAGACCATTATAAATCAATGTATATACCTTTTCATTGAATGGAAAACAATAGTATAAGGTTCTTAGGACAGAGTAAATATTTTCATTCTTCTAGAATTTCTTCTTTTCCCAAGACCCATTTGCTCCTCACCTTCCAAAAGTGTTAGACAGGTGGTCTCCTTTATGGTGGAGTCATCTGTTTCCATTTAAAGAATAGAAAAACTGATCGTCCCCTGAGTCAAATCCTTGTATCCTAGCATGAGCCTCTCCACCTTTCTCTAACTAGGTAGGATTTATTTACACTAAAAATACAATATTATTCCCTCTCTCAGGAGGTGAAGTAAATTGTGTTACCGTCAAGCTTCTATATAAGATCCTAGGATCATAATTTTGGGATTCCTCTTCTGCAACCCAGTCCATGGTATATAGAGCTGACATCTGCTCTTGACACATCTCTTGAGCAGAATTAGAGGAAGAAACATCGCTGTTATTGCTGTAAATAATAAGCTGGATTTCTTATTCAGAAATCTTGCATTTGCTTTCTCAACAAAATAAATGTCTTTCTGAAAAGATGGTAATTTTTTAAAATGGCATACTTTTTTATTTGTTTTGTGGTACCCTGATTTTTAATGTCTTATGTGGTGCTTTCTATTTTATTTATTTTTTATTATTTAAAAAATTTTAATTCCAGTATAGTTAACATAAAGTGTTATATCAGTTTCAAGTGTACAATATAGTGATTCAGCAATTCTCTGTATCATTCAGTGCTCATTGTGGTAAGCGTACTCTTAATCCCCTCACATATTTCACCTACTGCCCCCACCCACCTCCTTTCTGGTAACCATCAGGTTGTTCTCCATAGTAGAGTCTGTTTTTTGGTTTGTCTCTTTTTTTATGTTTTCTTTGTTTTGTTTCTTAAATACCACATATGAATAAAATCATATGTTATTTGTCTTTCTCTGACCTATTTTACTTAGCATTATACTGTCTATATACATTCGTGTTGTTGCAAATGGCATGATTTCATTCCTATTTATTTATTTCATTAATAAGTGAAGTTTATTCATGATGTTATAATTTTTAAATATTTACACGTGCCTTTCAATGTACAGGACATTATTTTTTAATTTAAATTAAACTGGCCAACATATAGTACATCATTAGTTTCAGATGTAGTTTTTAATAATTCATCAATTGAGTATATACCCAATGCCCATCATATTACAGGCCCTCCTTAATGCCCATTACCCCATCCCCCTCGCCCACCTCCCCTTCAGCAACTTTCAGTTCCCTTTTAAAATGGCATAATTTTTAAAAATACATAGTACTGGGCGTAAGATTTAATGTATCTTAAGGATTTTTCATTCAAAGCCTTATATTTTTTTAAGGAAACATGGATTGCATAGTTTTCTAAAGCTCTTTTTTATCTTAAGTTGTAATGTCAGGATTACTATAAAAATTTTTTAAATGCCTTACATTTTAATATTACAGAAATTCAAAGACATTCCTTTAAAAGAAAAATTAAATGCTATATTTTGACCAAGTTTTCCACTAAGAATATTAGAGACTAAATTGCAATGTGCCTAATACCACAAGTAGTCCTGGAGTATTCATTCCTATTTTCTTAAGCTTCCAAATCATAGAAGTTTAAGTTTGGAAAATACCTGACAGTTTTTATGAATATCTGTGACTTACCCTTACAGACACACACACACACACACACACACACACATACCTGACAGTTTTTATGAATATCTGTGACTTACCCTTACAAACACACACACACACACACACAGACACACACACACAAACAAAACAAAACAAAAGACAAAACCTTCGCTAATTGAGGGAAACATGACCTCACTGTTGTTTTATTTTAGCACTCACTATTGAAAAGCAAATTAAAATCTCATGGCCTTGAATATTTTTTAAATGTCTATATATAAGGAAAGAGAGTGGACCAAATTCATTTCACTTATAAAACCAAAAGGTAGTTTTAAACTTTCTCTTCAAGGACAAGAGAAATATGCCCACTATATATCCATTTACACACTCAATACTCACATTTTTAATGTGAAGACATGATTCTAAATTATTTTCTCCTGAAGACATTATTATATGTTTTTCAAAAGACATATATGGATATTGCATATAGGATCTGGATAGACCTACCTCCAAAATAGATAATGGTCACCTGGTATATGAGAAGTTGCTCAACACCACTAATTAGCAGGAAATTCAAATCAAAGCCACAATGAGATATCACCTCACACCTGTTAGGATGGCTGTTATCAAAAGACAAGAGATAAGTGTTGGCAAGGATGTGAGGAGAGAGAATCCTTGTACACTGTTAATGGGAATGTAAATTGGTATAGCCACTATGGAAAGCAATATGGATGGTCCTCAAGAAATTATAAATTGAACTAACATATGACCCCGCAATTCCACTCCCAGGTATTTCATTTTCCAAGGAAAATTAAATGAAAACTAATTTGAAAAGATATAAGCATATCAGTGTTGACTGAAGTATTATATACAATAGCCAAAATGTGGAACGTAAGTGTCCATGAGTTAATGAATGGATAAAAAAGATGTGGTATGTACACACACACACACACACTATGGAATACCGCTCAGCCATAAAAATGAATGAAATTTTACCATTGTCAACAATATGGATAAACCTAGAGGGTATCATGCTAAGTAAAATCAGAGAAAGACAAATACTATATGATCTCTCTTATATGTGGAATAAAAAATAAAGCAAAACAAAATTCATGGATAGGGAGAAAGAGTGGTGGCTGCTGGGTGAAGGGGAGCTGGAGGATGGGCAAAATGAGGAAAGAGGGTCCAGAGGTATAGATTTCCAACTGTGTATTGCAGTGAACACCTGTAGTCGCCAGGAGAATGGATACTGAAAATTCTCATCCTAAGACAAAAAAATCTTTTATGGTGACTAGACTTATGGTGGAGATCATTTATTTCATGGTGTATAAGTGTTGAATCACTAGCTTGTACACCTGAAACTAGTACAATGTTGTATGTCAATTATACTTCAATATACTTAATATTTTAAATCTGTAACCAAAGGACTGGAAAGGGGGCAATCTAGTGAGACAGAAAACTTCAATGATAACTACTTTTCTCCAAATAGCATAGAAAAACTTGTGGGCCCACCCCCCACACACCAACAGTAGCTGAATGGGAAACCTGGACTTCCATCCTCCCTACCCTATAACACAGCACCCAAGCTTCTCAATCCCTGGTCACCCTCAAGGTAGTGTCAGAAAAGGCTGAATGAGTCAATAGTAGCCAACGGGGAAAACTAGATCTCTATTTCTACCTGGCAGTAATAAGATAGCACCTTCCCCTTTCCTTGTAAGGGCACTGTCAGAGAAAATAAGGTAAAACAGAAAGTTAGTAAGAACCAGAGTCTCCAACAATACTCAAAATGTCCAGGTTTCAATAAAAAATCACTGATCATACCAACAACCAGGAATATTTCCCTGACTGAAAAAGAAGAATCAATAGATGCCAACACTGAAAATAGATGATACAATTACTCAACAATATTTTAAAGCAGTCATAAAATGATAGCATTTAAAAACACACATGACACAAAATTAGAGATTTCTGGCAAAAAAAGAGAAAATATAAAGAAAAAATAACTGAAAATTTATAAGTAAAAAATATGTAATGACTAAAATAAAACTCAATATGTAGGCTAAATGGCATAATGAAAGGGACAATGGAATTTAAAAATGGGCAAAGGACCTAAACAGACACTTTTCCAAAGAAGACATACAAATGGCCAACAGGTACATGAAAAGGTACTCAACATGACTCAATCATTAGGGAAATGCAAATCAAAACCACAGTGAGGTATCACCTCATGTCTGTCAGTATGGCTGATGCCAAAAAGACAAAAGATATCAAATACTAGCAAGGAGCATTGGCAAGGAGGAGAAAAGAGAATCCCTGTACATTGCTGGTGGAAATATAAATTTCTAGGGATCCCTGGGTGGCGCAGCGGTTTGGCGCCTGCCTTTGGCCCAGGGCGCGATCCTGGAGACCCGGGATCGAATCCCACGTCAGGCTCCCGGTGCATGGAGCCTGCTTCTCCCTCTGCCTGTGTCTCTGCCTCATTCTCTCTCTCTCTCTCTGTGACTATCACAAATAAAAAAAAAAAAAAAAAAAAAGAAATATAAATTTCTATAGTCACCATGAAAAAGAGTATGGACCTTCCTCAAGAAATTAAACATAGAACTACCATATAATCTAGCAGTCTCAGTTATGGGACTTATAGCCAAAGGAAACAAAATCATCATCTCAAAGAGATTTCTGTCCCATGTTCACTGCACCATTATTCACAATAGCCAAGGTATGGAAACAAGTGTTCTTTTTGAGTAGTACTGGGTGAGACTCAGATCAATCCTTCCTTAGCCTTCTACAAGTCCTCCTGTCACAGCCTGAACCAGGTTTGCATGTGGTTTTCTGGTACCCACCTTCCAGTACACTGCTTACTTCTTACCTCTGTCTTTTACCAGATGCTACAACAGTTATATTTGACTTTAGAACTCACTCACACTAGGATGAAGTAAATAGGTATATCCACTTCATTCGCCAGTAGAGCTGTATTTAAGTCATGTTAATAACAGAATAAGAAATCGCACATATAAGAATTGTTAGGTATCTGGTCATAATATAGGCCAGATGGGAAGTTTTTAACATGCTTTTGGACTTTACACCTTTTATTGTAGCTGTAAGTAATTAGAAAAACTGAGTAATTAGAATTTCATATCTCACTTTCTTCTTCTTTACCTACAGTGGTAGTGCTAATGACAAAGAGGCAAGTCAAAAAACATCAATTCTCCAACAAATGGACAATCTATCCTTTGAACCTATGAGTTTACACTATTACAAAGTAAGCACTTTTTACTTTTCTTGACTATGCTGACACATAAAAATTAACTCCATTATTTATCTGTGCAGGAAATACATGCATACTAATTGAATACTTATTTTGTATTTTCTGAAAATTAAAAATGTTTCAATCCTTCCAATGGGCTGATATGGGAATACCAACATTTCCTCAAAGCTACAGTTATCTACCGACTTGTAAAGCAGTAATTTTTTCCACTTTGAATATTTTCTGATGTTGCAACAAATTCTATATACAATTCATAAGCAATAAATCTGAAATAATACAAGAACAGTGCAGATGTGCAAAAAAATGTTCTCAGGACTTTTTTTGCTGTTGAGAAAAATGTAGTAAATGATCAGATCTGTACAGATGGCTTGTTTATTATATAAAGAAATCATGCCAGAAACAATACAAAATCTTGGATTCAAAAGACTTCCCTTATTTATAAAACATTTTACTCCCTTTACTATCACAAACACACCCAGTAATAAAATCTTCTTTGTTCACTTTAGTTACATAAAAAACACAGCCTGGGAAAACACAGTAGAGTTTACATGCCAATGAGTTCAAATTGTGCAGAAAATTTAATTGTGTTTAATTGCTCTGGCTTTTTATTGAATAGTTTACTAGTTCTAGGATCACTACATTTGCTGACATACATATGTGTATGTGTCTGTAAATTGCATATGTATGTATGTATATATATTTCTAGATTTAGTAAGCACTTTCCTCCAAAGAAAGTATTTTCTGATTGGTCAACAAAATCATATTCCTGGACCTAATTAAATCTACAGAAATATTTGTCCAAAATATCTGATCAATCCATGTCTTTAAGATTCCTTAGTCTCTGCTCAACGTCTAGCCTTATTTATGGCTACGTTAATTTAGTTAATAATCCACTTGGTCAGGTTCCCTATTTCACTTTTGGGCCATGATTTGCCATACTCCGGAACTACTCTGCCTCCATCAGAAAGAGAAAAAAATGTGTTGAGGCACATAGGGTTACTGTTTCCAGTCTTTCTGTTTGCTGAGTTATGACTCACTGTTTTGCCCAATCTTTTGCTTCTTCAGTGGTCTCCAATGAGTCTTCAATGGTCTCCATTGCTTGACTTCTGACTTCTATATATATCCAAACTCTTCCTAAGAACTGATTTTCTGTTAAGCCTGATTCCGGCCAGACTCAGTGGTACCTCTCTTTTTATCCTTTGGGCAGTAACTTTATCATTATAGTCCCTGTGATCCACAATTTCCCCACAACTCATTGTGTTACTCACTGGAAGTCTGACTCATCTGTCACAATATATTTGGCTCAAAACTTTTACTTTAGGCCCACTTCTGCCTATTTGAGCTCCAAACCTGTATATCCAATGTTCATTGGACACCTTTGCTTGAATATCTAATAGGAATCACAATTTGATACTGGCAAAACAAAATTTGTCTCCCGATTCCCTTTTCTTCACATAATGCTCTTCCCCTTTGTCTTCACTATCTTATTCACTACCCTGTTGCTGAAGCCAAAAACCCAGGAGTCATTCTTTATTCCTTTCTTTCCCTTCATGAAACTCTTTAGCAATTCCTGTCAGCTCAAACTCCAAAACATGTTCTATGTCCTTTACCTCTTTCTCTCACTAATGCTTTCCTCCTAACACAAGTCAAAACTCTTTATCATGTGAGCACATAAATATCTTCTAAACTGGTCCTCTTGCTTCTCTGATTCATCTTTAATTTATTCTTCATACTGTATCAAGGATGGCCCCATTCTTTAAACCCAACTTATATTTTCCTGGGTTATAAGCTCTGAATGAAATCTAATCTTGCTGGCTTCAACTGCAAGGTCTGCAATGAGGTGACTTCTGCCTACCATTGTGCTGTCTTCCCTTGGTACAATCCTATCACAACCTTCTCCTTCCCATTCCTTATACATAAGTTCTTAATTGCCATTAAGGGTCCTCTTGATCTTCCATTTACAGTATCCATCCCCTTATTCAAACAACACTTAACAGCTCTGAATATTCTTCTTTATCTGTGACTCCTCTTTTGCCATAACCCAAATGTATACTCCCTAAGATCAGGGTGTTAGACTGCTTGTTTACTGCTTTATTGCCTGTGTCTTGAACAGTCTCAGGTAATAGTAGGTGTCAAATAGCAGTATTAATGGAACATAAAATTTCAATCCCATATTTTGAACTTGTCATAGTCCAGTAATAAAAATGTGGGACTTCAAACTTACTCATTTTGTCTTGACAGCAATTATTTACCAATCCAAGTTCTTAGACTTGGCTTTACCTTATTATTACTTGAAGCTTCTACAAAATGCAGATGGCAAATTTCAACTGCAAGCTCTTCATTTATTTGAGTTGGACCGTGTATCAATATTTAGTAAAAACATTCATGGGTGACTCTACTGTTCAAATATAGATAAGAATCTATTATCTAAATATAGTTATCACTTATAAAGAGTTTAGGTTAAATGCCTAAGGAAATGGACGTTTAAAAATCATGTTACCTAACTCCATTTATCTCTACACAGCTGTCTTTCTTCTATCTAGTTATTCTAGGTCTATGCATACCATTTCTTTTTGTTTACACATATCTTCATATACTACAAAATACTGACTTAAGATAATTTCCTAGTTGGCCCCGAGAATGGTGTCTCACAATTTAATTGGTCATACTTGCTAGTTCAAACTCTGATTCACAATGGAATATTTTCTTGACAAAAAAATCAATTTAATTAATCTCACTGTTAATTCTTTTTTTTAATATCAGTTCAACAGAAATACACTTTGAATATTCAACAAAAATAAGAATTTTTTTATAACCATTAAGGAAATTAATCAACAGTAATTTCAGGGTTTAGAGACCAAGCTGGTGAGCCTGGTGTTCTTGTGTTAGTCCTTGAATTCTTCTATGTTCTACAGTCACTGATTATGATCTTAATGCAACCTACTAGAGACAAATGATACTGGAGGTGAAAGAGTGAATGGCACAGTTAAAGTGCCCCTAATTGATGGATTCAAAACCCTTCAAACAGTTAAAAAGAGTTCCCTTACTAAGTGTGGGTATAGAAGAGATTAAATGACAAATCAGTAGACAATCTCATGATGAAAGAGAACTTATATTAAAATTTACATATTTCATTCTTGTAATTTTTATAATTATTCCCTCCAAATTGAAAACTCTAATACATATGTAAAGTTGGACAGATATAAATCATATATAGCATAGATAGCATTTTCTGGTGAACTATTGTCCTGAAATTGGTACTGAATTGCATAGTTTACATAACATTGAACATTAAATTGATTTCAAACTCCCCTCAGAAAAAAAAAAAAATCCCTGAAAATGTGTGTAAATATGCATTTTGCATTTCTTAGGTTTTTCACTAACTTTATGTGTTCAAAGTTATTTTAACAGAAAAATTATTATCTACCTGATATACTGATAAAGGCTACATAGGGAATCGCTAATCTTAAAAGTAAATAAATAAATGCTTCCAAGGAGGCACTATGAGTTATTTTTTATCTACCATGTGTTACACTGTTAGTTTCCTGCCTATTCAACAATTTTTAATATCTCTCCCTTAAACAATAACATTGTGTCTCCAACTATCTGAAAAACACTAGATTTTAGAAAAGAAATTAATTTCCTAGTTACAGAAATGCAAAAGCAGGCCTGCTGCATTCTCACATTTATTTTATTTTTACTACTCTCCTGTCACTTAGAAATAGGTGAACCAATTTAAACTAAATTTGAATTAAAAAATAAAGCACTCCTGAGCTGAATCCCCATGTGTTGAGTTTTTGTCTCAGCATCTATTTTATAGCTGAGTTAGAAACACTGAAGGAAATTTATAATGGAACCCGGGACAACCTCATTTTGTAATGGGAAGTAGTAGTCACCAGAAATGAGGGAATACATTGTGCTTAGATGTCAACCTCTTTACCTATCTAAAATATCTAAAATGGTGAGTTTGGAGTTTAAAAATCAATATCCATATATTTTGTTTCACATACCACTTTGTCATAACACAATATCTTTCCCTGCTGAGATGGTAAAGGGTCTAGTTTAGTAATAAAAAAGAGGTGGGCAGGAATTGTTAGATAATTTATAGCTTTTCCTAAAAATAAATTGAATGCTATTACCTATAAAGTACATAGAAATAAGAGGAAAGAGAAAAGAGACCAATAGATTTGAGTATTTGCAAACTCCAAAGGTAAGAAATGAAAAATCCAAAGTTTTTAATCTTTATATAGGCCAAATATATCATAGGTGAAGTATAATTTAAATACCTTTAAATAATCAGGATATCCCAGGTATATGATTTTTAAATGATATGTTACCACAAATTATATTGACATATCTATAAGAAATCATTTTTATTGATAAAACACAAAAATGCTATCATATAGGTTACGCAGGATTAATGTAGTTCCAACATTAAAAGACACAAATATTATGACATCTGTAATGTAATGTTCATTTCATTCATCTGTTATTAAACACCTGCCAAAACACAAGCATCATCCTAAATCTATTAATCCAAGATTTAGATCTGAATCTAGATGTTTTCTCTTATACTATTTCCAAATACCTCTTCACCTTCAACTTCTTAATGTTATCTTTTTAGGTTTAATTTATTGGTATAGTTGTGACTTGGTTTTGAAATTTTCTATAATACAGTAAATTATCATACTTTTCTCCTCTCCCTAATGCTAATTATGGGAAATAAATGAAAAACCCTTCTCAGTATTCCACAAAACAATATTTCATAAAAATGAATTTCTAAATCCCCAAGCAATCAAAATTAATGTTGTTTGACATTGGTGATTGAATTTATGTCTAATACAATAATAGCTGTTGCATGTTCTCATTAAGACTTGCCATCTCATGTAATCAGATTTAAAATATGTCTTTAACTTGACCAGGTCATTGATTTTGCATTGGACAATGGCTTTCTGTGACATTAAATCTTACCTCAGAACCCATTTGAGCATTTGGTTATGTAGTAGGCTTCAATTGCATTATGTAAAGAATCCTGCTTAATTTAAAAGAGAAACACAGGGAAAAACATGCTATTTGTCAAAATCTCTTTTGACTTTAGTGATCGTAAAACTGAAATTGTCCAGATGGATTAGCTTTCCATAATCTTCTGTATGTTTACTTAATTTTTTACTCATTGGAGGGAAAGAGAAATAAGGTTCAAAACTGCCCTTCATAAGGGCATAGTTCTTTGTTTTTTTCACACTGGTACAAAACTGAGCTATTTATAGGAAGTAGTAGGAGTCCTTCTAACATGAAAGCATGTGTCTTTTAAAACAATTTTTCTTAGAATATATTAATGTGAAGATAAGACCTGAGTGGAGTCCTCTATCAATTCACTTGAAATGGCAGAAATGCCTTCACTTGCTTCAGTCCTTGGTGAAACTGTAAAATGGAGACTTACTGATAGATATCACACACATATTATGTATGCATGTATATATGTACATATATATTTATGAGAGAGTGCGCTCATGGAGGGGGAGGAACAGAAGATAGCGAGAGAATTTTAAGCAGGCTCCATGCCCAGTGCAGAGCCAAACACGGGGCTTGATCCCACCACTCTGAGATCATGATCTGAGCCCCAAATCAAGAGTCGGATACTTAGGTGACTGAGCCATGCAGGTGCCCCAAATATTACACACATTTTAAAACATTTGGTTTTGTTTTATTCTTATAATGTATTCCATTTCATTCCAGACATGGAAACAATTAAGATTAATTCTATAGATTAATATTAGGGTACACAGTTATTTATTTGCACAATTCTGATAATTCCAATTTTTCTCTTATATTCTAATTAGTTTTTTTTTATTTCATTATACTCAACACACAATGTTACATTAATTTCAGGTGTACAACATAGTGACTCAACTTCCCTATATATCATGCTATGCTTACTAACGATGTGGATGGAGCTAGAGTGTATTATGCTAAATGAAATAAGTCACTCAGAGAAGGACAAATACCATGATTTCACTCATATGTGGAATTTAAGAAAAAAAAATCGATGGGCATAAGGGAAGGGGAAAAAAAAGAAGGAAGCAAACCATAAGAAACTATAAAGAACAAACAGAGTTGCTGGAAAGGAGGTGGGCAGGGTGATGGGCTGAATGGGTGATGGTCATTAAGGAGGGCACTTGTGATGAGAACTGAGTGTTGTATGTAAGTGATGAATCACTAAATCCTACTCCTGAAACCAGTATTACACTATATGTTAATTAACTAGTATTTAAATAAAACTTCATAAAAGGATTTTTAAAAAGTTTTATTTTTAAAATAATATATAACAATGGTATTTTTCCCATATCTAAATGCCTGTAACCAATACCTCAGTGGACATTATATTTTTATATTTGATATGCATGTTTAAATATTTATAGGATCCAGTTATATTTTGTACTCTTGTTTAAATTAATTGATCCATTTAACATTCATTGAGCACTATCCCTTGTAACATTACTTCTTCATGTTGTACAATGTATGCAGCTTATGGCTTCATGAAACCTACATTTTAACGGTAGAGATGGGTATCGATCAAATAATAACATGTGTCAACATAACAGTAAGTGATTTGCAGCAGAAGAGTGTATTACACAAGGAACATGGAGAAATGACCTCATCTTGGATGTGGAAATGACATAAAAGCTGAGACCTGAAGAATGCCCCAACTAGATGAAGGGTAAATATATAAAGTATAATGGCATTTGCAAAGGCCTGGAGGCTAAGAGAAGCATGAAACTGTTGAGAAGCTTAAAAGGCCAAAGGAATTATACTATGGTATATTTTTTTCTTGTCTTAAAAACAATTTGAAGTACTGAGTAAGACAATTAGTGGAAGAAAGACCAATATTAGTTTGCTTGGGTTTTTTTTTTTTTTTACATCAGGTAAAAAGATCCCCTTAAACTAATCCCCAGACTATTCACTAATTAATAGAAAGCTCTGGATATAAAATTGAGGAAGTATGGCTAATACTCATAATGAAGATTAGCATCAACAAGCTGAGAATATCTAGTAAAAACTGCTTGAACTTCAGCTATAGCAAATTAATCTCACATACACAGAAACACTGTCTCATCTGTGGATAACCTTGTCCCATTGGGAATATGCATCCTGGTCTCTACTGATACCACTGAACTCAGCTTACGGCAAGGCTATCTATCTCTCCCTTTACTGGAAGGTGGTCTTGGGGACCATCAAGCTATGAGACCAGCTCTTATTTTCCTTATCCTCCCTAGGACATACCGGCCTCTGCCAGAAGAAACTGAGCCTGACCTCATCTAAGAGCAAGGTCCTTCCCATCCATTACTGATTCTTCTTTATGAGTCAAAGGATGAAGAAAGAAACTGAATAAAAAGGTAAAGGTAAACTTGCTTTCCTGAACTTGCATCTATGTGCTGTTGTTTTTTATCTTCAGGCACCAATCAAAAGTAAAAGAGCCTAAGAATGATCAAGAAACAGCTTTAAAACTTGAGCGACAGTTTTCAGAACCAATTGCAAATCATATCTGTATCTTCATTTTTTTTTCATATCTGTATCTTTAAAAGATGGCTCAGAGCAGAAAGTGGAAATATTGGAAGAGAGCACAAGTATATGCCGTGAGAATACTTCAGAGGCCATAGTCATTATCTGACAGCTTTGATTAGAGAAAAAGAGAAATAGGCAGGAAAAGCACATGTTTTATTTTGGACATTCTGAATCTGAAATGGCTTTAAGCATATAAGTGGAAATGCCAAATAGGTAGTTGCTTATATGAAGTTCAGAGAATCATTTGGAACAAATGTGAATTTGCAGGTCATTAACATCCAGATGACCCCATTTTTTCCATACCACAGATTCATTCTCAATGCAATACAAGTGTTAGAATGCAGAAATTTCCCACTTTTATATGAGAAACTATAAGCATAAAAACATACACACAGACACACATAAACACAAAAAGTGTCTTAGATACTATAATTGATCTCAAAAACCCACTGAAACGGACCTCCACTTGCCTAATCTATAGGCATTGGTTGTTTAACTATGGAAAAGAAGTACTTATTTACGTGGTATTCATAATACTAATAATAAAGAATGTTGAGAAGTAACTGAGCTATTTACAGAGTAACTGTGACTTTTAATTTAGAAGTACTCAACCATTTCATTCACTATTCAAAACAAGAAGAGTCTGAGAAGCGGAGGCTTATTTGTATTTTTCTTTAAAAAGGCATTTATTCTACCTTTTAGCCACACGTTTATCCATGTCAAACTCAGTTAATTGATTGAGAGGAATTTTTATATGTATCAAGCAGTAAGTCTGAAATACTTTGAAAATAATTTATATGTAGGTTTCTTCTATTATTTTTTCAGAATGAGTGATCTACTTCTGCAAAATTGATTTTAGATATCATGTAAAATAGAAGAAAAATAAAACCTGATATTTGTTATTACTACTTTGGCCCTAGATGAGCTAATTTAGAATAATTGCAGTATATGGTATGCAGACCATCATCGTTCATAGGCTTTTAAAACTCTAAGACTGGAGGAATCTGTGACTAGTCTTTTCTTCTCTCTAATCTTCAGACTTTCTAAATATTACTGTCTGCAAAATTCACCAAAGTATTGTGCTCCCCTAGATCAATCTTTGAGTGTCATGATACATGGGCTTATTTGCAAATATGGCTAGAGGCTTCCAGTATTAGCTTCTCTCAGAAGTCATTATTGCAACATTGCCTGTGACTGAAGGTTATTGCAGCTGAAATGGTTACTGAATTAATGAAATCAGTCACTGGTGGAATCTTTGCATTCAATACACAAGTCTACTGTTAACTGGAACACAAACTTTATTTCCTCAGTTTAAGTTAGAAAACGTACAGTTATTCAGGAGAAGATGTTAGCTTATAAATCCAAGTATTGAATCGATTAGATCATATAGCTATTATGACCCAGCCTTGTAACCTTGTAAATAGTCAATAATGACCCAATCTGAAATACCTGAAAAATAACCCTGTAATAATCTACTTAGGACAAAGTAACTCACAAAAACTATGGCATGGAGTTTATCAGATCTTATTTTTTCTAACATTTTAAATAAAATAAGTTTTCAATTTATTTTGAACTTTCCCACCTATTTCTCTGCCTTTTCATTAGAATGTCAAACAAAATGATTTGTCTGGTCCCATGTTAGGCAAATGTGGAGAATAACTGGAAGGTTCTATTTCCTGGTGCAGTTGCTTCAAATATGCTATATACCAAGATGCCTGACAAGAGATGTATATTATGGTGTTCCCGGGCAAAAAACAAAAAGGATTCATTAATGATTCACACCAATACTACTATATAGCTCAGATCATATATATATATATATATATATATATATATATATATATATATATATATGCTGTTTTTTATGCATTTCCTTTTAAAATGTGGACTGGCTAAGGGAGTTCATTAAACAAATTTTTGAATCACATGTTTAGAGCTAAGGAAAGATATCAAGACAAGAAGAGTGTCAGGGTGACTTAAACGGGAAATAAACAAGTCTTGTCAGCATGCATTCAGGACTGTCTAGAACAAAGAGACATGGAACCTGAGGTGGTGACTATTAACAGACACTGAGTCTGGAAAATAACTTTCACAGATGTTCAATGTCTTTTGCTCTAATCTGTGCTTATGATGACACTTTTTTTTTTTTTTGAAAAAGAGAAAGGGAAAGAGGGTACTCGCACGTGCATGAGCAGTAAAGAGGCAGAGGAAGAGAAACTCCATGCTCCTCACAGAGTCTGACACAGGGCTCAATCTCATGGCTCTGAGATCAATCTGAGCCGAAACCATGAGTCAGATGCTTAACTGACTGAGCTACCCAGGGGCTCCAACACTTCTTTTACTGTAAAAATATTTTATTTCTTGACTGGATCTCATGGTACCAGCAATATGGCAATTTAGATACATATCCAGCTGATGTATATTAAGTACCCACTATATAATAGGAATTGCAAGGACTGCTGCTACTACAGAAATAAAAAAGGATGGGATCCCTGGGTGGCGCAGCGGTTTGGCGCCTGCCTTTGGCCCAGGGCGTGATCCTGGAGACCTGGGATCGAATCCCACGTCGGGCTCCCGGTGCATGGAGCCTGCTTCTCCCTCTGCCTGTGTCTCTGCCTCTCTCTCTCTCTCTCTCTCTCTCTCTCTCTCTCTCTCTCTGTGTGACTATCATAAATCAATAAAAATTAAAAAAAAAAGAAATAAAAAAGGAAATCCCCACCCTCAAGAAATCAGAGTCTAGAAACGAAGATAAAGAATAACTGGAATAGGGATCCCTGGGTGGCGCAGTGGTTTGGCGCCTGCCTTTGGCCCAGGGCGCGATCCTGGAGACCTGGGATCGAATCCCACATCAGGCTCCCGGTGCATGGAGCCTGCTTCTGTCTCTGCCTCTCTCTCTCTCTCTCTCTCTGTGACTATCATTAAAAAAACAACAACAACAACAAATAAGAATATCTGGAATAGGGAAGCCTGACTGGCTTAGTCAGGTAAGTGGCTGACTCTTGATTTCAACTCAGGTTATGATCTCAGGGCCCTGGGATGGAACCCTAGGTCAGGTTCTGCACTCAGAGGAGGGAGTCTGTTTGTGAATTCTCTCTCCCTTCCCCTTGCCCCTCCTCCTGTTTGCTTGTTCTCTTTCTCTCTCTCTCTCTCTCTCTCTCTAAAGTAAATAAATAAATCTTTAAAAAACTAGAATAACTGGAATAGAATTGAGATAAATATGTACAGAGTGGGAGCAGGGAGCATAGAAGACTCTGAGAGCCCTCAGAGAGGACTTTGCAGAAAGGTGTTGCATGAGATTAATGATATAGTCCTACTACTTTTATATGCATATGAGAAATATTTCCTTTAGAGCAAAATGATTTGCTCATGGTCCCCACACCATTTAATTATCCATGGCCAATACATTGATCCTGATTTGCTATAAAGGGTGTGAAATTTGGAGCCTTGTTCTTTTTGTTTGTGTGAGTTTTATTATTTACCTAATGTTATATAACAAATTACCCTAAAACATAGCCATTTAAAACAATTCTCCCACATTTTCTGAGGGTTGAGAAGCTAGGGATGGCTCAAGTGGTTGGTTCTGGCTTAGAATCTCTCATGAAGTTGTGGTTAAGAAAATAGCTAGGGCTACAGTTGCTTAGGAGTAGAGAACCTACTTCTAAATGCACTTGTGTGGCTGTTGTCAGGGAAATTTAGTTACCATAAGGCTCTCTTCATAGGACTACTCATGGTCTGGTATCTCACATATTCTAGACTAAGAGATCCAAGAGAGAAAATGAGAGAGCATGTCGAAGATGGAAGCTACCATGCTTTAATAACTTAACCTCAGAAGTGACATATCATCATTTTTGCCTTATTCTGTTGGTCACAGACCAAATCTAGTATAATGTGTGACAGGATGACACAAACTTGTGACTACTGAGAAGTGTAAATCATTGGGCGCCATCTTGGAAGTTGGGTAACAAACCAGTCAAATTAGATTTTTAATACCATAAAGCCTCAAAGTCTAATTCAAACAGTCTGTGATGCAAGCATATCCAGAAACCTTTTTATTTTAAAACTAAAGACTTTGAATAGGATCTACTTATCTTCAGTTTCTTAGGAGCAGTCTGAGCAAATAAAGACTCATATTTATTCTAAAATAGTACTGGTATGTTTTTATCATTTATCTTCACCTATGCTTTAGTTATTTATACTTTGCCTGCTGCAAAAAGAATTCCAGATACAAATTTATCTCAAAAAGCAACCTATGTACTCTTACACTTGATGACTTCTTATTCCTCCAAATAACTTAATAATTTAGCTTTGCATATAAGAAATTTGTTTTATAAAATCGTATATTCAGGAAAAATATATTTAACAGAATGATTTGACTATTAAAACTCAAAATGGATGCTAGCAATAAATGCAAGCCCAATTGCAAACAAGGAAACTCATCATCTGGAAGATTCAGAATAAGTCAATTCAGTTTTGTTTGTTACACTGTATGGAATTTTTAGAGATCTCTCACAATTTTATTGGTGTGACCTATAAGAATTTTTCTGAAGACTGAAAAAATATTGTTAAGAAAATAGTTAAGAAAGATAGAGAATAAGATACATAATATGGTCTCATGATCATATTAAGTAAACTGATAATGCAATTCATTACATTTTAAATATTTTAATAAAAGTAAATATCAGGAAAATTAAATTGGAACATTTTTATCAAAGCTCCATCAGAATGAGATATAATTATATTTCAAAGGATTTTACCTAGAATAACAGTGTTCTGAATTGTTTCAAAATTGGCTATTAATTATAAATGTCTAGTTCTACTTGTTATTCTAAATGCTGGATAATTTTAGCAGTAGTTTTCTAGCAAAAGAAATTTACTGAACCCCTGCCTCACTAAGTCATTTTAAAACGTTACATTTTAGAGCCTATTTCCTCCTACAGCTTTTTGAAATTTGTGGTAAATGTTCAATCTTGCATACTATTTTATAGCTGCAATCTATGAAACTAGCAATAATATGGGATTTCAAATATGGATAGCAAATGTCAGTAGGACACTATATAAAAATCATGAAATAAAACGTAAAAAGTTACTTAAGTTGCATATAAAACACCACTTTAGTGTTTTATTGCAAATGTTACTTACACACCATGCAGTCTTCAAGAATAGGAAAAAAATAGTTTTTTTAAAAAAAAAGAATACATATTTTATATAAATATTAGCATGTAAGGAAAATTTTATGTTGTGTTAAATTTATTTCTAGGATGTCAAGTATTTTGAACAAATATTATTTCTTAAGGAAGAAAAGCCACTCCACTCAACCATATAAAGACACAGAGAGATAGTGTTTCCTGCCTCAGAACTATGGAAAGGGGGCAGTCATTGTTGTTATAACAACTATGGCAGAAGAGCACATGGTGAGGAAAGGACTAGTTCTCTTCTTTTGACCCTGACTGACCAAGGTCAAGGACATCTTGAGGGATAGATGCAACCATCTTTCTTTTTTTTTAAAAAAAAATAGCTAGATGCAACCATCTTTTATTTTCCTAATATGAAGTTGTAACTCACCATGTTGGTCTCAAAAATAAATAGCGGTGAAAGCAGAATTGATCTTTAAATAAACCCAATTCGCTCTGATTAATTTAACTATGCAAATCAATACACATATGATTAAAAAGAAGGGTAAAAAATGTTTATTAAGTAACTCATTCTATTGTTCAATTTTAAAACAATTTATCCTAGTAATGAGTAGCTGTATTAGCAGTTTATGAAACACATTCATGTATATATTATTTGATGCTTTCAATAGTAATTTAACATATATTGAGCAATTACAATATGTTAGGTTGACATCACTCTCAGTGCTTTGTATGAGTTGGCCCCCTTAATTCTCACATCAACTCTCCGTTAGAAAGGAGGAAACAAATACTGAGAGTAGATAATTCAGTGAGGTCACACTGCTAGTAACGGTGGGACTGGGAGCTGGAGTTCAAACCCAGAAAGACTGACTCTCCCATGCTCCTACTATTTTACCATATAACAATGTAGAACTAATCAACAGAAATTTTTTATTGTTATTCCACTTGAAAAATAAGGAATATGGTACTTTACTGGGTAAAATGCAATGGCTATTAAGTGGAGGAATGTAGACTTTAATCCTAATTTTCTGCCACATTTTCCCTTGGATCATATGGAGCTCATCTTTAGGGGAAACATACACAGAAGCAATTTACTATAATGCAAAGCAATCAGTGATGTAAGAGAAGTATGTCTAAGGTGCTACTAGATTTTTGAAAAATGGGATTACCTCTTCTGGGAGTCAAGGATATGTGACAACATTTTACCTATATGGTCACTTGCAAATTCAAAGAAAGCAGATGTGTAATAAAAGAGACTGTTTGAGTGACTTAAAAAAAAAATACTTTTCATATTGTTCCATTGTGGGACTTCAAAATGCCTTTAGATAATCATTCTTTTTAATAGCTATCAGCAAAGAATTCATTAAATACATACATGACACATTTCCTGCGGAGAAGATGGGTTGTAAAAACTTGTATTTAATAATAATGAAAACCAACATCTTTAAGCTGTTATTATGAACCAGGTACTATTTAATGTACTTCATAGACATTACATTTTCCTTAATCCTCAAAACACTTTGTATGAGAGCTACATAATTACCTTATTCTACAAATGAAGAAACTAAGGCACCCTTCCCAGAGCCCAGTTGCCTAGGCAAATGGCTCCAGGCTCCTTTGAGGAGGACAAAGGAGAAATTCACTCTATGTATCATAGTGTTCTAGTGACTTCTGTCCTCTGAAGTAGATAGCCCTGTTTTTATTCAAGGTTCATGGATTGAAAAATAGACTCAAGTCTAAAAAATGATGGCTGAGGGGGGCACTTGATGGGATGAGCACTGGGTGTTATGCTATATGTTGGCAAATTGAACTCCAATAAAAAAATAAATACAAAAAAATTATGAAAGGCCTGTTATTCTCAGATTTACAATCTCAGGTCTGTTCATATGTGAAGTGTTAGGATTATATAAATTAGGTAATTTTAGAAGTATAGTGATTTTATTCTCAAGAATTCCACTAACAAGGGGGGCCTGGGTGGCTCGGTCGGTTAAGTGTCTGACTTTTGCTTTCAGGTCATGATCTCAGGGTCGGAAGATTGAGCCAGCACGGGGCTCTGGGCTCAGTGTGGAGTCTGCCTGAGATTTTTCTTCTTTCCCTCTGCCACTCCCCCTGCTTATGCTAGCTAAAATAAAAATAAAATAAAAATAAAAATAAAATAAAAAATAAAAATAAAAGTAAAAATAAAATAAAATAATAAAATAAAATAAAATCTTAGAAAAAAAAAAAAAGAATCCCACAAACAGCCGTATACAGGAGTCTTTATCAGTCCAACAGAGTTTTAATTACCCCACACTCTGTGGCCTATTATAGAAGTCATTTCCATTTTTGTCACCTCCTGGTTTTATTTTATTTTTTATTTTTTTTTTATTTTTTTTTATTTTATTTTTTTGTCACCTCCTGGTTTTAGCCCCATGTGAGCCTTTCACCTTATCTTAGACCAGTAATCAATTCAACATTTTCTTGAAGATCTCTTGCCCATCCCACGATTAATTTTGTTTGCAAAGCACAAGCAATGACATTTGGACAAAAATAAGCCACAGCATGGGGGGCAATTAACAGATTCAAAGAGAAAAAAATGACATCAAAAAGAAGGAGCTCCACAATCCAAATAGGAGGATCCAGTCAGTAGTATAATTTACACTCTGACAGTAGGTGAATCATACCAACCATTTTGACTGTATCACTTCGCTAGAGAATAAGTTTGATTGATCAGACTCAGGTCACAAGGTTACTCCTTGATCAAGAAGTACAGAGCTCCTTAAGTGATTAAGCTATCAGTCAGTGAGAATTGGGGTAAGAGGGTCAATGAGATAATTGCTGAAACAAAAACTGAAAATCTATAACTAAAAGAAGGAAAGATGGAAGATGTGCAAGTAAGTTAAGGATCACTTCTATTTTGAGTCAGTAAGACTGTACTGGACCTTGAACAGTAAGAAGTAATTTCTAGTAAAAAAAAATTTTTTTGATGTCATGCTTTATTTGTTCATCCATTTATTATTTGTTAAATATTTTATTTTTATGTCCTCTCTATACCCAACATGGAGTTCAAACTCACAATCCTGAGATCAAGATCCCCCAACCAGGCCAGCCAGGCACCCCAGTGCCATGTTTCATAACTCTTTGCTTCCTTGCCTATCTCTGCATCGAACTGGAACATTGAGTCCTTGATGGGGAGCTTTAGTTACCTCCAAATCCTAGAATGTTCTCACTGTATCCCAATCCTAGATTGACATTTACCATTGAATAGCACTTTAAATAAATAGTCAGTAAAATAACTACGACAGTAAAGGAAATTATATCACTTTTCACGTGTGTGGGCCCTTCTCCCTGAGCTCCCGGGGTTAGCTATGGTTTCTTTAACATTGATCAAGGTCCAAATGACTCCACCACACCCCAAAGCGTGGGCTCAGTTTCTGCCCTGACACATGCAACACCCCTCCTTCAATTAACATGTATCAATCAATCAAAGGTATCAATCAGGTCTATTCCTGATCAAAAGTCTCAGGGACTGAAACTATTAATATTTTTTTAGAGAAAAGAAGGGAAAAAATCCTTAATATAGTAGATGTTAACTCTGGTGTTTCTATAGACATTTTGAATCATATATTTACATTTTTCTGTATTTTATAATGATTCTACAATAAATATTTACTACTTTTATAAAAGTAAAACATTTTTAAAGATTATGGGATTTCCATCTGTGCAGAACAGATAAACTGCTACTGCATTTACCTTTCTGCTATTAACAACCATAAAATACAGGAGGCAGATATTTTCAGGAATTGGTCAATAGGTAGTATAGAACTGTTATTCTTTTTCTTTTTATTGAAGTCCCACTGGCATACAATGTTACACTAGTCTCAGGTGTAAAACATAGGACTCAACAACTCTATACATGATGCTCTGTTCAGGGTAACACATGAATTGAATCCACATTTCCTTTTAAAAAATGGTAAGTTAAGGTTAATTGGTTATTTTCGTCAATCACATGTAGATGTGCTAAGAACATATCAGCACTACAATGTTTTACAGAGTAGGCAAGAAAGATCTAGAATTCAGGAGAATGAATCATTTTTGGTTGATTGCAATCTTTGTCTCAGCATAGAACAAATCTGCCAAACTCAATGCTATTCATAAATGATTCAATAAGTAAACTTCAAAGAAAGGAGTATTCAAGGTGTAGGACTAATTTAAAAAAAAATTGAATATAGTTGACATGCAACACTATATTAATTTCAGGTATAGAACATAGTGATTCAATTCAGTTCATACAATATGCTATGTTCACCACAAGTGTAGCAACCATCTGTCCCCATACATCACCATTAAAATGTCATTGACTATATTCCCCATGTTGTGACTTTTATCCTTGTGACTTATTCATTACATAACTGGAAGCCCGTTTCTCTCACTCCTGTTCACCCATTTTGCCCAGTCTTCCATCACTCTGGAAACCATTAGTTTGTTCTTTGTATTTATAGGCCTGATTCTGGTTTTTCTGTTTGCTTATTCATTTTTGTTTTGTTTTGTTTTGTTTTAGATTCTACTTATGAGGAAACCATATGATATTTGTTTTTCAGGATCACTTATTTCCTTTAGGTCCATCCATGTGTGTCTCAAATGGCACAAGCTCATCCCTTTTTTATGACTGTGTAATATTCCAGTGTGTGTGTGTGTGTGTGTGTGTGTGTGTGTGTGTGTGTGCCCGCCCTTCATCTTCCTATGTGTTCATCTATTAATGGGCATTTATGTTGTTTCCATATCTTGGAGATTGTAAATAATGCTGAAATTAAACATAAGGGCGCATATATCTTTTTGACTTAGTATTCTGGTTTTCTTCAGGTAAATATCCAATAGTGGAATTATTATTATGGTAGTTCTATTTTTATTTCATGAGGAACCTCCATACTGTCTTCCACAGCAGCTGTACCAATTACATTCCTACCAATAGCACACAAGGGTTACTTTTCTCCACATCCTAGTCAACACTTGCTGTTTCTTTCTTTCTTTTTTTTTTTTTAGCCATTCTAACAGGTGTATAAGGTGATATCTCACTGTCATTTTAATTTGCATTTCCTTGATGAATAGTGATGTTGAGCACCTATTCATGCATTGGACATTGGAAAAATGTGTATTCAAGGCCTCTGCCACTTTTTAGTAGGATTATCTGGGCTTTGCGGGGGGGGGTAAGTTGCATAAATTATTTATGTATTTTGGATATTAACCCCTCATCAGATATATCATTTGCAAATATCTTTTTCCCATTCAGTAGGTTATCTTTTTGTTTTGTTGACAGTCTTCTTTGCCATGCAAAAGCTATTTATTTTGATGTAGCCTCAAGAGTTTATTTTTGCTTCTGTTTCCCTTGCCTCAGGAAACATACCTAGAAAAATGCCGGCATGGCTGATTGATGTAAGAGAAATTACTGCTTGTGTTCTCTTCTGGATTTTTTTGGTTTCAGGTCTCACCTTTAGGTCTTTAATCCATTTTGAGTTTATTTTTGTGTATGGCATTAAAATTTGGGTACAGAACTAATTTTATATAAAAAGTTCTGAGTAAAATCATATAGTATTTGTCTTTTAGTCTTACTTATTTCCTTTAGTGAAGAGTCAATTGAGAAGAGCCAAAAACAGAGTTACCATATTCCTTTTTCTTTTTTTTTTTTTAGTTACCATATTCCTAATGACGCCAACAAAACTAGGTAGCAGTGGGTTCAGACAGGAAAGGAAAAATCATGGTAGAAAGCCAAAGACAGGTAATGAGTAAGGCAGTGAATTAAGGCAGGTAGGAGGGGGCCTGGATATAGAAAAATTTCCAACCCAAAAAGCCAACAATCACTGTAACTGTTTCTCCATAACCTGTAAAAATGGCAGTCAACACTTGAAATGTGAGAAAACCTACAGAAGAATCCCCTGAGTAACTAGAACAGAGATATTATATCTTCCAACAAAAATAATATTGCACTTTGATATAGGAGGCTGTGACATGAAGCAGTTTATTCTGACGTGTTAGTCCTTAGTCTCTTCATCTGTGAAATGAGAGAAGCAGCTGGATTTATGAGGTCTTGCCACTAATTCACCTATATTTTCTCCTTTCCTGGCTTGACAGTATCATGGAGTGTAGAAGAGACACCAAAGATAAAAAGAGCAATGACTAGAAAAACGATTTTATGTAAGTGCTCTGCAGCCCTTTTTATTCTCTTGCTTTACATTGTTGGCATTTGTTATGCACACATGTATGCATGCATATTTTAATATATGCATGCATGCATATATGTATGTATGAATGTCACAGTCACTCCTCTTTGTGCAACTACAACTATTTGTATAGAAGGCTTCCGTTCATACCATATTCCTTCTATATTACAAACAGTCTTTGTCCTTGAGAATCCAGTGTTCTCTTTTCTTGCCTCAGGATACCACAAAGACAAACTCCTTCTGAGTATACACCTCTCTTATTAATCTTTCTGAATCTTTAACCAGTCAGGGCACTTGCCCACTGGATTCAAGATCTGTGATTTTAGCCGGGCAAGTAAGTGAAAAATTTAATTTTTAGGTTCAGTAACTCAGAAAATCTCAACCAAAAATAAAGACACTTTATTCCAGTGCATTAAATACAGCTATCATCCATGTCTGTTGTTTTCACTGATGCTTTCCTTTTCATGATGTATAATCCTCTTTCCCTGCCTTTTCCACAAGCTGTTCAAAGGTGGAGACATGGAACCATCATAGGGTCACTATGCACAGCCCTGGCACAAATCCTGAACAAGTATTTCTAAGAACTCAGACTCACCAGTCACAGCAGCTCAAAATTAGTCTTGCTGTACTGGGGGCAACTATCCAAACCAGCTGCTCTGTGCCTTGAGTATGTGTGTGCCAAAGGATTTGTTGTCTTGTTTCCTAACCTCTAACACATTTTCCCAGTCCATACAATAATCTTTTGGGGAGCTTTACTTATTTGAATCTTAGTTTCCAGACTCTTTTATCTGTTTTGAACTCCAGTTCCTTTACCAGTACCCACTGCATATCTCTAAGCTTATTATTCTCCTCCATAAAATCTTGATTCCTCCAGGTATGAGCTCAAATACAATCCTAAATCCTTAAGACCATCTAAAATCATGATTATGTATTTGTATCACTGTGGTGGTTCTGAACTCAGCAGGGTAAATGCTGTTTCTCCTGTGTCTCATGCCCCTTCCAAGCCACTGAATCTACTTAGGATATTATGAGCTTTCTAGCAATACTTGGGGTACTGATTTGGATTGTTGGTCGTCACAATGAAAAACCCAATTCCTTCAACAGGTATATAAGGTACCTTTCAGGATATCTGTTCAATGTTTTACCCTGAGAACCTCCCCCACTCCACAGAGTGGACCAGTTCTTAGTATGAAAATCTAAACCAAGACTTGACATACTTTTTCAATAAAAGTCCAGTTACTAAATATTTTAGGCTTTGTGGGCATAACATCTCTGTTGCAACTACTCACTCAACTCTGCAATAGCAGCATGTAGTGGCCATATATAATGTGAAAATAAGTAGGTTTGGTTGTTTTTGAATAAAACTTTACTTGTAGAATCAGCAGCAAACGGAGTTTGGCCCATTTATAGTAGTTTTTGGGCCCATCTCCTAAGCCTTCAATTAGCAGTAGTTTGGATAATCCCAGGAATTTTTTTAGGATTTTATTTATTTATTCATGAGAGACACACAGAGAAAGGAAGAGAGAGGCAGAGACACAGGCAGAGGGAGAAGCAGGCTCCATGCACCGGGAGCCCGGTGTGGGACTCGATCCCAGGTCTCCAGGATCAGGCCCTGGGCTGAAGGCGGTAAACTGCTGAGCCACCCCGGCTGCCCTCTCCCAGGAATTTTAAATGAGATGAGATGGAATATGTAATGGGTCTTTCTTTGTCTTTTGAACTCAAAAGACAAGTAAATGTGGTACCTCCTATCAAAGAGCTGCACAGAAAGATCTGGTCTGCTGGAGTGATAGCAGTGGAAGTACATTTTTTCCTAAGTCCTGATCCACTGGTCTCCAGCTACTTTTCAGTCACCACTCAGTTGCCACAGAAATCCTAGCATGTCTCACAACTTGGTCCAAACAGAAAATGAAAATGTTGGAGTCAAGAAGTTTCAGGCTGAAGTGACAAAGAATTCAAACTGACTCACTCAAACAAGCAAGCAAACAAACAAAGGAAATATATTGGCCTATAAAACTGACTGGCTGAATCCACATGACAAGTAATGTCACTGGGCTCTCCACATTTGGCTCAGTTTTTCTTGCTTGGTTTAATTCTCAAACTTTCTAAATGCAATGGTGAAAGTGATCACTGCCAGCTCTAGGTTTACATGAGTGATTCCAATGAGGCAGGTTCACAGGCCTGTGTCTTTCCTTGTCATTCAGAAAAGGTTCAGAGGAAGGTTTGGGTGAATAAATTTGGAATGTATACCTATTTTTAGTGGTAGGATATTTTGCTTTGCCACTGTATGTGCCAACACTTTGTCTCCAGCCAAACTTCATGTATTGGATTCCCCACTACAAAGAAGGGGTTCCGATAGGAAGGAAGGAAGGAAGGAAGGAAGGAAGGAAGGAAGGAAGGAAGGAAAGACAGAAAGAGAAAGAAAGACAGAGAGAGAGAGAGAAAGGATGACAGATCAACAAAAAAATATAACTAACCTATCACTACCAAACAGCAATATTTCTACATAGTATTACCTAATCTTTTACATTAAATTATATTACTTTTCAATTCCTAACAAACAGCTCAAAAGCAGCTTCTCTATCTTGTTATCAATCAGATGAAAAGTCACTGTGAAGCTAATTAAGCTTATATATTAGGGCCTCTTTCCAGGCCCTGGGAGAGGCCTGAACAATGCTTTGATGTGGGCCTCTGCCAAAATTTGCAAAATAAGATACTTTAGTGCTCTTGGTTAAGAATACAGTCTCTATTTACTCTAATTTTATTTTCATTATGTACCATCTTATATGGGATGGCATTGGAGCAGCAAAGTGCATTTTTGGGATTCAGCTCAGGGAAGCTTGAATTTTATGTGGTTTGAGGTCACTTCCACATATTGTTAATCTAGTCCTTGCTACTCTAGAAATTTACTGCCTGCTGTGCCAGAGCACTTTACCTTGTTATGCAGGTTTACATATCCAAATGTCACTGTAAAGACAGAACTGTCCCCCAAGATTCCTGGTCTCAGGGGCACATTCTTTCTTCCATCTGCTTATTCACACACTAATCTAAGTACTGTTTTATAGGGATTTTCCAGATGTAACTAAGATCCCAAATCAGTTGATCTTAAGACAAGGACATTGGTTTGGCCTGAACTAGTCACATAAGTCCTCTTAAAAAAAAAAAAAAGTAAAGTTTTTTGTTCCTCTGGTCACATAAAAATAAGAAAAAAAACAAAAACAAACAAACAAACAAAAGAAACCATATTCTGGCTGGCCTAAAAGAAAGCAAACACCCATGTTATGAAGTGCCTGCAGATCATGAGGCAAAGACCTCCAGGCAGCCTCCAAAAGCAATACCCTGAAAAGAGGCAGCAGGTAAACAGAGACCTCAGTCCTCACAGGAAGCTGAATTCTGATAACATCCACTGAGCTGGAAGAGGATCTTGAGACCAGATAAAAACTGCAGTCCTGGCTGACAGTGGGGAGACCCTGAGCAGACATGCCAGTTATGTGATTCCTGAATGTCTTATCTACAGAAAATATGTGATTTAGGCCACAAGGTTTGCAGTAAATTATTATGTAGCAATAAAAAACCAAATACAGTCAGGGCACCTGAGTAGCTCAGTGGTTGAAGTGTCTGCCTTTGGCTCAGGTCATGATCCCAGCGTCCTGGGATCGAGTCCCTCACTGGGCTCCCTGCAGGGAGCCTGCTTTTCTCTCTGCCTATGTCTCTGCCCCTCTCTGTGTTTCTCATAAATCAATCAATCAATCAATCAATCAATCTTAAAAAAAGAAAAAAAAAAAACAAATACAGCCATCTATCAGTAAGAATGTGTTTTGGAGTTCAACACTAGAAGTATGTGGCAGTGGAGGAGAAACAATGTTTGAAAAGTTTGGTACTGAAAGGTTCTCTTTGGAGAAAATACAATTGTCATCAAACAATTAAATTCTAAAGGCTTCAGCAACACCTACTCAAAATGGAAGTTCTCTTGTCAAACTATACCTGACCATGCAGCATATACAATTATAAATGCACCATGCTTTTCTTTCTTGGTAAGAATCATGGGAAATAGAATTCATTATATGCCTATTTATAGAACATTATACCATGAGTATATTAGTTTGTAAAGTTGTATGTTTGGTGCATTCCAATTTGTAACATCACATTCTTAGCGTAATATTACAAATACTGAGTTCTGAAGTGGAAACAAAATATTCCAAACTCTCAATATTTAAAAAAAAAAAAAACTATTCAACGTTGGTAAAGACTGATCATTTCCATTTCATGAAGTCATTGGTATGAGAAGAAGCAACTAAAAATGCCAGAGAAAAAAATATGAGAAATTTGTGTCAAGTAGTTAATAAAAACTTATTTTTCCCTTGAGGTTGTGATGTTTATGGTATTTAACTATTTTGGATTTACAATATTTGGTTGTATTTTTGTTTAAATAGTTACTTTTAAACTATTTTTTTTTTAATTTAAAGACAGTGTTCATAATCCTATAAACTTTAGGCCTCACAAAGCCTGGATCTGACCGTCTGTCAATGGTAGTAACCTGCTTAGTGAGGCAGGTTCATGACACGATAGATACTATACTATAGGACAGCATAGCTGTAGAAGGACTATGTATTACTAAAACTTGTACTTGACAATCATGATGTAGATTTTAAGAAGTGAATCCTACTGCACAGGATCAAAACCACAATGAAGTATCACCTCACACCCATTAGAGTGACTATTATGAAAAAAAGACAAGTAATAACAAATGTTGGCAAGGATGTGGGGAAAGGGAACCCTTGTGTACTGCTGGTGGGAATGGAAATTGGTTCAGCCATTATGGAAAATAGTAAAGTGATTCCTCAAAAAATTAAAAATGGAACTAACATACAATCCAGCAATTCCACTTCTAGGTATTTTTCCAGAGAAAGAGAAAATGCGAATTCAAAAAGGTATACGTATTCCCATCTTCACTGCAACATTATTTATAATAGCTAAAATATGGAAACAACCTAAGTGTCCCTCAATGGATGAATAGATGAAGAAGATGTGGTACACACACGCATGCACACACACACACACCAGAATATTATTCAGCCATAATGTTTTCAGACTATGAAGTGAATTACATGTGGTTCAATATTTTGCTTCTTATAAGAGCTACCTAATTGAAAAGCCTTCAAAAACATACATTTAGAACTTTTAGAAGGTTTTTCAATATAATAAACTACTAACAAGTTGCTTTTCTATGATTCATTAACATTCTGCTAGGATGACAATTAATTCTAAGAACAGCACCTCAGACATAAAAAGCACTCCTTGGGGGGCCTGAATGATTCAGTTGGTTAAGCTCTGACGCTTGATTTCAACTCAAGTCAGGATCTCAGGGTCATGAGACTGAGCCCTGCACCAGGCTCTGAACTGGGCATGGAGCCTGCTTAAGATTCTTTCTCTCCCTTTCCCATTGCCTCTCATCCACCAAAGACCCAGTCATTCTCATTCTCTCTCTCAAAAAACAAAAAACAAAAAACAAAAACAAAAACAAAAAACAAAACAAAACCTCTCCTTATAGTTGCCACATAATCATTTTATTTAATATATGGGAGTCCAACTAATACTAGAGGAATTATAACTTAGTTCTTATCTATGTATACATATGTCTCTTTATTTTCCCTTGTGGATAATAAAGTATAATTATGCTGAATAATGTGCTTTTAGATATTGACAAAAGGATAATGGTATTTTCATTCTCACTAGGAAAAGTATCACCAGCTTTGGTTTCAGTTTTAGAGAGTACACACTCATCCCAAGGGAACTTCCATGGAGCTAATATAGTATGCAAATATACTCCGCCTTCTCATCTAGCAGAGACTAGCTAAACTTTAATTGACATTTTTTTTTTAAAAGATGCACTTCACATTTTCACCAACACACTTTCAAATGTGTCTCTTAAAGACATGCCTCTTAACAGTGCTTCTCTATTAAAAATAAGCACTCAGGAAGACGATCGTGTTTTACTCTGGGACCATGGCGCTCTTGCTTTCTAACAACTGAATTTTGCTTGGGTGCTTGGGTTTGTCTTGTCAAAAACTCTGTGTCTCTCCAATCCTGTTCAGAAAAAGTGAAATAAAGCTGCCATAAAAATGACAACATCCGGAACTTTTACATGTACTACTTTCTCACAAAATGTCAGGAGCTAAGCTAAATTCTTTGTATTCGTGAATTCACTTATTCATAATTGCCTTAAATATTAAAGGGAATGATAATAGCATTTACATCACAGGGTTATCTTGAGGATTAAATAAATTAATAGGTAACTTACATTTGGAGTTAGGGGAGCCCTAACTACATTTTAGTAAAGAGTGACAGATGAACTATTTTGTTTACTTGCTAGATACAAATATAATATAAAATATAAACATACACAGAAACTATCAGCAGAGGTAAGTAGGCATGGCCTGTTGTTCCATCATAGCCCTGTTGTCTCGGAGCGGCAATATTCTTGCACCTATGAGCATCTGAGTAGGCAGATTCTAGTTTAGCCATGACTCCTGGGAATTTCAAACTAAGCAAGGTATTTTGTACATTAATCAGATCTTCAGGTTACTCCTGAAATGAGGTTAGTAAACAGCATATCAGTGGACAGTAAGGGAGACTAATAACAACCAACTCATCTTAGCCATAAGACAATCCTGAGTCTAAATATGTCTTCAAACAGTGATGAATAACTAGAAAAGTATGGGGATACAAAACAGATTAAAGATGTGGCATACACACAGAAATTAAAATCTGACCCCCAAATTAAAAAAGAGTAATTCTGAAAAAAAGAATTACTTCAAGAACCAGATAAATCCTTTTTGCTTCACTTGCTTAGTGTTATCAGAAGATAAAAGAGAGTATGATCACCAGGAAACAGAATAAAAGACTGAAATAAAAACTGGGAGAAACTTCTATTTCAAGTTATGGTAGATTAGCTTTTACAAGACAAACTCTCTGGCCAAGAGCAATTAGGAAAAGTATATACATTACAAAACAAAAACAAAACAAAACCTATTCAAAGGAACCAAGACAGTGAAAATTTGAGGGGGGTGCATATTTCAGAATAAAAGAAAAGCCTAGTATAAAAATATAATATTGTATATCAGAGTTTGTTCTAAAGTATTTGCCAAATCTAGAATAGCTGCCTCAGCCAAATTGCTGATAAGCTGAGAAAAGGTCCTAAAAATATCCCAGAGGCTGAGGAAATAAAAATAGATGTTCAGAGCCCACCAAGATACAACCGTCCTGGCACCCACCCCAGCTTTCAGCTCAGGTGCTCAAAGGGCTACTATTTGGAACCACAGTGAACCAGAAGTTGACCAACCATGCCCACTTGGATTTATGGTCATTTGTTCTTACATGAATGTCACCAAAAGAAAAACAGAGGCTGAAGGAAGAAAGTGCCCTCCAGAGCCTCACATTGCATCTGTAGTTTTTCATAAACAATAAAAAATGATCAAATGTGCACAAGCCTTTAAAAACAGCACACAATAAAAACCCAAGAGAGATCATGAAGTTTGATGTCAAAGTGAAGAATTTTACACAGAACAAGAAACTATAAAATAGAATCAAATGAAAATTCTAGAACTGGGAAAAAAACAACAAAACAACATGAGATTAAAAATATTCCATGCTCATGGATTGGCAGAATTAATACTGTGAAAAGGTCTATGTTACCCAGGGCAATTTACACGTTTAATGCAATCCCTATCAAAATACCATGGACTTTCTTTTTTTTTTTTTTTTTTTTTTTTTTAATTTTTTTTTTTTTATTTATTATGATAGTCTCACAGAGAGAGAGAGAGAGAGAGAGAGAGGCAGAGACACAGGCAGAGGGAGAAGCAGGCTCCATGCACCGGGAGCCCGATGTGGGATTCGATCCTGGGTCTCCGGGATCGCGCCCTGGGCCAAAGGCAGGCGCCAAACCGCTGCACCACCCAGGGATCCCTACCATGGACTTTCTTCAGAGAGTTAGAACAAATTATTTTAAGATTTGTGTGGAATCAGAAAAGACCCCGAATAGCCAGGGGAATTTTAAAAAAGAAAACCATAGCTGGGGGCATCACAATGCCAGATTTCAGGTTGTACTACAAAGCTGTGGTCATCAAGACAGTGTGGTACTGGTACAATAAGAGACACATAGATCAATGGAACAGAATAGAGAACCCAGAAATGGGCCCTCAACTCTACGGTCAACTAATATTCAACAAAGCAGGGAAGACTATCCACTGGAAAAAGGACAGTCTCTTCAATAAATGGTGCTGGGAAAACTGGACATCCACATGCAGAAGAATGAAACTAGACCACTCTCTTTCACCATACACAAAGATAAAATCAAAATGGATGACAGATCTAAATGTGAGACAAGATTCCATCAAAATCCTAGAGAAGAACACAGGCAACACCCTTTTTGAACTCGGCCACAGTAACTTCTTGCAAGATACATCCACGAAGGCAAAAGAAACAAAAGCAAAAATGAACTATTGGGACTTCATCAAGATAAGAAGCTTTTGCACAGCAAAGGATACAGTCAACAAAACTAAAAGAAAACCTACAGAATGGGAGAAGATATTTGCAAATGACGTATCAGATAAAGGGCTAGTTTCCAAAATCTATAAAGAACTTATTCAACTCAACACCAAAGAAACAAACAATCCAATCATGAAATGGGCAAAAGACATGAAGAGAAATCTCACAGAGGAAGACATAGACATGGCCAACATGCACATGAGAAAATGCTCTGCATCACTGGCCATCAGGGAAATACAAATCAAAACCACAATGAGATACCACCTCACACCAGTGAGAATGGGGAAAATTAACAAGGCAGGAAACCACAAATGTTGAAGAGGATGCGGAGAAAAGGGAACCCTCTTGCACTGTTGGTGGGAATGTGAACTGGTGCAGCCACTTTGGAAAACTGTGTGGAGGTTCCTCAAAGAGTTAAAAATAGACCTGCCTTATGACCCAGCAATGGCAATGCTGGGGATTTACCCCAAAGATACAGATGCAATGAAACGCCAGGACACCTGCACCCCGATGTTTCTAGCAGCAATGTCCACAATAGCCAAACTGTGGAAGGAGCCTCGGTGTCCATCGAAAGATGAATGGATAAGAAGATGTGGTCTATGTATACAATGGAATATTACTCAGCCATTAGAAATGACAAATACCCATCATTTGCTTCAACGTGGATGGAACTGGAGGGTATTATGCTGAGTGAAGTAAGTCAATCGGAGAAGGACAAACATTATATGGTCTCTTTCATTTGGGGAATATAAGTAATAGTGAAAGGGAATAGAGGGGAAGGGAGAAGAAATGGGTAAGAAATATCAGAAGGGGAGACAGAACATAAAGAATCCTAACTCTGGGAAACGAACTAGGGGTGGTGGAAGGGAAGGAGGGAGGGGGTGGGGGTGAATGGGGGACGGACACTGAGGGGGGCACTTGACGGGATGAGCACTGGGTGTTATTCTGTATGTTGGCAAATTGAACACCAATAAAAATAAAGTTATTATTAAAAAAAAAGAACTCAGTGGATGGGTTTAACGGAATAGACATAGCTAAAGAATGCATCAATGAAGGAGGTAAGAATAAAATAACTGGATGGAAACATGGAAAAACCAAATGGTCAGAGGAAGGGACATAGGAAGCACTTCAGACCTAGTGAATAGAGGCTACAAACTTCCAGTTGTTAGATGGATAAGTTCGGAGCACCTAATATACAGCATGGTAACTACAGTTAACAACAATGTATTACATACTTGAAAACAGCTAAGGGAGTGAATCTTCAATATTCTCACTACGCACACACAATTGTGATTGTGACTGTGAGGTGATGAATGTGTTAGCTAATCTTATTGTGGTAATCACTTAACAGTATATAAATGTATCACATCATCATGTTGTACATCTTACACTTATATAATATTTATGTCAGAAATATCTCAATAAAGCTAGAATTTTTTTGAAAGGTAAAGAACTAGAGCTGTGATCCTAGAAATCATGTAGTCTGAACTTTCTTGGTGGGATATTTTTGCACAGGGGAGTTGGAAAGAATGACTTCTTCTATCCTCTACCCTTAATATGAGAGTGTTCCCTTTAAGACCACCTTTGCAAATTATTAGCTGCCCAGTGGAATTTTAAGAACAATTTAAGAACAATTTCATTGGAATTTACTTAATAATTCATTTATTTTCTCTTGAGCACTATACTGGGTATAGAAAACACACAGGCACACAAAACACATACACAGACACAGTGTGACACACACAAAGAGCAATGAACAGAAGGGCCATATCATCAAAGAGTTAAAGAATCTACCAAAGCTGAGAAGTCTTGCAAGCAAGAGAGTGTTTTAAGGAATAGGAGTCTTCTGGGCACTTGGGTGGCTCAGTGGTTGAGTGTTTGCCTTTGGCTCAGGTTGTGATCTTGAGGTCCTGGGATTGAGTCCTGCATCAGGCTTCCCACAGGGAGCTTGTTTCTACTGTCTATGTCTCTGCCTCTCTCTGTCTCTCATGAATAAATAAATAAAATTTCTAAAAATAAGGAATAGGAGTCTTCTTTAACAGATCTTTTTGTTTCATTCCACCCATGACAGATGCCATCCATGCCTTTTCCAGATCCCCTTTATGGGCCTAGTGTACCCATCTCTAAGAAGCTTATGAAGACTGTGCTTCTATTAACAACTAACTCTTGCTTTGAAAATATCGCCCCCTGAGAATTTCCTTATCCAGTGATACCTGAAAGTTTATGCCCCCTCTACCTTGGGGATGGTCTTCAGCCAAAGGCTGCTTAAATGTAGAGTAATAAAATCAGAGATTAGGGCCATATGGTGGGCCAGTGGGGTACACAGTTATTTGACATGCAGCATATAACATTTCTTCTATATGAAAAAATTATTTTCAGTTAATATGCATGAAGTAACCAGTAATAATAATTAGTTCATGATATGTCCTTTACTTAAAAAAATTAACAGTCAAGGTGGATGCTATCTTGATTTTAAAGGAACTATTGAAATTTAAATATTTTATATAGGAACAAAAATATTAAATAAACAAAATACATCTCATGGTTATTTTGTTTCAAACTTTTAAGTTTTAAACCAAAATAATAACTCCAGGTGTGCCTGGGTGGCTCAGTAGGCTAAGTATCTAACTCTTGATTTCAGCTCAGTCTTAATCTCCGTGTTGTGAGTTCACGCCCCACAGCACGCTCCACGCTGGATGCGGAGCCTACTTATAACTAAACTAAACCAAAACCAAAACCAACCAAAATCAAACATCAAATGCTCACATAAAATGACATAATTGCAAGAATGTATCTTTTTTTTCTTCATCTTGCAATCAGTGTGCTCTCACTGTTTGTTTCAAAGAGGTTATTTCTTTTTTTCTTTTTTAAAGATTTTATTTATTTATTCATGAGAGACACACACAGAGAGAGGGGCAGAGACACAGGCAGAGGGAGAAGCAGGCTCCATGCAGGGAGCCTGATGTGGGACTCGATCCCGGGTCTCCAGGATCATGCCCTGGGCCAAAGGCAGCACTAAACCACTGAACCACCCGGGCTGCCCTCAAAGAGGTTATTTCTACTGAGGAATATGTAGTTCCACAGGAGTTGAGAAAAGAATTTTGGTCAAAGCCTGATCCTAATTTCCAAAGGAAAGTGCACAGCAAAGTCTTTGTGTGGCACGGACCAACTATATGCATAACTGGAAATTCTTCAAATGAACTTCCATGTGGAACACAATGTTTGTTAAAGAATAACTTTGAAAAAAAAAAAAAAAGAATAACTTTGAAGTGTGCAAATAAAAAAAATGGGGTGTATGTGTGTGTGTTCAACAGTAACCACACTTATTTACAATTTAGACCCAATTCTTATGGAGGGTGAAATATATTATTATTAATATAGTTTAAAATTGCAAGCTTATGGTGATAAAAAGCTAACTGACCTTAATCAATTTCTTTATGTGTCATTCTCTTCAGATTTGAATTACTGCCTGTACCCTGTAAGGGTCATTCCCACTGCCCTGCCCTTGGCTTGCATGAATCCAGCCTGTTAGATATGCATATTTTCATTACCCAGGAAACTTACTGATGAGCTCTTGAGGCTTGAAATATAATACTTTAAAGAACATTTAGAAAATAATTGTACTCTTTTCTCTTTGTTGACTTTATAGACATGATATATCTCACAGCCTTCTGTGGTGCCATTTCAGAGCTGAGGGAGGGTGTGTTAAGCTGTGACTTAAGAACAGAACCTAAAAAGACTTGCATGTGGATCAACAAAAAAATCACGTGTCTAAATATAAAAATACATACATAAATAGGAAGTACTGTGAAAAATAGCCATTTGTTGACAAGATGTTAGAATGATAAAGCTGGCATTTAGGAAGAAGAAAGGAGTTTATCAATTGAATGAATCACCAGTATCACAGAACTCTAGGTAAAATAACTGAATGGTTAGATCATACACAAAGGCATAATTCATTATTTGATCTGTTTTAATGAGTAAGTGGCATAGTAGTACCAACTGTAAAAAATCTTTAAAAAATTCCTTTGTAGTGTCTAGAATACTACTTGGGACATGCTTGGTGTTTAATAATTCATTGATGGATAAAAATAACATTGCAAATATTCTTGGTGATTTCTCAAAGAAAAACAAAACTACCCATGACAATGTGAAATGTCATTAGCATAAAATAGGTGTAACTTATTTTATGAAGCAGAGTGCTTCCTGAAATTGTCTGTGTAAACAACAAATATATAAGCCAGTGTACTACCTACTGTGGCTCACTTGATATCCACTTTCATTGTAGAGATGCTTTATCTTAATTTGTTACTTTTGATTGTCAGACACTCTTTAATCTTCAATGGAAATGTCCTCCACTGCCCTTTCTTCAAGGAACATTTCCAGAGAACTAAAAGCACTAAAAGAACTAAAAGAACTAAAAGCATCACAGTAAATTGTTTTCTTAAGAAAATCCCAAGTGATTTTGAAAGTATTTTAATAAGAAAGAAATAATCAGTAAAAGCTCTTTTATAAATGGGCTTCTTCAAAGTATATACTATGGTGTGACTTACTTCCTAAATTGCAGTATTTTTGTTTTACTATTTCTTCTCAGTAGCCAGGATTTAGTGGAACATGTGATAACAGTTATCCAGAAGGTTGCATTTAAAAAATATTATTGAAGCATGACATCGTTTTAGTCTCCTAGGGCTGTCATAACAAAGTACCACAAAGTGGGGTGGCTTAAAACAACAAATTTATTGTGTCTCAGTTCTGGAGCCCAAATATCTGAAATCAAAGTGTCACAGGGCCATGCTTCCTTTGAAACCTAAAAGGAGTCCTTCCTTGCCTCCTTCTAACTTCTGGTGGTTTGCTAGCAAACTTTGGGATACGTTGGCAAAAAGATCAGCCCAATCCTCCATCTTCATATGCTATTCTCCTTGTGTTTTCACAGCATTTTCCTTCTGGGCATGTCTGTGTCTAGGTCTGAATTCCCTTTTATATAATAAGTGCACCAGTCATATTGGATTGGGGCCCACCCTAATGACCTAATTTTAACATGAACATACCGTGTATTTTAGGTATGACTCACATATATAAACACAAAAATATGGATCTAGGAGAGTGTATATCAATGAATTATACCTATTGTTACATCCAAAGAGAGTAATGAGAATGACATAGGATGAAGGAGAACTTTGAAGCTTTATATTTTTTTGCATTCTTTGACCTATTTAGAACAAGAATTTTTTAAAAGACTTTATTTAATTTATTCATGAGAGTCAGAAAGAGAGAGGCAGAGACACAGGCAGACGGATAGGAAGGCTCCCTGCAGAGAACCTGATGCAGGACTTGATCCCAGGACCCCAGGATCACACCCTGAGCCAAAGGCAAACACTCAACCACTGAGCCACCCAGGTGCACCTAGAACAAGAATATTTTAAAAATAAAAAAGTCATATTGGGGCACTTGCGTGGCTCAGTTGGTCAAGTGTCCAACTCTTGGTTTTGGCTCAGGTCATAATCTCAGAGTCGTGAGATCCAGACTCATATCGAGCTCCATGCTGGCATGAGGCCTGCTTAAGATTCTCTCTCCCCCTCTCCCTCTGCCCCTCCCTGCCCCCACTAATGTTTCTCTCTCTCTCTCAAAAAAAAAAGCTATAAAAAGAAAACTAAGAAAAGGAAATATTTGTTTTTTTTCCTTTGAAAGTTACTCTAAATAAAAAGTCATTTGGGGGAAAGATAAAAGAGAAAAGGAAAAGAAAAGAAAAGAGAAGTAAGGAAGGAAGAAGAGGGAAGAAAGAAAGAAAGAAAGAAAAAGAAAGAAAAGAAAGAAAGAAAGAAAGAAAGAAAGAAAGAAAGAAAGAAAGAAAGAAAGATGGAGGGAAGCAAACATACAACATATATGACTTTAGATTCAGAGAGGCAATGTAAGAGGTAATTGAGTTTCATAATATGGTTAGGAATGTGAAGAGGATCATGGTTCTTGGCTTAGGTTGCCACAACAATACATAGATTGGGTGGTTTAAACAAAAAATATATATATTTTCTTCCATTTCTGGATGCCATAAATTCCAAGACTGGATCCCAGTAGGGTTCACTTTCTGGTGATGATGCTCTTCTTGGTGTGCAGATGACCATTTGGCCTTGACATAGCCCTTTATCTAAGTGTGTGTTCAGAGAGAAAGGGTTCTGGTGTGTCCTCCTCTAAAGGGTATCAGCCCTATCAGATTGCCCTACTTTTGTGACCTCATTTACCCTTTATTATCTTCTCATAGGCCCTATCTCCAAATACAGTTTCACTGGGGGCTTCAACATATGAATTTGGGGAGGACACAAACATTCTGTCTGTAACAGGTCATGACAAATGAGTTAGCACCACAACATTAAGGCCACTCTTTTCTATTCCCAGCGCACTTCCAAATTGGAATCCATATACATAATGTGTGAGGAAGTTTCACATAGAAAACTATGATTAGGGGATCCCTGGGTGGCGCAGCGGTTTGGCGCCTGCCTTTGGCCCAGGGCGCGATCCGGGAGACCCTGGATCGAGTCCCGCGTCGGGCTCCCGGTGCATGGAGCCTGCTTCTCCCTCTGCCTGTGTCTCTGCCTCCCTCTCTCTCTCTCTCTGTGTGACTATAATAAATAAATAAAAAAAAAAAAAAAGAAAAAGAAAACTATGATTACTGATTGAGGCTGGTCCTGGGCCAACAGAGGTTATGGTAACTAGTATTTACCATAGTAAAAATGGTTTTAACTCAAAAACTTTGATTGCTCTTTGATTCTAACTATAAGGTAAACATAAAAAGATGAAGAACACTGGTACATTAAACAACAAAAAAACCCAGATATTACAACATAAGAGATATATTCTTAACCTCTCTTATTGAGCCTTCATATTTCAGTAGCAAGTGGCCTTGCAATTGTTTCAAAAGAGACTTTTGCTGCTGGAGACGCAGCAGTATAAAGGAAACATGAAAGGCCCATTTAGTTCATTCTTCACTTCACCAGTCTTGTATACAAGATACCAACATCCTCATTTGTTTCTCTGAAAACAGCCACTGAGGACTGGGTGTGATGTGCTATTGATAGATATGGCAAATGGCCTAAAAGCTCTAGCTGATCCAGGGCAGACACTTAAATTCTATGCAATTTAACAATTTAATATAATAGTCTTGGTTTCATGTCAATTAATACCACACACCACCATCTAAACAGGGATTCGCTCTCCTAATTCCTAGTGTTGAAGATTACCTATAGCATGTTGTTAAGATTAATTTTTTTAAAATAAAAGAAAATTCCAATTATTCTTTATAGGAAAGCAGAGTACTTCTTCAAAATCTAGATGCCCCAGAACAGTGTTTTTAAAAAGCAGATTCTGAGTGATGATAACTGCACATAAGTCTTGTGGTTGATTTTCACTGGCTAAAATCCCTGATTTTGTGTAGACTATAATTGCCTCAGAGTATGTTTTAACATCGAAAGATAAGTTTTGACATGGCTACAAAACACTTGAAATTTTTAACTAAGTGGCATTTTAATCCTGTGGTAAATATATAAGCTTTTAAAAGATAGTAATTGAAGACAGGTGTTATGGATCACATTTGAGACTGTATATTAAAGAGTTTAAGACAAATTTATGAAAGAACAGGTATAGAGAGAATTTTTTTAAACAGTGAATGCAATGAGAAAAGAAAGCTGCCTCTGACAGTGCCTGGTGAGAGGCATAGAATATATGAAATAGTGCAAGGGACCATAAGGTAAGAAAGGGAAACCTAATGGGGAAAAATCAGAGAGGAAGACAAACCATGAGAGACTTTTAATTCTGGGATAGGTTTGCTGAGGGGGAGTTGGGTGGGGGGATGGGGTAATTCGTTGATGGGCATTAAGATGGGCACGTTGGCAAATTGAAATTAAGTAAAATATAAATAAACAAATAAATACAATTTTCAAGATTAAAATCTTTATGCCAAAAAGTGGTTTCCTTCTCTACAGAGGAATATTTCTGCAAAAATAACTGGACATCAGCAATGCTAAATAGCTCTGTTCATTTAGCACCATATTCTATAATTTCTCATATAGTTTCTTAGGTAATTTGGTATATTTCTGCTCACTTCAATGAACCAATAAATTATCAAGAACAGGTTTCACATATTTTATTTTCCCTCATAGGGCTTAGTCCAGTTCTTGTCATTAAGTAGGTATTTAATTGAATTCATATGACATTATTCAGTTTGTTTAGATGTGAAGTCATGTTTAATTCTATGGATTCACTTTAATAATCCTTCTTAAGCCCAGTTAAACAACTATGTATTTGAAATAAGAAAAACACTGTGTAAATTGGTTAATCTTATCAAAAAATACTTTATAGGATATTAATAGTATAAATAAGAAGCTTATAATTTAATTAGAAGTAAACTACTCTGTTGGATGAATATGTGGAAGTTCAAAGCATATCATAATGATTTGTTAGGGCTGTCAGTGTACACTCACCACATGAAACTATGAGATTGCTTCATGTTGTTATATAAAGCATGGTGTTAAAATGGTTTATTGTCATTATTTAGAATAGCAATTATTAATAAGATTTTATAGTTAAAATAAATGTCTACATGTACATATAGTTAAAATGAATATATATGTATGTATGTATCTTTTTCAGTTTCTAACATTGACTTAAATATGAGCACTAGGAAAAGTAACACCCATTACTAAAATATAATACTAAAATTATTACTAAAATATAATTCCTCCCCAGAATCCTAATTAATTCCTTAAATCTTCTGTGACTGAACATGGAATTCAGGTTTATTTTTGTGGCCAATACATGCCAACAAAAAAAGGAAGCTGGTAGTCAATAATATATTAAGGTTTGTTTTATGGTAATCCTGAAAAAAAAGATGGTTGCAAGATAAAGATGACAGAGGGACTTCTCTATGAAAAAAAAAAAAAGAATCTAAAAAAATGTTAAGGAAAAGCAAACAAACAAAACTCCTTCTTTCTTCACTCATTCTTATTTGATTGTTATTACCCAACAATTGGCTTAATACATCAGCCTCTGGTTGGCAAAGAAATATTTTAGGTAGTAAATGAACTGTGTCTGAGCATGAATCATTGCCTTTGCAATAGCCAAGTCTTTGAAGACAGCTGTTGAGACAATCTCAACTAATGACAATTTTAAAATCATAATAGCAATTTAAAATGTGTCTCAAATAAAGAATTGAAATTATAATCAGCAACATTGCTTTAGGGTGAGAAAGAAGCCACTAATTGTTTCTAGTGAAAGTTATGGTGATTTGTAATAAAACATTAGAATACTAAGTGCTGTTCTTGCCTTTATTTATTATTTTTATTTTTCTTAAGTAGGGGGCTTGAATTCATGACTTTGAAATCAAGAGTCAGAAGCTAAACTGACAGCCACCCAGGCACCCCAGTTCTTGACTTAAAATATTGGGTATAAAGCTCTATTCGGATCACTTCTCTCAAAGGCTGTAAACAATGATTCACAAGACTTTGGCAAAATACTCAACTTCTCACTAAGTATTTTCTCACTCAGTCATTTATAACTTTTATTACACAGATTGTAAGTTAAAATAGGAATTGTACACTAGAAGCTGTTCTTTTTTTCTCTGCTCATCATCAGGATAAGTGAAACGATAGTTGGGAATTTATAGTCTTCTTGATTTTGATAGTAGTGAGCCTATATAAACTTTTGTTTCCTAACTGGATGGATGATTTACAGTAACGAGGAATTGGATGGACTAAAAGGGACATGAAGACCAGGGGGACATTGTATTCCCATATCTTTCAATGGAATAAAATGCCTATACATATATTCCACAAGAATTATGCACTAAGAATCATTTTTTAATGTTGTGATATTTTCTTATGGATATAGTCAGTGCAGATCTTCCCTCTTTATTCTGTATATCTAAGCCAACTGAAGTTATCAAATGATGCCTGCTACTCAAAACTATGTAAGTATTAAAAAACTCTATAACTGTTATTTTTCTGTCCAAGAATGATTCTTTAGTGTGCTAATTTTGTTCTTTTAGTAAAAATGATAATTAATATTTACATTTAGAGTAGACCTATAAATAAATAGTTTTGTAAATATCACCTAGGCATCAATTTTTGGGAATTTCGAGAAAAAGGCCTTATATCCAGAAATAGCACAAATCCCAAGATAATATTAAGCTGAAATACCCCCATACAAATTAGTTTCATAGTAGCTCAAATATCAAGCAAAACCCCCCAAAACCGTTATCAACATTAAAACCAAATTTCTGACTTCCAGTTTCTAATCCATTTATAAGGAGCCTGAAGTTGCCACTCATTGTAACCAGAAGTAAAACGCTGAACAAACCTTCCTAAACAGAAAATACCAAAACCACATGGGTTCACTGGTAAATTCTACCAAACATTAAAGGAAGAAATTATACCAACTGCCTAAAATTTCTTCAAAGGACAGAAGCAGAAGGAATACTTACTAATTCATCAAGGCTAGTATTACCCTAATATCAAAAACAAACAAAGATGTTACAAGAAAAGAAAAATAGAGAGCAATATCTCTCATGAACACAGGTGCAAAAATCCTCAACAAAATATCAGCAAATCAAATAAAAAGTATGAAGATAATTATATGCCATGATCAAGTGGGATTCATCCCAGTTTGCAAGGCTGGTTTAATATCTGAAAATAAATTAATACAATTCATCATAGCAACAGACTAAAGAGGAAAAAAATCCAATGATCATATCAACAGTCAGGTAAAGCTTTTGACAAAATCCAACACTGATTTGTGTTAAAACCTCTCAGTAAACTACTGAGAGGACAACTGTCTCAACCTGGTAAAGACTATCTATTTAGTGATGAGAAATTTAAAGTGTTTCCACTAAGATCAAGTGCAAGGCAAGGATGTCTCTCCTCTCACCACTCCTTTTAAACACCGTCCTGGAAATTCTTACTAAGGCAATAAGGCAAGAAAAGGAAATAAAAGTTTTATAGATTGGGAATAAAGACATAAAACTGTCTTTGTTTACAGTAAATAAAAGCATATTTATCTGAAATAACCAACTTAAGAACTGGAACTAATCAGTAATTATATAATAAAGTTGCAGATATAAGGTAAATATACAAAAGGAATTTGAAAAAATTACATTTCTATACTCCCAAAACCACAAAATAATTAGAATGAAATCTAGCAAAATATGTACAAAATTAATATGAGAAAAGCTATAAAACTCTAATGAACAAAATAGAAAAAAACTAAATAATGATATTCAATGTTTATAGATCTTGGTATAGTCAAGATGTTAGTTCTTCCTAATTTGATCTATAGATTCACTGCATTTTTAGCCAAAAGTCCAGCCAACTTATTTTGTGGATATTGAAAAACAGATTCTAAAGTTCACAGAGAGAGGCAAGGCACTTGGAATAGCCAACACAGTATAGAACATAAAGAACAAAGTTAGAGGGTTGATGCTATGCAACTTCAAGATTTACTGTAAAACTACAGTAGAAGACTGCATGGTATTGAAAGAATACCATAAAGTGTAAGAATAGACAAATAGATCAATGGAACAAAAAGAGAGCCTAGAAATAGATCTCCATAAATACAGTGAACTCATCTTTGACAAAGGAACAAAAACAGTACAATAGAGCAAAGACAGTCTTTTTAACAAAAAATGCTGGAACAACTAGACCTCCACGTGCAAAAATAAATCTAGAACAGATTTTATACCCTTCACAAAAATTAATTTGAAATCGATCATAGACCTAAATGTGAAATGCAAAACTATAAAACTCCTAAAGTTAACATAGGAGAAAACCTAGATGATGTGGGTATCGAGAGGACATTTTTAGATATGACACCAAAGAAAGACACAATCCATTAAATAACTGATAAATTGAATTTCATTAGAATTTAAAACTTCTGCCCTGCAAAAGATAGTATCAAGGGAATGAGAAGACAAAGCACAAAGTGGAAAAAGTATTTGCAGAAGACCCATTTAATAAGATGACTTATCCAAAAGGTACAGAGAAATCTTAAACACAATAGGAAAACAAACAACCTAAGTAAAATTGACCAAATATCTTAACATACACATCACCAAAGAATATAAATAAATAAATAAATAAATAAATATATATATATATATCTTTTATATATGGCCAAGCATATATAAAAATATGCAATGCATCATATTATCAAGAAAATGCAAAATCACAATAAGCTACCACTACACACCTACTGGAATCTCCAAAATCTGGAACACAGACAACACCAAAAGTTGGCAAAGATGTAGAACAACAGGAATTGAATACATTGCTGATGGGAATGCAAAATTGTTACAGTCACTGTATAAGATAAATTGAAAGTTTCTTACAAAACTGAACTTACTCTCATCATACAATCCAACAATCACATCCTTGGTAGTTACCAAAGGAGTTTAACGTATGTCTATACCAAAACCTGCCCATAGATTTTATAACAGCTTTATTTATAATTGCCCAAACTTAGAATCCCTCACGATATCCTCCAGTAAGTGAATGGAATAATAAATTCTGGTACATCCAGACAATGTAATATTATTCAATGCTGAAAAGAATTGAGCTATCAAGCCATGAAAAGACATGGAAGAACCTGAAATGTGTATTGTTAGGTGAAAGAAGCCAATCTGTGTGATTTCATTATATGACATTTTGGAAAAGGCAAAACTCTGAAAACAATAAAAAATACTAGTGGGTACAGTACTGAATTTGGGGGAGAGGGTAGCATAGACAGAGCAAAGAGGATTTTTAGAGCATTGAAAATATTCTGTATGATACAATGATGGACAAATGTCATACGTTTATTCCAACCCACAGAACGTACAAAACTAAAGGTAAATCATAATGTAAGCCATGGAGACTCAAGGCAATTATAATGTGTCAGATTATATTAATCAATTATGACAAATGTACCACTCTGGCAGAGGATTTTGATAATGAAGGAAGTTACACAAATGTAGGGGCAGAGGAAATACAGGAAATCTCTGTACCTTCTCCTCAATTTTTCTGTGAACTTAAAACTGGTCTAGTTCTAACTTAGAAAAACAAAGTTCTTACATGCAATTAGTAATCTTGCTAAAGAAAAAATTCAAATCATAAAGCCACCAAATTTTCAGAGAAGTTATAAGTTACACAGACATATACATCGACTGTAATAATTATGGCCGTAAGTAACAGACAACCTGACTAACAATGATTTAAACTCAAAGGAAGAAGTCCAGAGGTAGGTAGTTACTAGCATTTATTTTTTTGCTTAACATCAGGTTCTGGCTTCCTTCTGTGCCACAGTTATTAGCATACTGATTTTTCTCACCCTATGTTTTTCTCTTCATTTTAACAAGATGGTTTGTGCAGCCTTGAATATAACACACTCATTAAGGTTAATGAGTAAAAGGAAGAAGAATAGTGCAAAATCCATCTATTCTTCTTATCAAAAATAAGTGAAAGCTTTTCCAGATGTTCCTTGGAAAATTTTCCTTTATCACATGAGCTAGAATTGAATCTTGGCCAACAATAGCTGGGAAAGAAAATATCTCACTTAGCACCTTTAGTGAAATGTGGGGGATGAAGAAAGGAGTAAGGGGCTGTCAGTGAATTATTCATTAACAGGATGGATGGAGGATGGATAGACAGACAGACATATATATACACATATAGATTATATCTCAGTTTTAATATTTTCTGTCAGACAGAAATATTGTTTATTCCCAAATATTTTGGGTTATAATTTTACCATTGACCATTACTGCAGCACTGCTGTTTTTATAAATTGGACACTGCACTCTATTACTTTTCTATTAAACAGATTTTAAATTGGGTAGACTTAGCATTCAAATTTGTTAAATTTTAAAAATCACATAGGCATTTAAAAATAGTTATAATTATAAAAATATTAAATAAAGCTATTGAACTTTTGAATATAAATAAGTATATGTAATTATATAAGGATATAATTTATAATTCTATAAAATGTATAACTATATAGCTAAAATTTTAGGTATGACAGAAATGTCCCTAAGTTGTTTTGTTGTTTTGTTTTTTTTTTTTAAGAGAGAGAAAGAGCATGTGTGGAGTGGGGAGGAGCAGAGGGAGAAGGAGAAAGAGAATCTTAAGCAGGCTCTGTGCAGCATGGAGCCCAACATAGAGCTTGATCTCATGATCCTGACATCATGACCTGAACCAAAATCAAGAGTCAGATGCTTAACTGACTGAGCCATCTAGGCACCCCTTATTAATGCTTTTTTGTATTATTTTTGTAGGAACAAGATGTTGCAAAGTAAGTGCTTTCATCTAGGAATTTTAAATACATCTGTTAAGTTGGTCATTTTGAAAATATACATACAGATGTGAGTACAAAGACACACAGTAGATCCTCACTACTACTAAAAGGTTATCTTTAAATATTAAGGAAACTGGAACTTGGGGACAGAGTAACTTTAAATATATATATATATATATATATATATAAAGTAGAAATATATATATATTATATTCTATATATCTCTATATGTATATATGAAGTAGAAAAAAATCTGTAGCATATCAGGAAACTAGAGAAAGCTGCCATACCCATTCCAGAAACTGAGAAATTTCTGTAATATAAACTTAAAAGGAGACCCAAAACTTTTCCTCATTAAAAAAAAAAAAAGACTTCTTCCCAGAGTGTTTTGTTATCTGTAATTTATTTTAAGCAAAGACATTATAGGATATGTATATGTGCATACCTTTATGTATGAATCCACTTTAATGAATGTCCTAGTTGTATGAATGGCATACAAATATGGCAGGCAATTCCAATAGCTTAAAACTCTAAAGTAGAGTGGCTCAGCATGGAGCCTGCATGGAGCCTGCTTCTCCCTCTGCCTGTGTCTCTGCCTCTCTCTCTGTGTCTCTCACGAATAAATAAACAAAATCTTTAAAAAAAATAGAGTAGGAAATTTAGCAAATGTATAAGAAATGATCTAGTGCCTTTTTGCTAATAAATGTTTATATGTGTGGTAGAACTCAGCCTGAGACATAATTTCATTTTCACATTGTGGACAAGGTGTTCTATCTCAAATCATGAGAGGCCACTAATACCTGCAAAGAAGAACCAGGTAACTATGGCTGCCTAAATTAGCTTAGTCAATTCTCAACAGGACTCCTGAAAGTACCATTCACCAAAGTGAATTAACATACACTGGTTCATGAGAATAAAAGCTGAAATATGTTAATACCACTAAAGTTCTTGAGAAGAGTTTTGTAAGTTGCAATTCATCCACAGTAGCAATATAATCATTATGTTATTCTTTGCTATACAGTAAATTATATCACTATTAATGTGAATGTATATTGTATGTTCATATACCTTCAAGGAAAAGTCTTTAGCAATAGTTCAATGGCTCATTCATCAATTTTATATATTTAATTAATAAAACCTGTTATTTTTCAAACATGTGCCAATTGGATGACCTTATGAGCAAATCACAATGGAAACTCATGAAAACCTAACATTATTTTATTAAAATATGAATGCTATAAATTAATTTTATTCAATTGTCTTAGAGTTTACGCTTTCTCTTGAGTTGCAGGGGATTTCAAAGAATTCACAATCCTCTAAAACTGTTACCTTCATCTATTATTCATGGTCTTACATTACCCTCAGTAACACAGCATCGTTTTTCTTTATAGAATTCATAAGATATTGGTATGAAATTAAAGTACCTTTCGCCTTCTAGTATGTTGTCTGAAATTTGATCGTATAACAAAATTGCATAATGAATGCCATAAACTGAAGATCTGATCAGGTTATAAAACTTTTTCAGGGTCACAAGAAAGTTTTTCTGAGTATGCTGTTGTGTAAGGAATATCTGTTTCTTAACGATGATAAACAACTTAAGCTTGTGTTTCCCTTCGTAATTTTGAGAAAGTTCTTATTAAATTCCCCCAGTCTCAGTTTTCTCATTTGCACAATTGGTACTAATCATTTCTACCTTCCTATATTATACTTTAAAGATTTACACATTCATTGTTGTTTTTCTTTCAAAGATATTCCTAGATTAGCAAATGAGTTCATAAATACTGAATAAATAAACCTGAAATTGGAAAAAGAAGGGAGTAAAGTTCAAGTGACACAACATTTAGGCTAGTGACATATGGAACTAGTGAGTTCCTGGGGCTCTAGGGAAGATATAGATGCAGAGTCTATAGTGAAGTGTAAGCATATGAAAAGTTACATGCTTGGTAGGTAATGATTCCCAGTAAGGTCATCAAAAACCTTGTCTACTGTTCTGTTTTGACCTAAAATGCAAAATGGTCTTTGTTGAGTATTTGTCATCAGTAAAGAAATAATTGGGCTTGTGACCATTTGTGTCCTTTAACCATTCTGATGTGCCTTCATTCTCTGAAAAGAACCAAAAACTGTTACCTTATACCCTATCAACATACTGTACTGATTGAACAGGAGAGACTACCATCAGCATTTGCCCATTTGGGAGCTCAAATATTAATTCAATTTTCTTCACTTTTAGAAAAGAGTGAGGTTCAAGCATCAATTTATTAAAATGTTTAGTCTTCTTTGACAAACATAATCTGTGTTGTCAAGAGGCAAATCCAGCCATTATATCTAAAATGTGTAGCTCTCAGTTGGTCTCTAATCTATGTACATTTATCAAAATAAATGATAATCAGTCTGCTTTAAAGCACTATTTTTTGGAAATCCTAACATATCGTGGAGACAAACATGATGGTTGTCACAACTTACAACTAAAACCTGTCTCCTAATGAGATGCAAAATATATGTAAAATGTAAAAAGATTGGCACTTCTGGCTAAATAATGTTATTATGTCTCAGATGGTTTATGATATTGATGTGGTTATCCATCTTTGTGAAAGAAAAATGCAAATTCACATTACCAAATATTCAAGAGAGTCCTCTGAAGTCTAATTTATATTCTAGAATGTTAACATCACACAGCACACAGCAACGCTATTTACAGAATTATTCTGTGAAAATGTTTTTACCCAAATTCTTAAAGTGAGCTTTGAATATTCCAGAGTAAGGCTGAAATTCAGTTGAAAGGCCTTACTATGATCCCAAAATATAAAAATGGCAAACTGACCAGCTTTAATTCTGAGGGAGGCAAAGCTACTCACTAGTAGAGGAGGCCTTATTTAAAAACTAAATAATGAGATATTGAAGACATAAGTTAAAAACTAGACAAGAAACAGAGAATTAAAAAAAAAAAACTATCAAGAGTTACCTCTAGAAAAGAATCCTAGAATAATCTTACTTTTGCTGACACATATCTTATTATATCTAGTCATCACTGGAAAAAGAAGTCTGCATCTGTATTCTATGGGCAGTCTAAATTTCAATTATGCTCTTATAATCTGTGGATTATGAATTTTTCCGAATAGATATACATCTGTGTGCTCTCCTCTCCATCATATAAAAAGACAAAAAAGTAATGTGCATGTGGGAAAAATGTATCATAAACTGCCAAATTGACCCAGAAGTCACATATGGTAGTGGGTTACTATAATAAAGTAAATATATCTTCCACATGTCATATTTTTCTAAAAGCTAAAATCAGGTAATTACTTCAGATTAAAGTGAATCCACTATAATTAATAAGCTTAAGGAAAATCTGAATAAAAATTATATGACAGTGTAGTGTCAATATAAAGGAATATATTAGGTTGTACAAATTTAAGGATGGAGATAAGGTAAATGTACCATATGAAAATCACCTATAGTAAAAACAAGTCATTTTACATAAAATAACAGTGGACTGACTATTGAAAACTAGATTTTAAAATTATTTTACATCCTTCACAAGCAGGACAGTTTTGGATACACATCAACAGTTCTTTTCTTCCAATTATCTCTTCATTTTTGTATAATTGGGCATATGCCAAAGAAATATGATCTTTATGACTCTTTATAAGGCTAGGGTTTCTAAATTCCTAATGGTGCACTCATTTGTCATGTAATGAGATCTTAGGACTTAAAATTATCTCCATTTATAAAAAGAATTTCTATACTCCGAAACTAAAATTGCACTATTCTCAATTAACTGGAATTTAAATAAAACTTGAAGCTTCAAAACTTTCTATTATTTAACTTTTTGCTGAAGACCAATGGGAGAAAAATACTAAGAAAGTAGGCACAGAATCAGTGTTGGCACTACAGTAGGCATAGCTGAAACAAAGGGCATTTAGGACAAAGGGTTAGATTTGTGTGGCAATGTTGGGATGGGGAATATGGTGGAGAAGGTCAGTGTAGCTCCTTTACCATTAACGGCATCATTTTTGATGCAGCAGTTGTCATTTCCAGTGAATTAATGTCACTGTTCCAACTAATCAGTTAAGAACCACAGCTACTTTTCTTATACCCTTGAAGAAAAAATAAGAAAAAAGAAAGAACATTCTTGTCATTTTCAACAGATCATAGAGATATGAAGAAAAACAGTATATTCCAACGAAAAAAATTTTTTAAGATTTTACTTATTTATTTATTCATGAGAGACACAGAGAGGCAGAGACACAGGCAGGAGAGAAAAAAGCAGGCTCCATGCAAGGAGCCCAACGCGGGACTCGATCCCAGGACTCAATCCCGGGACTCTAGGATCACGCCCTGGGCCGAAGGCGGCACGAAACCACTGAGCCACCCGGGCTGCCCATATTCCAACAAAATGTTAAGGAAGTAGAAGATAATGCTGTTTGTTTTTAGATGGGAAGATGAGGAGACCACAGAAATCAATATAAAAAGTCTCAAAAGAAATGGTTTTTAGAACTTGAAGAAATTTAGTACTGTTTTACAGTGAATAAACATTATAAAATATGCATATAGTCATGCTAAATAAAGGGTACATTTTCTCCTTTATTAGTTTTAAAAAGGCACAGAATTGTAAATGATCCATAAAATAAAACAGATATATAAGTTTAAAAACAACCAAATGTAAAGCCTGTGACATTTTCCTTGAGTTTCAGTGACCTTACTAGTCCTCACCCTTTTTTACCCCTCAAGGGATTCCCTTCCTGCTCCAAAGCAGGAACCTGAGTCCTGCCTGAGGCTTCCAACAATAGCTGTCAGAAGAGGTTTGGAATGAAGCATTTCTATTCTAAATGTGGATGTTTTATCCCTTTGAGGCAATTTACAATTTCAACTTAATCCTTACAGGCTTTGCTTTCACTGGGAGAAATTTCAAGGGTGAAGGACCTTAGCAGAGTCCAGATACCACAGCAGCAGCCATATTTTCCCACCCCATAAAGACTACCAAACCTTCCCACAGACACATACATAAATCATATGATAACCAATTTATACCTTTTATTCACATATGTCTTGTACTGATTCTAGTTTCATTTTATTGAAATACTTGCTGGAATTCCTCAAGTGATTTATGAAATGAACCAAATAAATCTATGAATTGTCTTCCTGTAGCAGAGTCTAGAAATCATGTTGATAGGCATAAGAATTAACCCAATATAGGCCCAAACCTGCTTCCATTGGCAGTTACTATCTATGTCACCTTTGAAGAATAATTTGACTCTGTCTCAGTTTCCTCATCTATAAAGTGAGAAAAGTAACATCATCTACTTCATAAGAGTATCATGAGGATTCAATTACATATGTAAAATATTCAAAAAATTCCCTAGCACATGTATTAGTGAATGATATTATCATTATGATTATCATCATTTTCCTCATTATCAATTCATAAAAGTTGTAAAGATTAAACGGCAAAGTGAATAGAAACTACTTAATTCAGTGTCTGGCATATCAACTGCACTTAATAAATGATTTGGTGTATTGGGGAAATTGTTTGTTTGGCTGACTTGATAGAGGGTTGGTTCTATCATTATTCTGTGCATGTTTGAGTCTCATCACCACGTTGCATAAAAGGTTTAGAACATTTTGATATATATATACACATACGTATATATGTATATACATATTCATATATACGTATGTGTATATATATGAATCTTGTTATGATATTCATTTTATGACTGTATGTGTTATCTCTTAAGTAAATTTTAAGCATTATATCTTACACATCTTTTATAGCCAGCAGGGAACAGTGGGGAAGCAAAATTACATTTGTGTTGTCTATATGTTCAATTTTGCCCTGGGTGATGTACCTATATTAGGCCACTCAATCCTCCCAGAAACTCTTAAGGGGTATGATATCATCTCCTTTTGACAGATAAGAATGCTGAGAGTTTCTAAAGCCAAAACTAGAGCTAGGTAAATAAATATTCATATTCATTGCCATAAATACACAATGAAGAAAGGATAGTCTCTTCAAAAAATGGTGCTAGAAAAATGGATATCAACATGCAAAAAAATAAAATTGGGCCTTTATGTCATACCATAACAAAAATTAAATCAAAATAGATTAAAAACTTAAACAAAAGACCTGAAACTATAAAAATCTAGAATAAACATAAGGGAAAGTCTTCATGACATTGGACTTGGCAATGATTTCATAGATATGACACTATAAGCATAGAAACAAAAACAAACAAATGGGACTACATCAAACTAAGGACAAACAATCAGAACAAAGGAAAAAATCAACAGCGAAAAAGAAATCTGTGGAATTGGAGAAAATATTTGTTAACCATATATCTGATAAGGTAATCTCCAAAATATATATAAAACTTCTACAATGCAATATAAAAAAAACCACCTCCCTAATATACCAATTAAAAACCAGACATGAGACTTGAATTGACATTTCTCCAAAGAAGACATACAAATGGCTAATAGGTATATTAAAATGTGCCTAACATCATTGATCATTAGGGAAATGCAAATCAAAACTACAATAAGACTAACACTTCATGCCTGTCAGGATGGGCATTATCAAAAAAACTAAAGACAAGTGTTGGCAAAGAGCAAGGATATGGAGAAATGAAATCCTTATATAATGTTTGTGGAAATGCAAAATGGTGCAGTCACTATTGAAAACAGTATGAGATTCCCTCAAAAAAATTAAAAATAGAACTATCATATAATCCAGCAAATCCTACTTCTGGGCATTTATCTGAAAGAATTGAAATCAAGATCTCAAAGCGATATTAAGCACCTCCATATTAAACAATATTAAGCACTATTCATAATACCCATGTAGTGGAAACATCCTAAATACCCACTAACGGAAGAGCAGATTAAAAAATGTGGTATATACATATAATACAAATGAATCAGCCTTTAAAAAGAAGGAAATTCTGCAATATGCAAATATGGATGAACCTCAGAGACATTGTGCTATGTGAAATAAGGCAATAACATAAAAACCACACTGTGTAATTCTACTCATGTAAGTTGTCTAAAACAGTAAAAGTCACAGAATCAGAGAGTGGAATGGTGGTTGCCAGAGGCTAGGGGCAGACAGAGAAATGGGGAGTTATTAATTCATGGACATAAAATTTCAGTTAAGCAAGATAAATGAGCTCTAGAGAGCTCCTGTAAAACACGGTATCTAGAGTCAACAATACTGTATTGCATACTCGAAAATATGTGAAAACAGTAGATCTCATGTTAAATGTTATTACCATAATAAAATAAAAATTTTAAAATATTCATATTCAGAGCTGTGTAATTGCAAACTACATATAACACCTCCTCACTCATTAAAGTTTGAATTAATTAATTAATTTTATATTTGACCAAAATTATATGCTCTATAATAAGAAAAAAGAATCTTCTAACATTTAGCAATAATTTTCACAAACCTAGCACTGGGTACACAGGGATCTGATACTATGAATTAATTGTTTTGCATTGCCTTGAAGAAGCAGAATGGACCCTTATCCAAAATTTGGTTCAGATGTCGATACTGATGATGTCACACATGTACCAAGAGTGTATGAAAAAGATGTATTATTCACAAACAATGTTTTCTGGGGCAAGCACTGCAGATTTCCCAAGCTAATCTGAAAATGGCTTGGGTTTTTATGGCAGTTACGGGATGAAACCTGGGTGAAAGTTAACACAAGTTGTTTGAATTTACTGCAATACCAAAGGAGATTACCCTGGCTTTCTAATCTGCTTGCTCCTAGGGAGAATGGGGAATAGGGAATAAGATAATGTTTAAAAGCTGTTACCAGTTCAAAAAAAAAAAAAAAAAAAAAAACCCTGGGAGTCAGACTGTTTATTACTGCTGTAGTTAAAGGCAAAATTGTTTCAAGAAGATAGAATGATTGTGAGAACATAAAAATGCAATATGAAAAGCTAAGGTAAATTTAAAGTAAGTATAAAATTCAAATTAGAAAGCAAACTCAGTTTGTTGTAGGGAGTATAATCTGAGTAGTTATAAAATATTTAGGTGTTTAAGTCTACTGCTTTGCTTTTAGAAATTGAAATCTATAAAAAGTTATTCAAAATGATATTTTTGCAATTATTTGAGTCTCAAACTTTGCTACAATTGTAAAATTATCTTTTAATTTTAGAAAATGTAGTCATGATGGGGAAGATTTCATGTAGTGAATCTTTCACATAGTGAATTCATTCTACCTCAAAGATACCTCTACATTTCGTTATCATCTACTTTGATTTAATTAAGAAATAATCCACCAAGAAAAATTGTTAAATATTAAAAAAACCCTGATATATCTTGAATTCACTCAATTCTGTCCTCTAAAAGCTCAATGTTGCTCTAAACTCTGTTGGAAATGGGAGAAACCAATTGTATGCCACTTACCTTTCTTCCTACCTACATCTGCTAGCCTACAGGTAGAAAGAGAAGACTATCCATTAAGGTACTATGACCTCTTCTCCATGGCACAGGTGAAATGAATTTAAGACGGAAGGATTCGCCTTCTGCGCACATGGTGTTTCTCCCTGACTGACTTCTACAGCAACACAGAAACTAAAAAAGAAAATAACTTCGTTGTGATAATCTTTCTATACACTTTTCTTGACAGTCTGAACAGATTATATGTCCTGTCCCATTTCATCAAGCCTCTCAATGATTAATTTCCTAAGTGCAGATTCTTTAGTTTGGGGAAAATCCAGTGAACATTTAGTTGAATGGTTTCTACTTATTTTTTCTACTTAATTTTTTCCAGTTAAAGATTTAAAAACCAATTAAAATTAAAAACCAATAACTAAGGCTTCATGAAGCATACATAAAGTGTGCACATACATACACGTTACTGTTACATGATATTCATCTGAAGAAGTGGAAAGACAATTTGACTATAGATGAGTATACATTCTGGCCGATAAGACAAATATGCATCTCACATCTCACAAATAACACGAGAATATAATCACATAGCTAGAAATACTGCATACCAATACAATTCAAGCCTAAATATATAAAAGATGAGTTGAAATTGCAATAAAAGGTGAAAATCCCAAGCATTCATGTGTAAATTTGTAACTTACCACCACTTTATTTCTTGACACTAATTAAGCAAGAAAAAAATCAAATGGCTAGAGAATTTAACTTTGAAAATGAGAATTCTGCTCATAAACAGGAAATTATAAAGCTTCTCATTAATTTTGATGATTTATTTAGTTAAAAAGCACATTATGAGATGAATAAAATTAAGAGATCTATAGCTTAGGGCTAGACTCTAGAAATATCACCCTCTTGGTGCATTTTAAAAAATGATAAAGATGAGTATCATGTAGACATTTATGTGCTACTACAGAGCTAATTACACAGGTTAGGAATAGAGCAGGGTATGTTTTATTTTTATTATGATACTGAAACTTATCATTTCCCAGCTTAGCTTGTTGACCTCAAGGTCTTTTCTAACACAAAGGGAAATAACTAATATAGTTGAGAACGTTTATTTAAACTTACAGAACTCTTAATTTATTGAGCAATTTCATTCATGAATTCTTTAGAGACACAGCAAACTTAAGAGGTGGAGGAATGACAACAATTACCTTTTAATGTCTTCTCTGTAACCTTGTCCAATGAGTGGCATTAATTTACCATGAGTTGTCTTAGATATAAAATATTTAATCATGCTCTCTGGCTTCAAATTATAATACAAAGCTATAGTAATTAAAACTATATAATAATGGCATAAAAATAGACACACCAATGGAAGACAACAGGGAGCCCAACTATAAACCCATGCATATATGATCAATTAATTTTCAAGAGGATCCAAGAGTATACAATGGAGAAAGCACAGTTTCTTCAATAAATGGTGCTTGAAAAACTAAACAGCCACATGCAAGAGAAAGAAACTGGATCAATATTACAGCATACACAAAAACTAACTCCAAATCTAGTAAAGACTTGAATGTCAAACCTGAAACCATAAAATTCCTAGAAAAAAAAAAAAACATAGGCTGTAAACTCTCTGACATAGGTGTTGGCAATGATTTTTTTAATGTAACACTCAAAGCAAAAGCAATAAAGCAAAAATAAATATAGTGGGACTATATAAAACTAAAAAGCTTCTACACAGCGACGGAAACCATCAACAAAATGAAAGGCAACCTACTGAATGGTAGAAAATATTTGCACACCATATATCTGATAAGGAGCTTATATCCAAATTATATAGAAAACTCGAACAATCCAACAACAAAAGAATAAATGATTTGATTAAAAGATGAGCAGAAGATATGAATCGATGTTTTTCCAAAGAAGACATACAGATGGTGAACAGGTACATGAAAAGATGTTCATCATCATTAATGATCAGGGAAATAAATCAAAACCACAATGACTTACCGCCTCACCCCTGTTAAAATGGTTACTGTCAAAAAGACAAGAAATAGTCAGTGTTGTCAAAAATGTGGAGAAAAAAAAGCCCTTGTGCGCTGTTGGTGGGAATGTAAATTGGTACAGCCACCATGAAAAGCGGTATGGAGGCTCCTCAAAAACTTAAAAATAGAACTACCATATGATCCAGCAATTCCATTTCTAGGTATTTATCTGAAAAAAAAAATGAAAACGTTAACTCAAAAAGATACATAGACCCCCATGTTCACTGCAGTATTATTTACAATAGACAAGATATGGAAACAACCTAAGTGTCTACCAATGGATGAATGGATAAAGAATTTGTGATATACATATGCAATGAGATATTATAAAGCCATAAAAAAGAGTGAAATCTTTCCATCTGTGACAACATACATAGACCTCAAGGGCATTATGCTAAGTGAAATAGATCAGACAGAGAAAGATAAATATATAATCTCTCTTATATGTAGAATCTAAAAAAGATACAAGTTCTTAGATACAGAGATAGACTGATGGTTGCCAGAGGCAGGGGATAGGGATGAGAGAAATAAAAGGAAAAAGATATGACATGCTCTTGTGTACTTCTTATAATTTCTTATTGGTCAATGAAGTTATTGCTATTGGTTAAATACATGGAGCAGTACAGTGTGGTTTTCTGAAATAATTATAACTCAGCATGATACTGGCCTGTCACCATAGAGGAATGAGGAGAACTTCTTAATATATAGATTAATATAACTAAAATGTTCAACAAGTACATACTTAGTAGGATAAAAGCTACAGTAGCTAAACAACTTTATTCACAACACAGAAGTATATTATTTTGTTCTAGGTAAGAGTGCTTGATTATATTTAAAAAGTTTTTCACAGCTGGATGTTCCATGATAATGACAAGGGACATATAACAATTTTCACTCAAAGGTCAAAAAAGTATGTTATAAGCCTTTTAAAAGAGATAAACATGTCACGCACAAGTAAATGCAGCCACCCATCATATAGAAACCAGGAAGCAACTAAGAGATGGTCTCAAGAATGTACATATGTAGGAAGGAAACTAAGTTCTACACTTTTAGATGATAATAGAGTTAGATGAGAAAATCATCTTTATCTTCTGTTGCAAAAAATCATTCGAATCTCCTTAGTTTATATACCTACAAATGTATAAGCCTGAGTCAGGAAAAGTCCTAAGAACTTTTGTTGCATACATTCATTACATATGAAAACTTTTTTTAAAAAAAATAATATATGTTTACATTAAAAGCAATCATAAATATCCTAACATTGTTTTCCCTTAAACACTTGACAATCACCTGAACAGTCATCCTACTCAACATTCAAATTCTACTGCTACGAAAACTCTACACCATCTTTGCTTTATTTCTCTTTCTACATGCCTAAATTTAGTCATTAGTTTTTTTCATTTAAATATATCTTAATATCTATAATTTACCAGAGACTCTGCTAGAATCCTGAGGATTGTAGCAAAGAGAGGATAAAGGTTTGAAAAAGACTGTTCTTAAAAAGCTCCCAATCTAGTGGGGGAGCATTAGAAAAATAAACATACAACTAAAATAAGCCTAGTTAGTATTATAATAGAGGTATCTAAAAAATGGTAAATGTTAAGTAATTTTAATGAAGAGGAGCTTGTTAGTCTGCTGAGATGGTAAGAATAGGTGGTCTATGCAAGAAGAGGAAAGACATATTAAAGATTATAGTAAATCCAAGAAATTATGTACTACTTTGGTACGGCATAACAGACAGAGCTGCTAAGGAATGTAGGAAATGTGGATGAAAGAGGCATCTCAGGTCTAACTGTGAAAGATAATGCAAGTGCAGAGAAAAGTATGCATTCTGTAGGTATGGAGAAACCAGAAGGTTTACATTTCAACTGTGGGTTTTGAGGTTTTAGAGACATTTTTGATGACAATGTGGATGAAGGATAGAAAAGGGGGAGGCTGGAACAGGTAGGGGCCTTAGGAGGCTGAGATGCTTACCTGCCTAAAAAGATTTGGTTCTGATCTGAGAGAGTAATATTGAGAATGGCGGGGGAAGAAAGAACTTGAGAGCTCTTTCAAGATAAGAATGGACAGGAAAAGGTGGTTTATGGAGGAGGTAAAGGAAGGGGAAACAACTCACAATGCTCTGATGTTTTACCTGAAGAATGGTGCATGATAATTCCATTAGGAATGGGAAACATGAGAAAAAGGAAATCTGAGACAAAAGATTTTGGATGTGTTGTATCTGAATTGCTTATGTAGCTATATGCATACATCTGACTACACGAAGAGGTTTGCTTTCTTCTTCCTTCTATTATACTCTGCTCCTTGTGTTTGAGTCCATTAGAATATTTGAATGTCATATTTAATGTCACATGCTAAAATAATCATATCCAAAACCTATATGAAATTCTCCAGTCTTCCACAGCAGCTACCAGTGTATAATGTATTTATCTTTCAAAATGATCAGTGGCAAACACCATTTTTGTCACTAGACACACGTAGAATATGGAGACTAAACCCTATGTGTCGGAGGCTGGTTGCTAACCCACAAAATTCTCTTTCTAAACACAAATCTGCAAGTCCCTCAAATGGGTTCTAGTAAGAAATTTGAGGGTAAAATAAGTTTCTGTGTTAGAAGTATAATGTAAATAATAACAAAAAGTCCCAGACCCTTAGGGAAATCTTACTGTGATTCTCATTCATTACAAATTCTCTAATAATGAGAAAACTGGCTAATATGGACACGAAAGGTGTGAGTGAGCATTCATGTCAAAAAAGCAACTGAGCCAAACAAATGAACTCTAATAATTCAGGGGCCACCCTAACTTCAGCTCCAATCTATTAAGCAACCACATGTGTTACATTAAACTTCCGGAAGAAGTCAGCAGCAGAATGACCTGCTGAGTCAGGAAGATCCTCTACCTGGCTGGCATATTGTCTACAATATTTCAGTTCTGATTTTTTTTTTTTTTTTAAAAAGGGAGAGAGAGGCAGGTAGAGGAAATGGTAAAGAGAGAATCTTAAGCAGGCTCCAAGCCCAGTGCAGAGCCTGACACAGGGCTTGATCTCACAACTCTGAAATCATGACCTGAGCCAAAATCAAGAGTTGAATGCTTAACTGACTGAGCACCCAGGTGTCTCATGATCTTTAAATAATAAGAGAGTCAGTTCCCCTGGGCCTAGATATCATTTCAGAGCCTCATATATTTTGTGAATTCAGAAAGGGGGCTTCTCTATAGTTATAATTATTTGTAGTTGCAGAGATGGGGAAAATTGATGTGGTTTACCTTACAGGTGGTCAAATAGCTGTTCAACTTAGTATTTGGTATTTAAACTTTTGGCTCTATACAAGAATGTATTGTGTCCTGACTGTATTTTTAAATCTCTTCTAATAATTATTTTCTGCCCACTAAAGTAACATGGATGACTCAAAGCAAAAAGTGCTATTTACTTGGTATATCTTCTTTATCTTCTTTAGCAAAATAGCACCAAGGAATCATTTATGTTTTAATTTTACTTGACTAAAAAAATCTATTTTCGGTTAATGTTTCATTTCACAAGATGTCCCCATGACTGAAAAACAATGCCATTAACTTAGACCAAAATCAGCAACCAAAATAGAAATTTTAGCAATCACATGCATTTGCATAAAGCTATGAAACAATCATTTTTGTAAGATCAAAACCACCAATCTTATAGCTGAGGCACCGTGCTGAAACATCATGAGAGGACTTGGGTTTGGACTGGAGACCTAAAGATCTGGGGAAGTTAAGGGCCCCCTGCAACCATCTCATTCTTAGAAAAAGAGGAAGAAACCTAGAAAACATCTCCCTCAAAATAATCCTGAAACATAAACTTCCCAAACACATAAAGAAATCTAAATAATAGTATTACAAGTACTCCTATATGATAAAATGAATTTTATGGAACAGCTTGATAGAAATTTTAAAATAAATATATGTAAGTGCTCAAAGAGATAAATGAGGGACTATCATAAGCTAAAAGTGATCAATACTATAAGCAATGGCATGAATTAATCTTACAGACACAATGTTGAGCAAAAGAAATCGTATATGAGTATATAATGTATGATTCCAATGATATAAGGTGCAAAAAAAAGCAAAGCTAATCTACAGTTTAAGATGTCAGGAAAAACATTACCTTTTGAAAGGGTTGCTGAGACTGAGGAGGGCTCAAAGGGACTTCTGGGAATGTTAGGAATGCTCTATTTCATCATTAGGATGCAATTTAAATGGGTGTGCTTTGTGAAGAGTGCTTGTACTATAAAAAGATGATGCATAGTGCACTTCAATTATAATATATGTACTTAGAATACAAATGCTAAATATATTTTTTTAACTTAAAAACACATTCTGCTAAGGACTGCCAATAAAAAAAAAAAACCAGGTGTGTTGAACTGATGCATTATCTTTTGGGTTTATTTCATAGCTAACTGTTGAAGCAGAATTGCTAAACCAAAAGTAAAAACTAAACTGAAACTAAAAGAAAAATAATTAAATAGAATATTGAAATGTTATGAATGCAATTGGAATACAAATGCATGGAAAAAATTTGAAAATATGTCCTGTCTTTTATTGGTATTCAATATCCGTGCATATTGGTCTCTTTAGCTGGCTTAAATCTTCTTCCTCATTTTCTTCTTATTCAAAATATGCCAGTTTTTGTTCACTTTTTTTCTTTGTTTTTCCCACTTATTTGTGCCTTAGCATTTGCCATTTCCTCCAAAATACTCTCATTCACGTTTTTAATCTTGATAAATTCCTTCCTTGAAGACTAAATCGGGATGGTTTCATGGGTATACGTATATGTTCAAACTCATCAAATTGTATACGTTAAATATGTAGGGTTTTTGTTTATCAATTATATTTGAATAAAGCTGTTAAAAAAAAAGACTGAATTGGAATGCTACCTTCTCTGGGAATTCTTATCTCGCTCACAGCCAGAGTTAGCTGAGCATTCCAGTACCCCTTATCAGATATATGAGATCATTAAAGCTGTTATATTCTCAGGGTGGAAGAAATAGTTGCTGGGTTCATCTTTTCCATGGCTTCCCAATTTTGTTATAGCGAAGATTCCTTAACTTCTCAATGTCTTAGTTTTCTTTTCAGTAAAAGGGGAATAAAATATCACTTCAAAGAGGTGATAAGGATTAAGAGTACATTTATCATGGTGAGCACTGAGTAATGTACACAATTGCTGAGTCACTATATTGTACACCTGAAACTAACATAACACTGTATGTTAACTATTCTAGAACTAAAATTAAAAACTTATATAAATAATTTTCTTCTTAGAAATGTCTTGGTGACTAAATTACAATATAAATTCATAGAATATTTATCAAATACTAATTGTTCATAAAATCCTAATTGTTATTTTTGAATCACAGATTTTGTGTGTTCCATAATTTGTCTATTGCAAAGTTCCCTAAGATTTCTAATTTTATCTTTACTATATCCTATAGGCTTTGCACCTTGCAGAGCAGCTAGCATATATGTGGTGCTTACTAATGGTTTTATGATTTAAATTGAATCTTTGAGTTAGCTGATTATTAAATTATGGACTTATAATAATGTTATTAGATACTACAAATTTTAGGGGGCTTAAAATATTAACAAATATTCAAATTAGGTTCAACATAATTTTCATAATATCTGTTTTAATATTTCTATGTTCTTTAAATTTTACATCCAATGAGAACTATTAATTTCTCCAGAGCTCTGCTAGCTGTCTGTGGGTGTAAGTTTCAAAGAATGAACTCCCATCTTACAAAAAATGACAAGGATATTTCCACGTACGACAATGAAGATTGGGATACTATTAAAAGGAAAGCAGTCTTCTGTCAAATAGAGATCCAGATTTTTAAGTAGCTGCTTTTGGGAACTACTACGATGGAAGACTTGCTGAGTTGCCTTCAGACGTTAAGCCTGTCTGCCTGATGCTTCACCAAACTGTTCCGAAATGCCTTCCTTCTTAGCCTTTCTAATTCCTTCTGATAGCTATACTGGTATTCCAGATATTTTATGTTCCTCTTCTGCTTACCCATGAACCTCCCAAACACCAAGCAAAGAAGAATTCTTGAATACAATGCCATGTGTCTAAGTGAACCAGACTTTGTTCTCAGTTTGTTTAAACTTCCTTTAAGTTATACTCAGCTTGATTTTTTCCCTACCTGGCCATAGCATAGCTTCTCTTATGTGATGGTTGCCCATGTCTATGCAAAAATGCTGTAAAAGTTCAGACTTATTCAAAATCATAAAAGAGAACCCCATTTGAGCTCTCTGTAACAAAAGATGGTGGGTTTCGGTGGTTGATTGTTATAAACTCTTTTAAAAAGAGAAGAGATATTATCAGGCTTGGGGAAAGAATTAGAGTAATACACTTTATACAGAATAGTAATTCTTTCCTCTCTTGATTTTCCCTCTTCTAATTCTTGGCTTCATTCTTCCATCTGTGTGTGCCAACTTTCCTTTATCTTAGTCCACATGGTAGATAGGGATTATTCATAGTTTTACTTATATTCCTTCATTCACAATATAGTGAGGGTTCTTGATTGAACTTGAAATTCCTACAAGAGGGCCGCTTATTGATAAATACTAGTTGGGCTCTCAAATTGAGCCAATCAATTACGGCCAAGGAGGCAGTTGGGCTAAAACAGCATGGCTAGATAAACACACATGCACACACAATACTGTTGGATTTTGATGATAATAGCAATGAATGAATCTCAAGTGGATTTTATAGTGTCACCCCTGAAATCCATACCAACCAGGAACCTCAGAATGTGAATGTATTTGGAAATGGTTTTTTTGTAGATATAATCATGGTAAAAATCGAGATAAGAAATCATACTGGATTAAAGTCAGCCCAAAACCCAATGATAATGTTCTTACTTATAAGAGATAGAAAGGACACATGGAGACAGAGAGAAGAAAGTGACATGCAGATGGAGGCAGAGATGAGTGATGAGCCTACAAGCCAAGGAGCTCCAAGAATGGAGCTCTGTGTAACCACCAGAAGCAAGGAAAAAAGCATGGGAAAGTTTCTCCCTCAGAGCCTGCAAAACAAGTTTTTCCAGTCTGGAAGTTCCCCTTCCATATTATCTTCTCTGTTAAACAACACATTCTGTGTATTATTTTAACCAGGCAAGCTATTCACTTCCAGTGCCCAACTTCTATCATATTAATTTATAATTGTAAAAGGACCCTAAGCAAATTAAGACAAAGTAATGCAATAATAGTTGGCTATTATTGCTCACAAATGGCAAAAAAAAGTAGAATATAGTTATTTTTCATTTCTATTCCTTTACTGATTTAAATATATGCCACTAAGTGGTAATGTTTCCTCACTTTAAGGACCAAAAGTACTCAATTGTTCTCACTTAAGCATTCATCACCAGGCCTCAAGGTCCTCATATCATTTGAGGTCGATTCAGTAAAAAGGTGACTAAAATGAAGTGCTTGAGCCAGTCCTTAAATATTCCTCTAGTCATTGAATACCTTTGCAAATAGCTTTATAATGGCAAAATTGCCACATTATGATTGAATTTGTACTGAACAAATGAGGACACATTATCATCTCAGCCAATATTTGAGTTAGCTTAGGAGAATTTCAGTCAGCTTATATTTTATGTGAAGTTAGCTACAATTTAGTGCTGGAAATAAGATAAATTTTATTGTTTTAATATAAATGTAAATGTAAATATATAAATAATATAAATACAGGGCTTGAAAACAAACCTAATTTTATGTAACTGAAATAAAAACTAAAATGGAAAGATGCCATCATTTTCTTTCTACAGTAGAAAATACACTGACCTTTCATTCATGGTAATCATGTCTCAAGTGTCCTGTGAAAAGAAAATAAAGCAGTAACATGTCATTTATCTGAAGGTCACTTATCCTGCAAACTCAGCAGTGTGGAGCATCAGTTTTAATGGGAAAGGCCCATAAAAACAGAAAGAGATGTTTATATATTTTCTGATTTGACTTGATTTAACAAAATACTTGATTTGACTATTCACCAAAGAAGCATGTGATATTTAATTCAATATTTTTTACCGTTATAGTAATAATTTTATAAAGCTTGCCAAGCTTTCTAACTATGAATAAATTAAAATTAATGAAAATTAGGAAGCTCTTGAGTTAGCCACAGTGATCACAGAGGAAGTTTTAAGAACAATCTGAAATCAATGGAAGAAATAGGTAAAACTTAAAACACAGAAAAACAAGCGCTCTAAAATTATAGCAAAAAGACTTCCTGATCAATTTTGCAAACATTAAAACTGTTCAAATCTTCCATGATGTCATTCTAAATACATATAAGTGAAAGAACAAGTATTACCAAACCAAAATTATCATAATTTTTAAAAAAGAGAGAGAAAGAACATCTTCCATTGACTAGAAATGAAGTAATACCTATACTAGATATTCTGGGCTAGGTCAGGTAATAAAAGGGCTGGTGGAATGGAGCTTTTCAATGTAATAGAATCTGTAATTTATTTTAAGGATGCTTATAAAGCGTGTATTAAGGCAAACTATAACATTATAATATAGTATATTATAATACAATTTGAAAGAAGAATGAGTTTTTGTTGACTAGGAACTCAAGCAGGATCTCTTATACACAAAGCAGATTTAGAATTATACAATGTATTTGATGAAATAAATCCAGAAAATAATTAACCACATGGAGTCAGAATCTAATAGTATATGAATCATGTGGAGCCTATCTTGGGAGGCTTGTATAATAAAAAGCCAATGCTCAGCATCTTTACGACAATTATGTATTCCTTGGGTTGGTAATAAAGGAATATCTGCCTGAAGATGACCTTGCAACCAAGAATTACAAAGTATTAAGGAAACCAAAATAATGAAAGAATAACACAAACTGAGCAAAATAAAGAGTTATAATTCAGGACCTAGAAAAATGTGGAATCTGAAAACTTTAAAATGATCAATTTAATGTCTTCTACAGAGAAACAAAGTGAAAGCAACCAAAAAAGAATAAAAAGTTATGACACAGAGTTGACGGCTATTAAACAAGGAATAGTTTAGTAGATTTACTACCAAGGTGACTTGGAGAGACCTGAGAAGCAAAACAGTGAGCTGTAAAATCAGTGGAAACTTCCTGGGGTACAGAGTACCCAGAAAAAAATGTAAAACAAAGTTAAATAACCTTAGAAATAGTAGGGTAATAACACAAATAAAGTTGAAACAATGACAACAGTTGGGAGATGGAATGTTACAGAGGAAAGTGTAACTATGCTAAAATTTTTGACTCCTCCCAAAGATAGGCCTACCCAATATATTTGTTAGGGTGAAAAAACTTAATGCCTTTGTGAATAAAAATGTAAAGAAATCCCAAAGAAGGAGAAGATGAGGAAGAAGGAGAAAAGGAGGTAAGGGGGGGAGAAGCAGGAAGATGAGCAAGAGGAAGACATATTAAGAATTAGACTAAACTTATAAACCTATGGAAAATAAAAATGAAACAAAGAACAAAAGCATCAAAGACATTATTTTTAAAAGAAAGGACAAAAAAAAAAAAACTCCACCACCACCAACAACAAAGGAAAAGCTTTATCAATATTAAAAAGAAAACAAAAACCCATACTAAGATGGCAAAAATAATTTAAAGTATATTATTGATCAAAAGAAGTACATTTGAGTTGTTTACATAGGGCAAGTTTAAAAGGCAAAAAAATTAAAACAAAAGAATATAAACATGTAATGTTTTAAAAATGATTCAGTAAGTATGTTAAAGAAGTCAGGGTTCCTGTTACTTGTGAAGATCTACCCAGCCATAGATGGTCAAGGTTTTGAAGACAAAAAAGTAAACTTGTATCTTGCTTAAAGCAGTTATTTCTGTTTTCTACCACTTGTTGCTAAATATTCTTATAACCAGTAGGTATTATGAGATATAAACATGATTAATTTCAGAATAACATTGCAAAAGTGCCATGAAGCTTAACCCAAACTCTTCCAGAATCGATTATCCATTTGAGTTTCGTGTGTGTGTGTGTGTGTGTGTGTGTGTGTGTGTATAAAATTTCTCTTCCTGGTCTAAAGGCAATATCTAAATCCATTAAGATTATTATTATTATCATCAACTGCATACTTTGAGGCATTTAATTATTAGCACTCTTGTCACAAAGAAGAGAATTTTACTTTTGGTATGTAGAATAATGGCTTACCCAAAGACGTCCACACTTTAATCTCTGGAACCTGTGAATATGTTGTTGACAGAAGAGAATTAGGTTTGCAGGTAGAATTAAGGGTGAAGCAGTTAACCTTTAGATAAAAATGTTACCTTAGAATATCTCACTGTGACCAGATAATCACAATGGTCCATAAGAGTGGAAAAGGAAGGCAGAAAAAGAGAATTGATAGCAGAAACAGGGAAGATTGCCATTTGAGATAAAGTTTATTGTTCTAGTTCTTTCCTCAGACCTGACAGTAGCTCCCCTATTTTATTTTGTAATATATGGCTATATTCTTACAATGTATCCCCAAAACCAACTCCTTTTGTTTCAGAGCACTCAAGTAGAGTTCTGTTATATGATTGTGAATAATTTTGCACTTTTACATGATCTAAAGAAAAAAATAAGAATATAAATGGACCAACGGGGAGAAAGCATTTAGGAAAAAAATATATGAGAAACAACTTGAATCAAGAATATATAAAGTACCCTTACAATGAACAATTTAAAAAATACATAAAAATGGGCAAAGAATTAAATAGACAATTCAAAAGAAGTTGTATGAATAGCCAAGAAGCACATAAAGATTCATGATATATTTAGTTATCAGAGAAATGCAAATTAAACCACAGTGTGATACCATCACACACCAAAAAGAAAAGCTAAACTAAAAATGACTGTCAATTCCATATGCTGGCAAAAATGTGCAGTAATTGAAACTTTGATACAATGATGGCAAGAATGTAAAAATAATAAAACACTCAGATAAGAAGTTTGGCAGTTTCTTGTCATCTTAAACATATACTAAAATAGAACCTCAAATTCTACTCTCAAGAATAATGAAAATTAAGTCTCAACAAAAGCACACTAATAAGCTAACTTATATAGGAATGTCCAAGAAGACATTATTCATACTAGCCCCAAATTGGATATAACTCAAATATCCATCAACCAGAAAGTGGATATAAAAAAACTATATTCTTAAAATAGAATACCATCAAAAAATAAAAAGGGAAGAACTGGTGATAATTGCCACAAGAGACAAATATAAAATTTATCCTGGACAAAAGCAGACAGACATAAAAAGAGTATACTATATGATTCCCTTTCTAATGAAATACTCTGGTTTCTCTTCAGATCGCATAAATCTTTCGCCTTTTACTGAAACTGGAAAATATAATCTGTGGTGAAAGAAATTCATAACAATGGCAGCCTCAGGGGGAGGGAACTGTTTATGGTAATAAAATGCTCTCTCTCCATCTTCATAAGGGTGTGAGTTACATAGGTGCTACTTGTCAAAACTCAGTGTGTTGTACACTTAAAATTTGCAGATCACTAAATATATATCTTATGTCAAAAACAAAATGGACTAGAAAGAAGTGAACTCTATTCTTCTTTACACCCCCCCAAAGTTTCCTTCTTACAAAATGGGAATTTGAGTAATCATAAAAACAAATTTTCCCACTTATGTACTAAATTTTAATACATATGGGGTGTGTGCATGTGTGTAAGAAACACAACTGTTTAAAATATGTGTCTGTCCAGGTATATTTGCTGTGTGACTGATTAATATCTGAGCACACAGGATTTATCATATGATCAAAGTATTACTTGCTTTTTCGTGATTTGGAGAGAAAATATCGGGCATTAAATAGCTCTGTAGCTGTACAAAAAAAAGTCCTCTAAGTCAGTATTTTTTAAATCTCCCTAGATGATACTAATTGACAAGTTGGAACTCACTGATTTTATTCACTACCTCTAAAATAAACTGAAGGAGATAAACCCTTGAAGTGTATCACTTTGACAACAACATTTGACAGAAGTAGAGAAGCGACACAGCTAGTTTCAGAGAATTCCAAAGGAAATGAAGGAAGACTTGGGTGCAAATACCTACAGGACATTCTATAGTCATTTTTCATTTTAATTGCTTAGAATTACTTGGTATGGATTCACACACATTATATACTGGAGATGCAAGTCTTTCCCTTTAGAGGTCTAACCCCATATACTTGTGAGCAAGGTAAGGCAGTAGTAGAGTAATTTGTCCATGAAACTAAATCATATTCTCTGAGAGGATATCAGAAAATTAGGGGATATTTTTATCATACTCTATTTCCTATGTAATTATTCCATAATTACAGAAGATTTTTTCAGAAATCAGAAAATTTTTAAAAATTTTAATTCAGATAAAGATTCAGTTTTTTAAAAGATTTTATTTATTTATTCTTGAGAGACATACAGAGAGAGGAAGAGACATAGTGGAGGGAGAAGCAGGCTCCTCACAGGGAGCCCGATGTGGGACTCGATTCCCAGACCAAAGGCAGACACTCAACTGCTGAGCCACCCAGGCACCCCTCAGATGAAGATTTAGAGCTGAATCATTTAAAGGGTAAATATAAATAATGCATGAAAGTTAGACCAACATGTACCTGCTCTGCTCTCTGCTTCCATGAGTTTGACTATTTTAGATTTCTCATAAAACAGGAATCATGCAGTATTTGTCTTCCTGTGTCTGACTTATTTCACATAGCATAATGTCTTCCCAGTCCTTCTGTGTTATCACAAAAGGCAAAATTTCCTTCTTTTTTCAAGTCTGAATAAAATTCCACTGTATGTGTATACCACATTTTCTTTATCCATTCATCTGTTGATGGATCGATTTCATTTGTTTTTATATCTTGGCTATTGAGGATAATGCTTCAATAAACATGGGAAAGCAGATATCTCTTTGAGATCTCGATTTCAATTCTTTTGGATATATACCCAAAAGTGAGATTGCAAGATCATATGGTAGTTCTACTTTTCATTTTTGGGGGAATCTCCATACTGTTTTCCATAGTGGCTGCCTCAATTTACATCCTCATCAACAATGTACAAAGATTCCCTTGACTAACATCCTCACCAAAAATTCTTTTTTTTTTTCTTTTTTAAAGGTTGATTTATTTTATTTTAGAGAGAAACAGAGAGAGGAAGAGACAGCATGGGCACTTGTGTGGGGGGGAGGGGCAGAAGGAGAGGGAGCTTCAAAGTATATCCCTCAAATATTAATCAGTTACAAAGAGAATAACAGTACCCTTACAATGGAGAAAACTGGCAGACAACATCCTATTCAAGTGCTTATGATTAATATCATCAATAATAACACATAGCAACATTACATACTCCCTAAAATTACCTACTGAGGAAGATGCTATATCATTTCTGTGGTATTCTCACCAAAAATGTATAACCTCAATTTAACCATGAGAAAACATTAGACAATGCCAAATTGAATAATAATCCCAAATTATTCTACAAAATAATTAAGTAATACTCATAAAAATGTCATGAAAAATAAGGGAAGACTGAAGAACCATAATGGATCAGAAAAGACTAAAAATAAAATAAAATAAAATAAAATAATAAAATGAAATGAAATGAAATAAAATAAAATAAAATAAAAATAAAATAAAAAATGAAAAATGAAAAAAAAAAAAGAAGAGACTAAAAGGACACAACAATTCCATGCAATGCAGATTTTAGATCGCATTCTAGTACAGAAAAATGACATTATGGACTAAAACTACTGGTGAGCAGCTAGCAAGGTCTTTAGTTTAGTTAATAATATTATATCAACATTAATATCCTGATCATAATATTTGTACTTGGTTATGTAAGGTGTTAACATTTGGAGAAGCTGGATGAAGGGTATATATGAATGCCATGAACAGTGTTTGCAAATTTTCTGTAAATCTACAATAATTTTATTTTATTTTAATTTTTTAAAAAAGATTTTATTTATTTATTCATGAGAGACACAGAACGAGAGAGAGAGGAAGAGAGAGAGAGAGGCAGAGACACAGGCTCCATGTAGGGAGCCCGACGTGGGACTTGATCCCGGGTCTCCAAGATCACGCCCTGGGCTGAAGGCGGCGTTAAACCACTCAGCCACTCAGGCAGCCCTAAATCTACAAGAATTTTAAAGCTCTTTTTTAAAACTAATCATAGAACCATCTAGGATCCAACAATGTCTCCTCTGAATCCCCACAGCATTTATGCTACATCTTTTCTTCCCAGCTTATATGTCAACTCAGCATATCCCTATTTCCCACTTTAAAGTTATGTAGCATAAAAAAATAAATAAATAAATAAAAATTAAAAAAAATAAAGTTATGTAGCATAGAATAGAAGAATGGCCAATCTTATTTTTCTTGGAAACAGAAAGCTTTTATCTGTTGTTCTGTAGATGATTCCACTTTGGAGGGGCATACTGCTGCTCAGGCTGATAAAAACATCTTGAGAGTTCCACCTCCCAAACCTGACACGTTTGTGTAGTTCTCTAATTCCCCACCTCTCACCCTCTAAATACGTGAACCCCCTATTCACTCCGACACACATGAAAATGAAGTGGTTGTGGAGTTGCTGGAATTTGTTACTCTCTGTAGAAAAAAAAAAAACAAAAAACCATCATATATTACTGGTCTAAAACAAAAATTCTCACAATGAAGCCTAAGTCTGGCTAGAAAGCCCCTGAAGTCAAATGTGTTCAACAGTTCAACAAACAAAAGACTAAGTAGATTCCATATAAGTCAATGAAGATCTGCCTGAGGAAATTACTGCCTTCAATAGGAGCAGCTGTGGTCCTTGAAAATGCATCCTGTCTCTACTAATATATCTAAAGCAAAGCCTACCATACTTGAAGTTTTCCATCACTTCCCCAAGCCATATCCACAATGAGCTGAAAATGATCACAACCTTCTCTAAATTTTGTTGAAATGATTTGTCCCTGTGACAGCAGGTTTCAAACGCTGCTTTGAAATATCATTACTTATGAAATTATCTCCTCTGGATATCTAGAACATAAGCTTCTTGAGAACAGTCCCATGTCTTAATCATTTCTGCTTCCTCATAATAACCAGTGTCATACCAGAAACCACGGAAGTATTTGAGGAATCATTTATTTTGGTTTTCAGTTGAAGTTATAATAAGTTAGAATTCAAGTATTAGCTTAAAAATTCCACTCTAATTATAGGGCACTAAAGACAATTTTGTGTCTGTTTTGAAAATTTCTTTGAGATCTTTCTCAGTTTAAAGGGTTATGAAAAGCAGTCCTCCACACACTGAGTGAGAACAGAAACTCTCTTCTGACATACTTCACTGAACAAAACTGGAACACAGGTCAATTAGCTCATTCTATTCCATGTAGACGGAATGAAAGGCCAAACAGACTTTCCCAATCAGAACAACCAAAAGTAAACCGTGGGTGACACATTATACCCAAATAAAAGACCACCTATCAGTACAGATTTTGTTCTTCAGATCTTTTAATACTGAAGGCCTTGTGGTGATTTACAGGGAAGATTACATTTTCATGAAAAGAAAATTATATAAATATAAATCCTGAAACCAAAGAACGGTGGAGAGTAGTATCCCCTTTGGGGTTAATATGTGGGAGGGTGGGAGATAGGAGAAAGGGGCAAGTACCAAGGCCAAGAGTGACTTCTTTGATAGTCACCTCTTAACTGCAGTAAACAAGTATTTCCATATGAGTAACACACATTAAGCATTAAACATGCATATAATTTTTCTAGATTTCTGTGATGCTTTATACACATTATTCAACTGCTAACATCATTAATGATCAACTAGCCAGAAGAAAAAAGAATTCCTACACTAAAATGAGTAGTAACTAATACACAGTTAAGGCTTCTCGAGATAAACTACTGAGGCTCTCTTGAGTAAAAGCAATTTAAAAAAAAAAAAGCAAATTTATTTTTAAAAATTAATTTAAAATCCACTAAAATGCTCTGAAAATTTTGGCAACTTTACAAAACAAATATTTGCACAGTACCAAGCCTGGATGCTATGTGAATGATGCTCAAGAGAAAATGATACCCAGTGTTTAAAAAGGAATTTCTCTGGTATAGGAATTCTAGTTATACTGTTAAGTGATTTTTAAACTTTTAATAATTGACATGTCCTTGATGCTAGACAGTTCCTAAAATTGTTTTGATTCCTTTTATTTTCTTCCTAACATACACAAGGAATAAACCAAGTTTTACACATAAGCAGGATTTGGAAGATATCCAGTCCCAAGCAGAGGGGATAGTCCAATTTTTACCTATAGGCTGTGTATATTTATTCAAATAAATTGCCTTTGATTTTGAGATATTCTAAATGAAACCCATAGTAGGGTAGGCTTAAAGTAAAAGTTAAGTAAATGAGCATAACAGAAAATTTATCTTTGTCAAATTTTGCTATTTTTCATTATTAATATAAAAACTTTACAACAATAAATTTTAAAATATCAATTTATAATTAATTGTATGATTGGTGATGTCCTTGTCAGGTGCAAAAGGAAAGCTTTAAAACCAAGGGGAACCCAGGAAGAAAAATAGATAAAATATGGCCAAGCTGGGATCAGGTCAGTAAATAAATTGTTTCTTCATCTTTATTTTATACTATAAAAACCACAGGTTTTGAGGAAAAGAGTATGGTGGGTAATAGGTCAAAATGAAAATATACTGACTAATAATGTAAGACGTTATAAGCCAAAGTTATATTTCCTTAGTCTATAACTGTTCTTCCAAATTTGAAGAATATAGCTTAAATGGCTTCTCACATTCTTTCTGAACATTCTTGCATAGCTTTTGCTCCTTGTTGGCTTTGTTTTGCCTATCCTTACTATTACTTGTATTTTTAATATTTGAAAAGTCCTGAAATTAATTATAAAGTTAGCATTATCTGGATAGTGACTTGAGGTGTTCAGAGGAAAGATAGTTTAAAAACTAGCAACTACTGAAAGTATTGGGAAGAAGATGGTTTTCCCTGCATGCCATGCCTCAAAGACAGTAACTACCCAGTTTCTCCTTGAAAAATTAGGGGAACTTAGTATAATTGGCCTACCACAAAAAGAATCTTATTCTGTGATTTCTGACTCATTGTGGTGCCTGAAATTACCATCATTACTTATGCTTAGAGTATAGGAAGCTGAGGGTTATTTTACAAATACTGTCAGGGTGTCCAGCTGGCTCAATCACTAAAGCATGTGGATCTTGATCTTGATGTCATGAGTTTGAGCCCTACATTGGGTGTAGAGATTACTAAAATAAACTTAAAAAAATACTGTAAAAAATAAAAAGTGTGCCAGACACTGTTAAGCAGGCAAAGAAGATTTTAATCAGTTTACTGCAATAGAGAAGAGAGTCTGAACTCAACTTCACTGAAGCAAGACAGAAGGGATTTTAAGTGCTTAGTGAGCTAGTGGAAAGGTACTTAGAGGACTTCGGTGGAAGGGTTGATCAATAGGGTGTTGAGTAATCCTTAAGTTTGCAAATGTTTTTCTCTGTGATTAAGTCATCTGAATTTGATAATTGGTACCCATCTTCTCATAGAGACTGAGAAACAGGGGCACTATCTTTCCTGATGATTACATTTCAAAGGGATGACTCTCAGGCTCTTGATAAAGACAGTTTCTGGTTGGAAAACTGTCCAGAGGCTGGGAGAATATTTATATGCATTTGAAAGTGGCAGAGAAAAAACTTACACTTGCAATTTTCTGAAGTAAATGCTCTGTGAAAAGGGAGGTCAGGGGCCAACAGTCAGAAAAATAAAACTTGGCTAAAGTTTAGGAAGCTGAAGGAAACAGTAACACCATCTTAGTCAATACAAATAAAACCTCTGTGAGAGGTCAAAATGAAGCATTATTATCTAGGATGGTGCAATATCATCAAAAGATGATATTTATTGCCGCCAACTATAAATATCTCCCACTCAAATCACTGCTTACTAGAGGAAGTTCACTGAATCTCAGAGCAACACTGAAAAGAATCTTTGGGGTTACCTGCAGGCTGAGGTGGACCTTTTGACCTACATGGGATTCCCAGCAGATAGTGGCCTTATTATCTTCCTTAACATGAGAATAAAGGCAGATCAGTAATAGAGCAAAATGAAACATGGATTCCAGCACCAACTGAACTAAAACAAAACTACTATAATTGCTTTCCAGGCTGAAGAAAACCTGTCAAAGTAGGTTCTTTGTAGAGGCTTATACCATACTTTGTGTCCCTGGCATCTTCTAACTTTTAAAGCAGTCCAGAGTAATCATACGGTGGGATACAATATATTTAAAAGAGAAGCACTGTGATGGTTAAATTTTTGTGTCAACTTTGCTGGGACTCAGTGCCCAAATATTTGTTTAAACATTATTCTGGTATTTCTGTGATGGTGTTTATATAAGGCTTACATTAAAATTGGTAGATTTTTAATAAATCAGATTGCTCTCCATAATGTGGATGGGCCTCATCCAATCAGTTGAAGGCATGAATAAAACAACTTCCTCGGGATCCCTGGGTGGCGCAGCGGTTTGGCGCCTGCCTTTGGCCCAGGGCGCGATCCTGGAGACCCAGGATCGAATCCCACGTCAGGCTCCCGGTGCATGGAGCCTGCTTCTCCCTCTGCCTGTGTCTCTGCCTCTCTCTCTCTCTCTCTCTCTGACTATCATAAATAAATAAAAATTAAAAAAAAAAAAAAAAACAACTTCCTCATCACCAAGAAGGAATTCTGCAGCCTGATGGTCTTTGGACTTGAACTGCAGCATCACCTCTTTCCTGGGTCTCTAGCCTGGCCCACTCTACAAATTTTAGACTTGCCAGCCTCCATAAATGTGTGAGTTATTTCCCTAAAATAAATGTATAAGTTCTATCAAGAGAAATTCTGTTTCTCTGAAGAACTCTGATTAATATAAGCACTATCGGAAACACAGCCTCAGTGTTAGGGGCCCTGTTATTTGATGCTGAGATATGAGATGACTGACCTTCTTCATGACAAAGAAGACTCTGTCAAGATCAGAATAAAAATTTTGATTAGAGATCATCACAAATTGCTACAGAGTTGGTGAAAAGAGAAAAGACATCTAGCTTCCTTTATTTTGGACACACCATTCCTCTGACAGTATTTCATATTGTACATTTAGCAGATGAATAGTAAATGATAATGAATAACAAACATTTCACTGAGGTACCTATAAGTAGACAAGTCAGTTTTTCAACCCCAATATAATTGACATTTTGGGCCAGATAATTCTTTGGGGTGGGTACCTCTTCTGTGCATTATAGAATGTTGAGCAGCATCTCTGGCCCCTCCCCAATATATGCTAGTAGCATTCCCCAAATTGTGATAATCAAAACATCTTCAGATGTTGCTAGATCACCCTTGGCTGGCAGCAACTGGCCTAGACCAAGCTGCAATCTTAGTCTGCTCAGGCTTCCATCAAAAAGTATCACTGGGTGGGTGGCTTAAACAACAGAAATAAGAGTTCTTGAAGCTTGAGGTCTGAGACCAGGGTGCCAGCATGGTCAGTTTCTAGTTGTTCTCAAGAGACAGACAGAGAGAGAGAGAGAGAGAGAGAGAGGGAGAGAAAGAGATGTAGAGGTAGGTTGGTAGGTAGGTAGGTAGAGGTAGGAGAGGAGTGGTGAGGGAGAGGGAGAGAAAGGGAGAAAGAATTTTTTTTGGTGTCTCTTCTAATGGGGGCAATAATCCCACCACGAAGGTCATCCTAATGGCATCATCTCAACCAATTTATCTTCCAAAGTCCAATTTCCAAATACTGTCACTTTGAGTGTGGGAATTTCAACATATAAATTTGGGGGGATATAATGTAGTCCATAGTAGCTGCCCTTTCAAAATTTGAAAGCATTTGGAATCTCATATTTAATGCTAATTTTTATTCAAATTATTATTATGTCAATATTTCTTTCTAATATAAAAATAGGGGCACCTGGGTGGCTCAGTAGTTTAAGCATCTGCCTTCATCTCGGGTCATGATCCCAGGGTCCTGGGATGGAGCCCTCCCTTGGGCTCCCTGATCAGCAATGAGCCCACTTCTCCCTCTCCTCCCTGTTTGTGCTCTCCCTCATTAACTCTGTCTCTCCCTCTCTCAAATAAATAAATATTTTAAAAAATAAAAATAATTAAAATAATGAGGATTCTTTAATAAAATACTCAAGAAAATGAAAAACAAACAAACAAACAAACAAAAAAACACACACAATCCACCAGATTTGTCTTGGGCCTCCCTTCATACTAACTCCAGGAAGACAAGTCCCCAGTTCAAGAATCACAGGCATATATAGCGTGAACTAAAGATCAGGATCTTACTATGCACTTTTTTGCTATTATTACTTCCAGAATTAGAAATGCCTTTGCCAAAAAATAGACTAGAACCTGTGAATTTCTAAAAAAAAAAAAAAATTGGGTGTAGAGACTTTGAGTGATTCATTATTTTAAAAGCCTCTTGGGAGTATACACTAGACGGTTTGAAATATTAGAAAGGTCATTAAGTAAATGAATGGTTATTTTTTTCTGTGTACTTCTAGACAGCAAAGTTAGGTCTAATGGGTTCAGGTTACAAAGGGGTGAAGAATATAGATTTAAATTCAATATAAAAACTTTCTCACATACAAAGCTGCTAAAGTGGAATGGGATGTTTGATGAGACAGTAAGTTCCAAAACACTTAAAGTGCTTGAGCTGATAAATCATTTTAGTGGGTGGTGTAAAGGGATTTGTGCATCGGAAAAAGATTAGATTGCTCTGGAGGTCTCATTCAGCCTTAAAATTATATGTTTCTCAACAGAACCTTCGAAAAAATAATAATGTGAAAATAAAATAGCGATTTGTTTGCTTTCTAATTTGATATACAAAAACAAACAAAACAGTAGTGCCAAATATGGTGTTTGTTTTCAACTAAACCAATGCTCTTGGCAAAAGGAAGATTCTCTCTCTGGTATACTTGCAGGGCCTCATGTTGGAATCTTTCGTAGATGACCTTAGTCAAAAAGTCACAATGGGGAGTTTTTGCATCCTCCCCCCTCCTCTGGCACTGAACACTTGCTTATTCTATTCCTACAGAGAAGAGAGCCATAATCAGAGTTAAAGCACATAAAGTGACTTCAGGGACATCAAGTTTGACCTTACTATTCACGAATGATCAGGCAAGTTGTACCAGGTTTATCTGATCTCTAGATCAGCAGCTCACATGCAAACTCCCTCACTTTCTCAGCCATTCGCCAATTCATGACACACCAATTGCACCATTTCTAAATTTTACAAACTGCAGTAACCTCCGGTGAAGTTTTTGAATGTGTTTTAGGACTAATGATACACAAGAATTCCTTGGTTGTTCTGACATCAAGATCTATATGATAATGGTTTGAAAACTCTGGAAATATATCATTATCAAGTGCCAAGTGAAGCCTCTTCTTCTCCTGTTAAGAGATACCATCCTGAAACTGAAATGAAGTCGGACTTCAGTTGAATTGGAAAGTCAAAATGCCTAGAAAAAAGACTGGCTCAGGGCAATACCATAAAATGGGGCAGATTCATCTTAACGTTTTCTATGCACCCTCCCATTTTCATTCAACAAACATCTACTGACTTAAACTAAGCATTGTCCACCCAGTAGTCAGAACCTAACTCACCTGCCTCTCCCTCTCCAAGGATGAGAACATTATGAATGCCCTCAAACACCTTTAGGCAACTAATCATATAAAAAGAGTTAAGATGGCTACTTACAAGTTTGTAGCGTTTTTTAAAAGATACTTCTGGGACTCCTGGGTGGCTCAGCGGTTAAGTACCTGTCTTTGGCCCAAGGCGTGATCCCTCAGTCCCGGGATGGAGTCCTACATCAGGCTCCCTGCATGGAGCCTGCTTCTCCCTCTGCCTGTGTCTCTGTCTCTCTGTCTTTCTCTCTCTCTCTCTGTGTGTCTCTATGAATGAATAAATAAAACTTTTAAAAACAAAAACAAAACAAAACAAAATACGTCCAAAAAACCTGAAGGACCAAATCTCCAAGAATAAAATTTTAGTTTGTACCACATGGACTGGGAGACTTCATTAGGTCCAGAGAGTATAAGTGTCCTTTCAGTGTCCTGCAAATGTTGCAACACACACTATAATTTACTCTAAGTAAGCAGGGTTGGTACAATTGTTTCCAAAACTGTTTCAAGAAGAAAATATTTCAATACGTTTTTGTTAAAAGAATGAATAAATGACTTTTAAAAACCAAAATAAAAACACATAGCCATTCCCCATTCCAGCAATACCTTTTTTTGTTGTTGTTTTTAGCCATCATTATAACACAGCTGCCTCTGTCATCTTAGTCATTCCCAAGGCATTATGGGAGTGACGATTTGGCTGTTTCTCCCAAGTTTTCTCTAAATTGAAGTACAAAATCACAAGAGCTCCTCAAATAGGGCATATTTATATGCAGGTAAAACTATGCAACCTACATGGAAATCTGTAGGGAGGAAGAGTAACTTACTTTCAAGGGAATTCAAGATGCAATATTGTATTTTCTGGAGTACTTGAAGAGCAGATGGTGAAGGATAAATTTAAGTCTATAGAAAAAGCAAGTGCATCTATCAAGGGAAACCAGCTACCAGCATGCAAAATGTGTTGCCCTTTTATTTTTAGTGTGAACTATAATGTAGTTCCTGGAATAGCAGTGCTGCTATCATAAATATCCTTGTAATTATGGGGTTTTCTCAGTGTGTGGCCAATTCTGCATGGATAGCTAGAAATAATCAAGTAATGCTTGCTGCTTTGAAGTTCCTTTGCCATTAATAAAAGAAGAAGAAGAAAAGAAGAAGAAGAAGAAGAAGAAGAAGAAGAAGAAGAAGAAGAAGAAAGAAGAAGAAGGAGAAAGAAGAAGAAGAAGAGGAGGAGGAGGAGGAGGAAGGAGGAAGAAGAGGAGGAGGAGGAGGAGAGGAGGAGGAGAGAAAATAAAGAAAAAAACAAAATTTACTTAAAGGGTACTAAAGCCATGTATCATGAAAGAGGTGGTTTATACTCACATAAAACTTGAAAAAAATGAATGCATGAAGGTTGCAAGGCCTTAAAAGGATAAGAGACACATTAACTAAAAGATTCCACATTGAAATAATAAAAGGCTGGCAGACATTTCCTTTATGTATCACTCACTAGGGATGAGAAGCAATTTCAGGCCTTTCAGCAATAATTTTTAGTATATGATTTCACTGAATCTCTCATTATTTTAAATGTCCCTGGTGGTTGTTACACATAAGCTTACTGAGAATTGAAGTGTAAATTATTACCATACTAAAATGAACTATGTCACTTATATTCACTTCTACTAGTAGCACAGGTTGTATCAATGTTATTTACTTTAATCTAGAATATATATTCTATTTGAGTGACACTTATTAGATTTTTAAGCAATCAGTACCTTGAAATATATATCCATATATAAATAAATTAGGGAATAGATCTACTAAGTTCTATGTAGATGTCGCAAGTGGAAGATATAATCCTGACCTCAAACAAAACACAGCCTGGACTAAATTAGCTTCAGCAAGTTCTGGCATACCAAGAATGCCAATATTCATAGTACTAAAACAGTACAGAGAAATTTTTTTTTACGTGTCATTTTTCAACAAATAGGGTAGTCCACTGAGAACTAGAATTCTTGGGTCTTCTAATTTTGAAAAGAAGTCTTTTCCAATTTACAAAGTAAATAGTGTATATTTCTTAAATATGTGCCTTAAAACCTATATAGAAAAATGACTTAAAAACAAGAAATCACCATGAGCTATTCTACCAAAACATACCTAATGTTCTTGAGCTTTTACTGTTTAATACCTGCAGTATGGTCTAGGAAAAACCATGTCCTTTACCATGTTAAATAAAAGTCTTTCTCTTTAAACTGAAATGTCACAAGTGACTTCAACATTTCATGCTCTAATCTGAAATAATTCCACACGTGTTTCTCAAATTGAGAGAACACCATTTTTACTATAATCCTGGACATTTTTTAATGATCTCAAAATAAAAGAGGGTAATTAGGACTTTCCTCTGAGGGAGAGGGGATGGGTGGCTGCTGAGAAAATGAACACATAAATAAACTAAGGAGGGAATAAAAACAAAATACCTAATCTATACTTTTTAATCTAGTAAACCATTTTAAACTACGTGTTCACTTTGTTTCCCTAATATCCCTCAGAAACTCCTATCAATACATTAAAACCCAGAGAGATAGTTTTATTTTAGGGAAGGGGGAAGCTCTTCTGAGCCTTCTTTTTCTCCAATTGGCTAATTTATAAGTAGCTAAGCCTTCAACAAATATTTATTTTGTTCCACATTATGTCAATCACATTCCCAACAACAGGAAAAGAGAACAAGAGAAAAAAGTTCTTGGTGTTTATGAGGCTTGGATTCTATTGGAAAATTCAAGGAGTAAACAACTACATAAATAACTTAATACTTTAGATGCTGATCCATGTAATGAAGAAAATGGTAAAACGCAGGGGGTGGGATGGAGCGGAAGTGGAGAGTTGTTAACATGTGGTGAGGCAAGGAAAGGTCTTTTAAGAAGACATTCAAGTGCAGACTTGAATGCAGAGAAGAAGCAAAAATCTAGATAAAGAGCTTATGAAGTAGAGAAAACCTCAAGGGAAAAAGCCCTAAGGTTTTTCTAAACAGCCGAAACGCTGGTGAGACTGGAGCTCTTTAAGCAATGAGGATGAAGGTGTTTATCAGAAAGGCTGGCAAGGTCATATCTTGCAGGGTTTGGCAGGGCGTGCTGGGGCACAAAGTTTTATTTTAAATTCCATAGACATTTATTAGAGGGTTCTAATACTGCGAGGAGAAGAATATTTAAGGGTATTTAATATGGCAGGTCAAATGGGCTTCTGCACTGTCTTTAATTATCTTGGCGAGTAAGGCTCTATGTTTGTGATGGAATCACCTTTTGTTCTATTTCCATAGAAACTGTTCCTGCCGTATCAGGTCATAGGAATTATTTTTCATTTTGTATCTGTCTACTTTTTCTTAGGCAAATACATTCTCCTGTGTTTTTTTCTGTTGAAACAACTTCTTTATAGACTCCTGCCAATGTCAATTAAATTCCTTTTCTTTTTCCTCTAGGATTTAATTGAGGCTTCTCCACCTGGTGTTATCAATATATTTAATATGTATGTTTCTACTGAATTATTAAATCTTCTAAAAAATCACAACTTGCTTAAAAATAACATTGTTAACTACTCAAAACTAGTCTTACTCCATATGCTACACTCCCCTCCTCCACAAAAATCCAAACGTCTAGAAAAGCATTCAGTCCATAACAACAAACTTCCAATACGATTTTTTTCCACATTGAAAAGAAAGTGTTTTTCCCCTTTTTTCACAAAATGGAGACAGATCAATCTGACATTATTCATTTGAGACATAGTGATCTTCTAGGCAGTGTTGAAAATTGGCTTTATTATTTTTCCACACTCTATTTTTGGAGGCTTTTAAAAATACGTTTGATAACTCCAAGCTTATTCCTCATACTTCAAAAATAGCCAAAGTCACCCCAGTTTTACTTATATCAAACAATTATCAGGTACTATGATGGAGGAATGATTAAGCCATTTCCCTACCTCTAGTGTCTCACATCTAACAATGCAGTCTGAAATTCTGAAATTAATCCAAGGATTACAATAGAGCATGATGCCTATTAGGACATGGTGCTCAAGGAACATATACCAGAATTATACTTGAATCAAATACTAGGATCAGCAACCTATGACCCATTAGTATACCTATTTGGGTAAGCAAAGCTTAATTGGAACACAGCCATGCCCATTCATTTGTGTTCTGTGTAGCTAGTTCACTGCTAAAAAAAGGCAGAACAGTTGGGATAGAAACTCTAGGGACCTGAAATAATTACTCTCTGGCCCTTTAAGAAAAAGTTCACTCAAGGATGAGAAGGACTCTGATTAATAAGGGAACAGAAATAAGGGTGAAGAACCAAGAGGGAATTTGCAAAGGCTCAAAGAGACAGTTGGAACATTTATGGACTATACATTATTCCATAAAGTAGGAGTCAGGGTGAGGGTCAGAGGGTAGTGTAAAACAAACTGGAGAGATGAGTAAACAACAAAGGTTAAACAAAGGACAAAAATATATTCTGTGCACCATGCAAAGATTCTAAAGGTGACAAGTATTTAAGTTCCTTTGCAGTCTTAGGTATGCTAATTTGATACTTTACAAATGCTTAAATAAACTTTTACTTTTGGGTTATAATTTCTTTTTTTTTAAGATTTGATTTATTTTATTCATGAGAGACACACAGAGAGAGAGAGAAGCAGAGACACAGGCAGAGGGAAAAGCAGGCTCCCTGCTGGGAGCTCGATGGGGACTCATCCTGGGACTCTAGGACCAGGGCCTGGGCCGAAGGCAGGTGTCCAACTGCTGAGCTACCCAGGGATCCCCTACTTCTGGATTATAATCTTTATTGTCCCACAACAAATATTATCCATTTTGATGATGTGGTTGCATCTACTAATTTGTAAGAAGTAGAAAAAACATTATTAATACATTTCTACTTCTCTTTCTCAGAATAAAAATATGTTTGGGATTCTTATTCCAAAAATATCATTTAATTGGAAACATCTGTGTAGATAAGGAGTGGCAGATCCTGAAAATCTAATTAAGCTATAAGAATTGTTATACTTTACCTTAATAAAGTATGCCAAAGAACCAAGGCATAAAGATGTAAAATCATAGCAAATGACATGTTTAGAGAGTGTTAGAAGCTATAGTTATTTATGTGATGTTTAACATAGTATATAGTATATAACATAGTTGCCAGCATTACATGAGAAAACTTTAATACAAATACTACATTTTTCCTTCTTGATACATGTGCTATTTCAGGCCACAGTAGCCCTCTCACCTCACATAGCCCACTCGAGCAATTGCTCTCATACTCCTTTCCTCCTAAGGGAAGGAGAGTAGAGGTCAGTCAAGTTTCCCCGGAAGAAGCTCTTCAAGGGCCATAGTCATGACAATCAATGCAACCCTCAGCTCTCATCAGGATGTAATCTATGAAGACTGTCCTCCATCTTTCAAGGAAGTAGTAGTTCTTCTGCTGTTAACTTCTCAATATAATTTTTATTCTTGGGCTTCCATGTCTAGGTCAAGTACTCTCTGATTGAGTTAGGTTCCAGCTACTCCTTCCATAGTCCAGATCGAAGTAATTATTATTCCAAGTGTTTTGTTCTCTGTATCAAGGCTCTGAAATTTACATGCCTCCAGAGATCAGGCAAGGTCGACAGATGAGTAAAGTAGGCTGGGCATTAGTGAAAACAGTGAGGACTAAGGAAAACTAGAGAGTTCAGAGCTCACCAAGAGGCATCTGGTTCCAATTAAAGACCATTAAAAACAACTACTATGCTGGCCAAACACAACACGCCTCTGGCCTGAGTTCTACCAGCTGACTACTGGGAGACTATTTCTGCACCTGTACCCTAAGAGAAAGTTCCTTAAGGTAGTACAGTGGTTTTGAAAGTATAACACTGAGAGTAATTTAGAGCTATTTTCATTTTGATTCAAGAAATATGAGGATAAAGTCAATATTCACTTCTTATCTCCCTCTTGAAGTTGTGGGATACCAAAAAAAGTGGTCATAGTTTCCCCTCTTTCTGCTTCGAATGATTTTCTCTTGTACAGATTCAGCACATCCACCCCTCATTCTCATGCTCACTCCCACTTGTGCTTTCCCTTTCTTTCTTCCTATACTCCACATGTATCTCTCCTGACCTGATTTCACAAAACATTTTTTTCCTGTATGAACTCAGATACACTTTAAAAATGAAAACACCTAGATGGTTATCTAATGCATATTGCTGGAAATAACATTTCTGATAGTGGCTCTTAGAAATTTTCATCCTTCAGGATGCCTGGGTGGCTCAGTGGTTGAGTGTCTGCCTTAGGCTCAGGGTGTGATCCCAGGGTCAGGGGATCGAGTCCCACATCAAGCTCCCTGGGAGGAGCCTGCTTTTCCCTCTGCCTGTATCTCCACTTCTCTCTGTGTCTCTCATGAATAAATAATAAAATCTTTTAAAAAGGAGAGATTATTATCTTTCTATTCAAAGTGAAAAGAAAAAGAAATTCTATCTTGAACTTTTTTTTGAGAAATATATGTGTGAATGTAACTGAAGCATTTGTAGGTGTTGAAAGGTAAAGCATGATTAATGGGCACATGGAAGGAAACTTTTTAAAAACTTCTAGCAGTCATTTTGCTTTAACTTTTTTGTAAGTAAAGGAAATGCTGATTATATCATTGAAAATGGGTATTAAAAAAAAAACACTAAATTCCTAACAGGAAGTTAGTGATATAATTTAGTTTTTCTCCTCCTCTTGTTTTATTATTACAAACTATTTCAAACTATAGAATAGCAACAAGACAAATACATACATATTTCTCTCTCTCAGAATTCACATATAGCTTTCATTTTTAAGGGTTTATTTATTTATTCACGAGAGACACAGAGAGAGGCAGTGACATACGCAGAGGAAGAAGTAGGCTCCATGCAGGGAGCCCGATGTGGGACTCGATCCCAGGACCCCAGGATCACGCCCTGAGCCAAAGGCAGACGCTCAACCATTGAGCCACACAGGTGTCCCTTCACATATAGCTTTCATAAAAGACATCTAAACCCTCTTTAACCAAAACACAACAATGGAAGACAATGTTTATTTATAGTTCTAAGAATCATGTTTGGGAATATAACATACCACTGACACAGAAGAAGGAGTGGAAATTTCTGGATATGCTTATGTTTCTTATAATATCTATTTTCTTCCAAGACCCCTGGTGTGCTAACCCATATTGAATCCATAATGCCAAGTTTTATTATTTTTCCTTTCATCAATCTTCAGTATACCTATTTCATTTTTTACCTGAAATCTAGGACTCCAAGAGGCAGAACCTTCTATTTTTTACCATACATGTACATAATTTTTGTTCATATCAGTATATTTTGCCTCATTAAAGTTCTAATTGTTTATCTTAGTTCTGCCCTTTGGCTAAGAAGTTCAATTATCTTCTAGATTTCTAAATTGACTGAAGAGAGTTAAAATTTCTACCTCCACCTTACAAGGCTTCCCTCAACTATACTTTTCACAGAAACCCTTCTAATGTCCATCAGGTGACATGATATTCTACTCTATTTAGACCCTTCCTGAACCTGGGATCTCCAATCATGTGCCAGTACAGTGTTCTTCTTAAAGTATGTTATTAAGAATAAAACACAGTATTTCAGTAGCATTCTAGCTCGCCTGAAGTACAATGGGATTACTCTCCTTTTATTCTAGAAACAGTGCTTCTCCTTTGGCATCATGAAAATAGTGAGAAATCACCCTCAGAAGTTTTAAATATACCTAAAACACTATTTTTATTATTGTTATATTATTACAAATAAAACAACAGCTATTTCAGTATGGGCTTTGATTGTAATTTGAGGGGTGAGGTATCATATAGAATCTAGTATTATTTTTCTAGCCTTCTATTAATTGAATCAAAACTGAGAAGCAACAAGAAGTATAAATTCTACAGTAAGCTTTGGACCTAATATTTACTTTTATCAACTTACTTTCGAAAGAATTTTTTCTACACATTTTAAAATGTGGATTTTCATTCTACTGTATGGATTCCAGCAAGATATATTATAGATGGATATCATTTTTTTTTTACAGCAAAGCATGTTGATACAGTTTTCCTAATGTTATAAGCAGGGATCTCGGGATTTGCCAACACATTTGTACTCAAAGCATATTTTTTTGGCTAAAAAATCATGCCTAGAAGCATAAACAAATAAAACTGATAGAAGCAAACTTCCTCTGGTAAAATGGTATGATGATCACCATCTCTCTCTTTTACTGCAGATACTCATCATTGAGGGACCCGTACAGAGTTCCTACGGCTCTTCAAGGCACGGTTTTAAGACCATTGTCTTAAAGTAGTAGAGAGAGAAAAATGATGCAGCAGCAACCTTTTGAGACTCAAAACTGACAGTGAGTGGCAAAGAGTGGGAAATTTAAAGAACCTTGAGAGACTTTCTACCTAAACTGAGAATATTCTTCTTAAACTATAAAGTACACATCCACATCACATACATACAAGTTCTTTTGATTGTCTTCTCTTCACACACTTCTCAGGAATTTTTCAAATTATACTTCAAACATAGGCTGTTGTTGTTTTCTGTTGGAGGTAAAAGATTTTGTGTAAGTTTTAGCAATTCTGATTTTCACTTAGCTCCTATAGAAAATATCCCATTCAGCTTCACTAAAATTTTCCAAAACAAGTCTGTCTTCCTTGTTACATTTCATCTGTGTTTTCCATTGAAGGAAGAATTGATCCAAACTGTGAGATTTTCGGTAGACCATACTTATACAGCACCAACATGGAGGTATATCTTCCTTTTCTTTTCATTCTCCAGAAAGAGATATCTTGAGAGTCTTGAGATCTGCACTTATAAATCTACTGAAGGAGGCCATTTAGTAAAGCCTGAAATCTCTGGTGACCCTCATGTTTTTTTCCTAAGTAACAAATAAGGATTTAAGCGATATTCTTAATCACCAGAGAGCTAGTAAGCCAGAATCCATTGGGAGAAGTTCAGTGCTCAGGGTGTTGTATTCTATTTCAAAAGATAACTAACACTCACAAAGCTGAGTTGGAGTTCATCACACTGGAAAGCTGTTTTCCTATCTTCCCTACAAATGTACCACCACTTAACAGTACATGAGATATTCTACTACAGAGGGGAGAGGAGAGGGAAAGGGCTGGAACTGCAAGATTCCCATGAAAATCTGAGAAGTGACTATGTAAAATCATGAAATATCTGTCTGGATTCCTTCAGCCTACTGAGATCACCCTGCTCCGTAATATTTAAATTAAAATTCCCTAAAAAAATAAATAAATAATAAAATTTCTTACTAACTACACACAGTCTATATACCTAGATATATATACATAAGCAAACCAAAGTATATAGAGATTCTCTGGTTGATTTTATCCTACTGAATTTTGTGTGTGTGTGTATGTGTGTGTGTGTGTCTCTGTGTGTGTGCGTGGTCTGACTCTGTTCTACACCTGAATGAACCCATTTATAGACTCCATTACTTCTTCTTGATCCTGTCCCTCCCCCAAACACTAATTACTCAGTGAAGAGTAAAGGCAAGAGGAATTGGTAGAGAAGGCAGGGACAGGGTAAGGGTGGCAGTGATTAGAGTGTTAGTCAGAAAACAACTTGAAATTATGTCAAGGGAGTATATCCACATATTTCCCATCAGGAATTTCTCACTCAGCCTCTTCTTTCATTTTTCAATCTCCAAAAGCACTTCTGCCTCATGGTTTACCTCTCCTAATGTCTTATATATTCTCCCACCAAACAGTTTCCAGTTTTCTTTATTGTGATAGTATCTCATATTCTTTCTCTTCATCTATCCATGAATTCTTAAATTTTCTCTTACTTCATTACATAGGAAAATAAATTATTTTTGTCATATTTTGACCCTTTATAGATAAAATCTGAAGGCTATATACCATCAAGAAACTGTCTCATTGTGGGGTTTTACGTATTAGCAACATACAGTAATCTATTCAAAGATTTTTGTGCATAGGGTTTAGTTTTTTTTTTTAAGATTTATTCATGAGAGACACAGAGAGAGAGGCATAAACACAAGCAGAGAGAGAAGTAGGCTCCATGCAGGGAGCCCAATGTGGGACTCGATCCCAGGACTCTAGGATCATGCCCTGGGCAGAAGGGAGGCACCCAGCCGCCAAGCCACCCAGGCGTCCTCATAGGGTTTAGATTAACATGCATTCTACTTTCCTAGATATAGTCTAAGCCTTGGTTTCTGTGCAATATATGTGGTTCTATGCAACTTTGACACATGTATAGATTTGGGTGAACACCACAGTCAAGATGCAAATAATTCTAATATATAGATTCCTTCCTGCCATATTTTATAGTCCTAGTTCCCATGCTGGCAACCATTGATCTGTCCTCTTTGTCTATAATTTTTTTTTATTTTAATAATGTTATACACATTTTCATATGGTATTTTGAGATGGGCTTTTTCACTCAGCATAATTCCTGGAACACATAAAAATTGTTACACATCAAAAATTAGCTCCTTTTCATTGATGCATAGTATTACATGATATGGATGTAACACAACATGTTAACCATTTGTCTGTTGAACATTTACATAGTTTCTAGTTCTTTGCTATTATGAATGAAAATGGGAATTATAAAACTGAATAATACAATAACTAAAATAAAAACTCAACCTATGGACTCAGTAGTAGATTAGAGATGACAGAAGACAGAATCAGTGAACTGGAGAACAGTTCAATAAAATTTACTCAATTTGAACAAGAAATGAAAAAAAGAGAAAAAAAGAGTAGTCTCAGGGACCTGTAGGACCATAATTCAAGAGCAAATATTTATATTATGATTTCCTTCTAACATTCAGACAAACGAAGAGATTCTATTTTCACCACTCATATTCAACATAGTACTGGAAATCCAAGCCACTCCTATAAGGCAAAAAGAAAAATAAAATTTATAATAGCCAAACTATGGAAGTAGTCCAAGTGTCCATTGATTGATGAATGGATAAAGAAGGTGGGGTGGAATATATTCAGCCGCAAAAAGGAATGAAATGTTAACATTTTCAATAACATGGATAAACCTGGAGATTTCAATGATAAGTAAAGTAGGTCAGAGAAAGATAAATACCACATGACTTCACTCATATATACAATTTAAGAAACAAAACAAGCAAAGGAAAAGAGAGAGAAAGAGACAAAACAAGAAAAAGTCTCTTAACTATAGCGAACAAATTGATGGTTACCCGGGGGGCAAGATGGTTGGTGGGATGGGTAAAATAGGTGGTGGAGATTAAAGACTACAATTGTCATGAAGAGCACCGGGTGATGCACAGAATTATTGAATCACTATATTGTACACCTGTAACTAATATAACAGTGTATGTTAACTACACCACGATTAATATAAACGAACTAGCTGTAGACAGGGAAACACTGGGGACTGAAAGTAGCAACTACGATAATGACGACAGGATCCAAGGAAGACAGAGAAAAGACGAGAGGACAATAAAACCTTGCTACTCGAAATTAAACAGACACCAAGGTCCAAAATAAATTTCAAAGTCAAGGATAAGTAAATAGTTAAATTTCAAAAGAAAGGAAAGCCAACAAAATCAATAATCTGAATTTAAATTTGCCCCATATCAAATTAGTTTGGGAAGATAAGAGTGATGGGAGGTCAAAATGGATACACAGCATTTGAGCAATAGTGTGAGGCTCAAATTAAATTAATGTAAATACTAAAATCAAACAGTGCCAATTCAAGAAAGTAAATTGTGTATGAACTCTATTTATAAGCATGAATTTAAGTATTTTAAGTAAACTACTTGTAAACTGAATTCAGTAATATAAAAAATTCATATCAGAAATGCAAGGAGTAGTCAACATCAGAAAATTTATTTGTGATATTGACAATTATTTTTGGGAAATTCATATAAATGGAAAGCTGAATGAAAAATAAACATTTGAAATGGAGCTCAACCTCACTAGTAATCAGAGAAACACAAATTTTAAAAAATAGTAACATTTTAAACTATTAAAATGAGCAAAATTAAATTGCACTTAAGTGTTATAACCATGGAGAGGAATGGGAACTCACATTTATTTTTAGTGGGAAATGAAGAGTCCTTCGAATGTGTAAAGGTAAAAAGAAGTTAGGGGAGAAGACATATTGCCTGATACAATTTGTTCAAAGTTTGTAAACTTCAAATATAGTATAATATATTGCATGTAGATACCTTATAACATAATAGTATAAAAACCTACATGAGAAAAAAGCAAAAAAATAGGATTACAGACAGAGCTTCAACTGTTTTTATAATGATTTATTCATTTAAAAATGATGAAATCACATGTGGCAAATATCAAGATTTGATAATATTCAGCGCTTCCTTACATTGTCTTTTATACCACTTCTTCTTTACCACTCATCTATCAAAGCACACTTGGGCTACTTCCATAATTTGCTATTGTAAGAAATGCTACAACAACATGGGAGTGCATATATCTTTTTAAATTAGTGTTCTTGTATTTCGGGGGTAAATATCTAGTAGCAGAATTACTGGATCATATAATAGTTCTATTTTTAGTTCTTTGAGGAATCTCCATACTGTTTTCCACAGTGGCTGTACCAGTTTGCATTCCCACCAGCAGTGTATATTCCTTTTTATACAAATCCTTGTCAACATTGCTGTTTCTTGTATTTTTCATTTTAGCCATTCTGTTATAGGAGTATGGTGATACCTCATTGTGATTTTGTTTTGCATTTCCCTGATGATTAGTGATGTTGAGCATCTTTTCATGTGTCTGTTGGCGATTTGGATATCTATTTTGGAGAAATGTCTTTTCATGTCTTCTGCCCATTTTTAATTTTTTTTTATTTTTTTTAAAGTAATTTTTAATTTTTTTTTAAGATTTATTTATTTATGATAGACATAGAGAGAGAGAGAGAGGCAGAGACACAGGCAGAGGGAGAAGCAGGCTCCATGCAGGGAGCCCGACGTGGGGTTCGATCCCGGGTCTCCAGGATCGCGCCCTGGGCCAAAGGCAGGCGCTAAACCGCTGCGCCACCCAGGGATCCCTTCTGCCCATTTTTCAATTGGATTATTTGTTTTTTTGGTGTTGAGTAGTATAAGTCCTTTATGTATTTTGGATACTAACTCTTTATCTTGTACGTCATCTGCAATTATCTTCTCCCATTTTATAGGTTGTCCTTTAGTTTTGTTGGTTGTTTTTTTCTGCCCAGAAGCTTTTTATTTTGATGAAGTCCCAATAATTTATCTTAACTTTTGTTTTCCCTGCCACAGGAGACGTATCTAGAGAGATGTTGCTACAGCTGATGTCAATAAATTACTTCCTGTGATCTCTGATAGGATTTTTACAGTTTCAGGTTTCACATTTAGGTCCTTAGTCCATTTTGCACTTATTTTTGTGTACCATGTAAGAAAGTGGTCCACTTTCATTCTTTTGCATGTAGCCGCCCAGATTTCCCAACACCGTTTATTGAAGAGACTTTCTCCCATTGCACATTTTTGCCTCCTTTCTCAAAGATTAACTGTCCATACAATCATGTGTTTATTATCTCTGGGTTCTCTATTCTATTCCATAGAATTCCACAGACACATAGACACATAGTGTCTATTTTTGTGCCAGTACCATACTGTTTTGAGTGCCACAGATTTGTAATATGTCTTGAAATCTGGGCTTATCATACATGCAGTTTTATTCTTCTCTTTCAGGATTGCTTTGGCTATTCAGGGATTTTTGTAATTTCATACAAATTTTAGAATTTTTTGTTCTAGTTCTGTGAAAAAAGCTGTTAGTAATTTTTTAAGATTTTTATTTATTTATTCATGAGAGAGACACAGAGAGAGAGGCTGAGACATAGGCAGAAGGAGAAGCAAGTTCCATGCAGGGAGCCCTATGCGGGACTCCAGAATCATGCCCTGAGCCGAAGGCAAACGCTCAACCTCTGAGCCACCTAGGCGTCCCAAGCTTTTAGTATTTTGATAAGGATTGCATTAAATCTGCAGATTGCTTTGGGCATAATAAACATTTTAACAATATTTGTTCTTCCAATCCATGAGTGTGTAATATATTTCTACTTGTTTGTGTTATCTTCTGTTTTTTTTTTTTTTTTTTCATCAATGTTTTACAGTTTTCAGAACATAGGTCTTTCACTTCCCTGGTTACGTTTATTCCTAGGCTTTTGTTTTTGTCTTTTGTTTTGGTGCAATTGAAAATGGGATCATTTTCTGAATTTATCTTTGTGTTACTTCATTTTTGTTGTATAGAAATGTAATAGATTTTTGTATATTGATTTTTGTTTCCTGTAAACTTACTAAACTCATTTATCAGTTTTAGTAGTTTTCTGGTGGAGTCTTTGAAGTTTTCTATATATAGTATTACATCATCTACAAATAGTGAAAACTTTGCTTCTTCCTTACCAATTTGGATGCCTTTTATTTATTTTTCTCCCCCCATATTTTTATGAATTCAACTTTTGTTTGCTTGGGAAACTCTTTATCCACCCTATTCTGAATGATAGCCTTGCTGGATAGAGTGTTCTGGCTGAAAGTTTTTTTTCTTTCAATATCATTGAAATATCATTGCACACCCTTCTGGGCTTACAAAAGTTCTGCTGAAAATCGGCTGATAGCCTTATGAGGTTTCTCTTATACAACTGTTTTCTCTTGCTGCTTTTAAAAATCTCTTTATCACAATCTTTTGCCATTTAAATGCCTTGATGTGGACCTCCTTGGATATATTTTGTTGGGGGCTCTCTTTGTCTTCTGGATCTGGATTTCCTTTTCTTCCCTTAGATTCAGGAAGCTTTCAGCTATTATTTCTTCAAATATATTTTATTCCCCCTTTTGTCACTCTTTTCATTCTGGAACCTAATAGTGCAAATGTTTCACATTTGATGGTGTTGCCGAGTAATAGAAAATAGATGTCTATTTTCATCTTGCACTATTTCTTTTACTGTCCTCTTCAGCTTGATTGCTTTTCAAATACTCTGTCCTCCCCATTGCTGATCTTTTCTTCTGCTTCCTCTAGTATACTATTTATTCCATCTAGTGTATTTTTAACTTGTTACCAAATTCTTTATTTTTGATTGGCTATTTTTCATGTTTTTTATCTCTTTGTTAAGGGAATCATTGAGGTCTTCCACTCTTTCCTCAAGTCCAGTGAGTATCTTTATAACCATTGCCTTATATTCTCCAGCAGGCATATTACTTACCTCTGTTTTGTTTAGGTCTCTTGCTCTCATTTTGCTCTCTTTTTCCACTGGGAACATATTCCTCTTTCTCCTCATTTTACCTAATTCTCTGTGTCTGTTTCTATGTGTTAGGAAAGTTGGATATTGAAAATAGTGACTTTATGAAGTAGAGTTCCTAGAGTAGTCTACAGTGCAATGTCCCCTATTACTAGAATTTGGCACTTCAAGTGTGTCTCCTACATTTGTTGCATGTGTCCTACTTGTGGTTTAGCTGCTTTTGCCATCAGTCCAATTCTTCATCTGTAGTGGTTCTCTTTGCCTGTTGTGAGCAGAGTTGGATCCTTGTCTTGTTAGTAGGCCTTTCTGGGGCCACCTTGGGTTTGGGTTGAGTTAGACCAGGTGTTTTCCAGAAATGCAGTTTTACTCAATTATAGGGCACTCTCCATTTGTTGTCCCCTGCCAAGCTTTTGTTGGTGGGTGGACCACATTATTGCCCCCAGCCTGCTGCTGGGCCTGTGGTCAGACTGTTACTTATGGTTATCTTCACCTTTACCCAGGGTAGGAATCATTTTGGAGTGGTGCTGGCTCCTATCAGGGCTGCTTGCACACTGCCAGGCTTATGGAAAAGCTTTGGATATGCTACAGCAAAGGATGAATCGGAGGGGGCAGGTCTGCTGGAGAATGCAGAATGGGGTGTGTAGCGTTAGCAAGGCTGGCACAGTTCTGCTAAGGGAGGCAAACTAGAGCTGCTTTCAAAAACTGCTGGAGGAGGTGAAGCCACAGGAGAGCATGGGTGTGGGGTGTGTGGTGCCATGAAGATCCGTGCAGATTCACTGTAGGAGAGAGAGGACTTGCTGCCACCCAAATATCAATCTGAGGCTAGCCAGTTTGGAGAAGGAGAACCGCAAAAGAGTGTTGGGGTGGGGATGGAGTGTACATAATCAGGTGAAGTGTTGGTGCTGTGCTGGCTCCCACAGGTGTCTGGGTATCTAGGCTTGGGGGTGAGGGAGGGAAATGGGGCCTGCCAACTCTTTCATTCTTGTGGAGTCTCCCAATAATCCCTTCCCTTCCAGCGTATGCTGTGAAATTATTAAAAAAATCTTCTGTGTACCCCATGCATTTCTCAAACAGTTGTTTCTATGGTGTATCTCTGCAGGGATATTTGTTATGCTGTCTTCTTAAGGGCAGGGACTCAGTTTCCTTACTACCTCCTGGCTCTCCCAGAGCAGAGTCCACTGATTTTTAAAGTTTTGCATTAAGTCTTACTGACTGTAAGAACTCACAAAATTAGCCCCCTCTGGTTTTCAAAACCAAATATTATGGGGATTTGTCTATCCCATATGGTATCTCTGTGTCTGTGTTGCATGGGAGGGCCTTTTTCTCTCTTCTCTTCACTCTCACTACATATACCCCTCCTGCAAACTGCCCCACAGGTCTGTGGGTTCCTTTAGCTCCAGACCACATACTCGTCCTTCCTACCCTTTTCAATGTGTTGTCTTTTCTATATTTAACTGTGGAAAGTCTGTTCTGCCAGTCTTTGGGCCATTTTCTGGGTTTGTTACACTGGTGTGGGTTTTATTCAGTTGTATCTGTGAAGTGAAGTGAGCTTAGAATCCTCCTACTCTGCCATCTTCTCCGGAAGTCTATAACCAATTCTTATTATGGTATTCCAAAGCCTCTTCCCCGTTGTTTCATGGGAAAAATCATAGATCAATTTGCTGAGTCAAAAAGTGATTTGATTCTGTTCCTGATCACCAGAAGTGTGCCTTTATCCTTTCCTAGACTCATTGCTTACTATAAAGCTGCAGATTCAGGATATTAGGTGAAAAATAACACTATTATATTTAAGTTTCATGCATTCGGGGAATCTACTTCAGTTCTGGATGCAAGCAAGGAGCATGGTCCTGTGTCAGACCTGACATGGAGGACTTTCAGTCCGCTGGGAAAAAGCTCCTGCCCAGTTGAGTATATATTCAGCATCATTCACTACTTTTTTTCTCTTATTATTTCTGACCTCTAGAGAAGTTTATCATTGCTTTGAGTTTAGCTGTGTCTTGTTAATTTTCCCTAAAATTCTAATCAAAATTGCTTTATCATTTTATAAGAGAATATCAAACATGAACTTACTGTGCCATCCCAATCACCCTCCATTAACAGCACCCTATATTTGTTCTTCATAACTGAACTTAATGGCACATGGTGTTAAAAATTAAATCAATTCAGGAGCAATCAAAGGCTTTTGCCTCATTCTGGTTCTGCAGTGCTTTTAAGGACACCTGCAAGTTTGTCATATAAAGTTTGATAACCATGTGTTGCTTAAAAAAATCATTTTAAAATCATATTTTATATTTCACATACACACATATAAATTCTGGAGATCCTGCTTCTATGTGGGACATGTGTAAATAAGAATCATAAGTTTTGTTCAGAAATAATGTGCTTTCTTTTAAAGCCATCATTAAAAAGTTGTCAATGTTTTCCTCTGAGAACTGTGCCTTTTAATCTACTGCTCCATGAGACTTCCTTTCAAGCTCAGTCTAATTCATCTTTTGAGATGAAATTCAAATACCAATGCTCAAGTCACCAAGTTTTGAATGTTTAATTAATTTTCTGCTACTTTCTGTAGTAAGTTATGTTCATTTTTGGAGGTTTTGTTTTAAACAAATTCTAATGATCTTTCTTATGCTAATTAAGTAAGAGGAAAATCCTACATTATAGCTATTTGAGTTTTTCTGAAGGAACAGTTGGATGATGGAGTGGGCTATATAACAGTTTACATATAAATGTTACTCAAAGATGAAAACCCGTGGTGTGCATTAAGAGGCCCAAAATATGTGTCCTTAATGCTGGGAGAGAAAGATTATGGGGAAATCATGAGTGTGTAGTTCATAGTGTATGAACCCTGGAACCTGGGTCAGTGATGATGCCATTAGTTAGGGATTCAGCATTTTGAAGGGCACCAATAGACCCCTTCTGAGGAGTGATTACCCCATCTGAGGAGGATGTGAAATGGTTACCAGTCTCATATCTGTGCTGGAGAGGACTTCTACCCTCCCTTTGTGGCTGGATTATGAGTGTCCAGACAAAGACTGAACTGTTTCCATGAATGGAAGCCATTGGTGTACTTAGCAAAAATAATTTTGGCAAACACCGTGGGTCATAGCCAGGTTGGGGTATAGGAAGGTAACAAATTTTTTTAGGAATCCTTGAAGTAAAGCATACCATTAATCCTTTCTTTTAAGAAGACAACCTACATGGTTTAAGGCAGATTGATGGCAAGCATTATTATTTATATTTTAAAGAAAGAAGCAAAGTCGACACAAGAAATCCAGTAGCTGGTCTCAGAGATTATACCTTCAAAATAGAAAAGAGCCTGGTTACATATTCAATAACAAAAGTATGACTTTGGACAATAAAGAAGAACAAGAACATCATATGGGTTATGAGCACTGTAAGGATTCTAAGTTATGTTTTCGGTGAGAAATGCTTTCAGGACTTAAGATATCTATCCAGTTGTATACATGCTGTCTCTGCTAGTGGAATCAATGGTAATTCACTTTCATTTATTCTGTAGGTGTCCAATAAGATAAAACATGATATTGGAATCAGGCAGTACACATTTGGGAAAAAGTTAATGCGCACTTTTATTTAATAAAATGGTATATAAGAAATGTAAGTTTTGTAGTCTATATAGTAATCTTTTTTTTTAAAAAAATGAAACTAAATAGAATTTTATTCTTGCTCTAAACCAAATGCAATTGGTATAAGCAATATATTGTTCTCTATTATGCAATACATATATATATACTATATCTTAACACATATTATAGAAAATGATTTAGTAAATATATTATACTGATAATAAATACACTAGTACTCACAAACGCACAACACATATACACTTAACATCAGCTTACTCTATACACAACTCACTTAATGTTGAAAACAAATTGCCTGACATAAAGTAGACATTCAACAATTCTAAGCGATTGAATGAACTAAAACATATTTCTGAAAGAGTACAGGAAAAGGAAGTGTGAAAATGAAGTCATTAAATGAAAGTTTCATTCAGTTCAGGAAGAAAGAGCTTCCATAGTTATAGCATCACAGATGTCTGCCTGCCAACTTTGCTTCTTAACCCCAAATCTGGAAAAAAAAGATGTTAATGTTTCTATTTATCTTCCCCTAGAGGAACTCAAAACTTTTCATGTGTTGAATGTCTATTCTGTACAATGTTCGAGAAAGAAGTACTTTTTAGCACAGAAACTGTGTTGCTGAGTGCACATAAGTACAGCAAGATGGACTGGACTGCTGGAGGTCGCAAAAGGAGCGCTGTCCACAGTGGGGAACAGGGATCAAAATTCATGACCTTTAGCCTTTCATTCTAATAACTGGCATAAAAGCTTCTTGAAGATTTTATCTCCTCATGTTCTTGGCTGGGGTTCATACTGTGGGAGTGGAGGGGTTTTGTATTACAAGAATTGTGAAATTGAAAATAAAGCTTATGTTCCTCTCTCTTACAGGAATATTCCAGCAGGCTAATGCAAGTAATTTCCGGTACTGAATAATATTATCTGAAGGATTTCTTTACATAATGCTTACTCCCTTCCCTTCAGTATTACACTTTCCCCTTTTTCTACCTCTTATCACTCTTCAATATTTTTATCTTACAAAGATGATTTGGGGCAGCCCAGATGGCTCAGTGGTTTAGCCCTGCCTTCAGCCCAGGGCCTGATCCTGGAGACTGGGGATTGAGTTCCTTGTCAGGCTCCCTGCATGGAGCCTGCTTCTCCCTCTGCCTGTCTCTCTGCGTCTCTGCATCTCTGCCTCTCTCTCTTTATCTGTCTCTCTGTCTCTCATGAATAAATAAATAAAATCTTAAAAAAAATAATTTGTACAGGACTTGAATAAGTCTGGATCTCTAGTGAGACTTCCAGGACAAGTAATCAATAAATCTGCAATATTTAAGCAGTGTGCAAACAACAAATAAACCCTATTGTAACAGTCTTCCAATTTTAGTACACTCTTGGAAATCAAAAAAATATATCAGATTTTTAACGTATTTTTGGGTCAGAGAATTATATGTACTTGTAAAAATAATACAACCAAAACCCATGATAAAATGTTCATTATATGGTTTTAAGATAATGGAAAATTAATATGTTCCAACATGCAGCAACTACATAAAATAAAAGCTTGATAAAAAACATGGCTCACTTATTTTAGTCTCATTTTTTAATTAAAAATACAAACCAGAGCATGTAACTCTTGTGTTTTCACTGCTACAATGATATACACTTGCTCTTAGAATAAAATACAAACTCAGCATAGCTACAGAACCCTATAGGTTCTGGCTTGTTTTTCCAAATTTATCTTTCATAACTCTCTTAACTCTCCCTTATTCCTTTATGATACAGCCATCAATATGGCTTCTATATTACTGATCATGTCATGTTCTTTTCTGCCAGGAAACTTGCATTAAGATTTTTGCACATGCTGCTTTCTCTGCCTAGAATGTTCCAGCCCTAGGTAGCTGGAAACTTTTTCTTCCAGTTCCTAAATAGATACAATGCTTTACAAAGGTATTCAGAATCATGCTGTGCCCATAGCCAGCTATCCATTCTTTCATATTGCATTGTTTTATTTTATTCACAGATTTTACTTTTGTCTGAAATCATCATTCTTTTTTTATTTAATTGATTTAACCATTTATTGATGGCTCTTGTCACTAGAAATGAAAGTTTCATAAGAGCAGGGGGATATTTTTGTCTTATTCACCACTCTATTCTGAGTCTAGAATAAAATATGACTTAAAGGTGGTACATGTTCAATAATTAACAAATCCTTCAACAGGAGAGTCATGCTAAGGATTTGATAAAAAGAAAAAAATGCAAAGTATCTTGGCTTTTTATCAGACCACACTCTGATTTTTTTCCCCTGAAGTTAACTAAGCTATCAGTAGAAGATTAAATGTTTAAGTATTCATTACCACTATTTCAAACCCTAGAAAAAAGTTAGTAAAACATGAAGACAAGTTAGAAAAATGAAGTCTTCTTGCCTTCAAACTGATAAAGAAGCAGGTGGACATTTTGTTCTCCCTAAACCCATCTACTCCTACATCTTAGCACATTAGTCACTTGCAGAGGATATGGAAGCTAGAAAAGACTGGATGTGAAAGACTGAAAGAGAAACATTCAGGTAAATAGAAGGAGTGAAGTAGAACCCTAGAATGATCATATTTTAAGGACTTTTTCGATCTCTGACCCTGAATCATGTTTAAAGAATAAAATCTACAATAAAAATGGCTCAGAAGAAGTAGAATAGATTCAGTAAAATGGTTAGCCAAGAAAATTTGGTCTTTGGCAGCACTTCTTTCTTAAATTGTTTCTAATTCTCAATGCTAGACACCATGTATAGGTCATCAACACCAACCCTATGTTCTATGCTCTCCCCTACATGACAGGAATTAGACCCCATTTTCCAGGCTCCTTTGCCTGACAGGTTCTATTAAGAAATTTGCAAGGGAGAAAGCCATTATTCTCTTCCAAAAGGTAGATGTGGGGATAGATAGAGGATGACAGAGTTTCAATGGCTTCTTTGTGTGAGCTCCCATAAATACTATATTTTGCTGATATAGGAAGCTGAAATCTCTAGCATCAAGTTTGTTTGCATTTCTCATGTTTCTGAAAGCCAGCAATAGCTCTCATTGATCTAATTTTATTAGTGGAAATGCTTTCAGGAAAGAAAATGAGGCAGGGACTGAAAAGACTGAGACAGCCACTATACCATGGTGTATGACCCAGTGTTAAGGAGAGAGAAGGAAAAGTGGACATGTTCTAGATTGTCCAGCAGTCCAGAGACTAAACACAGCCATGGAGGAGTCCTCAAATCAAAGTCAGCTACTCGGAAAAGTCTCATGTTACCTAGGAATGAGTCTTCCTTAGCATTCCTGTGATGGAGGTTCTAGTAAACCATGCATCCCATAGTTGGAAATCAGCCTGGTGACTTCACAGATAGTCACCCATTCCCTATGGTCTCATTTCCTTCATGTCACAAAGGGAAATAAAAGTGCCTGTCCTATCCTATCTCCCATTGTCCCTGTGAGGATCCTATGGGTAAATTTGTGTCAAAATATTAAGAGTGGAAAATGTGCCATAAACAATATAAGGAAGATAAGTGAAAGAATTAATGGAAAGGGAAAGTAGATTTTTTTAAAGATTTTATTTATTTATTTATTCATGAGAGACAGAGAGACAGAGACAGAGAGAGAGAGGCAGAGGGAGAAGAAGGTTCCATGCAGGGAGCCTGGCATGGGACTTGATCCCAGAGTCCCGGGATCACGCCTTGGGCCAAAGGCAGGCGCTAAACCGCTGAGCCACCCAGGTGTCCCTAGATTATTTTCATATATGACGTAACATGCTGTGGCAAGATAATTCTCTATGAAAAGAAGAGGTAGATGGAAACCATAAGTACTCCACACAGTGCTTAGTTTTATCAGTACTATGGGATACTCATTGGGTGCAAAACAAACAAATAAATAAAAACAATTAAGTGCAATACCCATAGATCTACTCCATGGTCTTGATACCAAATCTTACTTGGCTGACTCAGTTTCTCAAACCAAAAAAGGAAAACTGAAGTGAAAAGCCAGTTCTCAGAATATATATACCTTTTATAACCGCCACTATCCCTCTGATTTATTTTATTTTTTCCCTCTGATTTAATAGCTAATCTAATTGATAATTGTATTATTCTGCTGATAGTTAAAACATAAGACCCTTTGTTACTTAACTGACAACAAAGAATATCTCTAGTAGAGATATTTCCTTTAGAATACAATCCCAAAGTCTTTGCTGCTCCCCTTTTTAAGATTAGAAAGAAACTATGTTAATAAAAATTGGCCTTAAGAACTAATAGTCTATTCCTCGATCTATCAATGGATTAAGAGAAATGATCAGCTATCCCTTGGCTCTCATCACAATGTCCCAACAGAGAACTCTCTTGTTCTATTGATGCCACTGAGCACTACTGGTGGAGTGTTACAAAAGCAATCCAGTAAATCTAGTCATGGACTTTGCTCTAAGGATTCAAGACACTTTCACTGGGTTAAATAATAACCTCTCTATGAGAAGCCTCAGGAAATATTCCTTTGATCTTAATACAGGTAGTCCTCACTTGGCCTCACTGTAGAACTATAAAAATGACTATTATAGCTAACACTATGCAAAGCTCTCTTAATGATCAATAAAAAAATGTTTCTATTATTCTGTAACCTCTAACTTTTTGTCAGAACATTAAAATTCTCTTACTTTAAGGGATAAATGTATAGAGAATTTAAAAATAGTAAGACCAGTATTTATTAAGTATACTATAATTGACACTATTAGAAAAACTGAGAATTAAAGTGTTATATTTCCTCATAATAACTCAACAAAAGCAGTTTGAACAGTGCCTGCCTTCTTGTCTTATTACTTAGGATAGGGAGCAGATACCTTCTCTATACCTGGTAATTTGTCATATTCCTTTCTCTTTTTTTTTTTTGTCATATTCCTTTCTAAGTTTGCATGAGTTTCCAACATTTTATCCTCCTTATGCTTTCAATGTTATAAAATAATTTCAGAAAGTTCCATGAATGTAAAGTTTTGACAGCACCACTTCCTCTACATTCTTCTTATCACAACTGTTCCCATTTAAGTCTACAAGTCAGCCTTTACTCAGTTCCTCTGACTGTATATCTAGACTTCTCAACTAACATTCAGAGTCAGCTTTCTCTTTTATGACTCCATATAAATAAAATTTCACTTCCACAGTTATTAGTTTTTGTTTACTGCAGTTTCATCTTTGTTGGCCTAGTCTCTTTTGATGATCTATTTTTGTGAAGTGTCACATGATTTGTCACTCAGAGACCAGAAGGCAACACAGCTACATGCTTCACTATCTGTACATGTTGAATGAATAACAGATGTACAGTAGCCAATCACCAAAGACTGTTAAGGAAGTGCCATGAGCGGTCACTGATCATGATGTGCATAAATATTTGTGAAATATATATATATAGCCATAAAATTTGTATTTTATGCTGTAACTCACAGTTAATATAATATGGTAACTAAAAGTTGGATCATGTTGCTGGAAGGCTAGTATTATTTAACTAAATTAAAATAACAGAAACTGAAATCCATGCATATCAGAACAATGCAAAGTGAAGACTGCGTGTATTAGGAATAGTGGTGCTTTCCTGAGTAATGAAATTATTTTACTGCAAAGACCAGTACTGTCCCAAAGAAATATAATAAAAGCCACAACTGCAAGCCATATATGTACTTTCAAATATTTTAGCAGCCAATCTAAGAAAACTGAAAAGGAACAGGTGAAGTTAATTGTAATGCTATATTTTATTTAACCTAATATATCCAAAATATTTCATTAAATATTTAACTCTATAAAAATTGAGATATTTACATTCTTTTTTTCATTCTAAGCCTTTGAAATTCAGAGTATATTTTAATTTGAACTGGCCTCATTTCAAGTGTCTAAATCTCATGTGGCCAGTGGCTGTGCTATTGGACAACATGGATGTAAATGCTAAATATTTAATAATGAGTTATTTTTCACTTCTTGTTTTGGATTTATAAAAATGTATGGTCAAATAAATGTGCTGCTCCTTGTGAGTGCATTTGAGTTGATGGCATGGATGTTGGGAACTAGTCAAACTCTGATTCCAAGACACCTGTTTAATTTATTCTTCATTTATTTTCTTACTTATTTCAATCTACTTTGTGTTCCTACATTTTATAATATTTATATGTTGTTCATATCCTTTTTTCTAAATTTTTATTTATTTATTCATGAGACACACACACACACACACACACACACACACACACGGCGGTGAGGGGGTGCAGAGACATAGGCAGAGGGAGAAGCAGGCTTTATACAGGGAGCCCGATGTGGGACTGGATCCAGAAACTCCAGGATCACGCCCTGAGCCAAAGACAGATGTTCAACCTCTGAGTCACCCAGGCACCCTCATACCCTTTTTATAATAAAAGGAGGAGGCACAAGTAAAGAATATAAATAGAAAACTTTAATTTAAAATAAACATAATTTTTTGACACTCAAAAAATATAAAACCTCAGAACGTTCCCTTCTGTTGGATAGATACCTGTACCAAAACAACACTTAAATTAATGCTTCATAAAAGGATGCATCTTAGCCAGTGTATCAGTCAAAAATAAAAAGGGAAAAGAAAACACACAATATGAGAGAGATAATAACTCAATTTTCATTCCCCTACTTATGCAGTGCAAAATTCTGATAAATGAGATCTAATAATTAACACTTCTAAGGAATTATTCACATAAACAATAAGGACATTCTTTTTCCAGTTCTTAGGTACACAGAGCATCTAGAACAGAGATTACATTCTGAATAATCAATATGTCATTCAAACAAATCTCTGAATTTCAGAAAGAAGTCTGAAATCAGGATTCCTTGAAAATAAAATATTTAAATCCTAGTAATACTGAACTTTCTTCTCCTTTCTGATAAAATGTATTGATGTGTTCTCATCTGGTACATAATTTTATGTACACTATAAATTTTTTGACATCTACATGATTCTATTTCATTTAAATGTATTTTTTCATTTAAATAAAAGGCTATCCTTTTATAATTATTTAAAATAAGGTATAGTTTTTTTGAAATTCTGAAATGCTTGATATGAATGTCCCTTATTCATATTTTGAGTATATGTAGGTCTCAAGTTAGTTGTACAAGTCTGTAAAAGCTGTCTACAAAAGGCTGTTGGAACAGTCACATAAGACGCATACATGTTTTGGCTGCCCAGTGTCAAATACTACAAGACCAACAGAATTATTTCAATAAAGATACAATATGTCAACTTGCCTGCCTGTAGATCAGAACTTTTATTTGCAAACTGTTTGAAATTAAAGTGAGACAAAGCTGGTACAATGAGAGAATTATTGACTCATATAACTAAACAATAATAAGGGCTTCTGGGTTCTAAAGAGGTATTGATTATATGACTGTATATAAATCTATGTCTGTGTGGAATTACATGTTTAAAGAGCGTCTTGTGTGTTTAAGGAGGAATGTTTTACAAAATTGTGGCTGTTGAATAAATATCTCTTGATTTGAAAATAATAATAATAATAATAATAATAATAATAATAATAATAATGGCTTCTGGGACAATTGGTCCTCAAAACCCAAAAGCATTGGACTTTGTGAGCCAACTCTATTTGCTCTATACTGTTCACTCTTACACCAATTTTTGTTTAAACATCGGAGTTGCAGCTATTACCAACTCTTAGTTTACATTTTGTAATCTTCAATACTAGAAAGCAGTGTTCTCTTTCTCTTAGTACCAACTAAAAACAAACTTTTTAAAAAATATCTGACTTCTATTTGTGGTTTTGTGTTAACTGTCTGAACAAATCAGGAGGAAAGGTTGCAATTATCAACCAGGTTTGGGTTGAGAGGATACAGGGCAGAGAACAATAAGGAAGTGGAGTCACTGAAAATGATGACACCTCCTGAGGTGTTTCATTGAGATGGAAACAGATCTCCAAAAGCAGGCAGGAGAGGAGGGGCAAGGGTGCTACTTTGAGAAGCAAGATAGAGTTTGAAAATGCATTTCACTAAAATCAAATGCAAGATTTTTTTCACATTTTTATCAATTTGTTCTTGTGCTACTTAGAGACAGTTATAACGCAACTGAGTGATTTATGAATGCCTGAATAACATATCCTTTACATATTAGGTCAAGCAATAATAGGAAAATGGAGACTATATAACATAACTGGGTATGTTAGAAATTAATAAAGAGAAATGGGTATAGTAATGATGGGAGAATATAGAACATATAGACCGGGTATGTTAGAAATTTCATGCAAGTACTAATAGCAGAGGTCCCTAAAACAATGTCTTAAAAAAAGGTAGTTTTTCAATAAAAAATAGCCAGGCATCAACAAAATAGGATCAGCATGGCAGCCCCATCTTCCTCAGGAAACAAAGTTCTTTTCATTTTCCTGCTCCACCATTCTAGTTTTTCTAAAGTCCCATGAAATAATTTCTGCTTAAGTTATTTACTAGAATTTGGTCACATCATGACACCTAGCTGCAAGGGAACCTGAAAAATCACGTGTTTTTTTTTTTTTTTTTAAACTGGGCACAGTGCTGTACTAAAACAGATAATCAAACTGTTACTAAAAAGAACAGCTGATGGAAATTGGGCTATCTCTGACACAATGCGTCTGTTGTTTCAAAGCACTTGAAATATGCCATAGGCTTGGGATGTATGGAAAATATCACTGTTATAAAACTAATTTCCCTTTTAAAGGAAAATCAAATATATCTATATCTATCTCTTTCTATATGTATATATAGATAGATGAGTAGAAATGGATACAGATATAGATATAGAGTAGGCTCCTGGAGTTAAAAGTAGATTTTTTCTAACACTGATAAGCATTTGCTAAGTAATGAGTCCATGTGAAACAGCTGGAATAATGTATTTTGTTTTTCTATTTTAGAAAGAAAATTAGTAACTACCTATCTCATTAAGCTGTTAGAAAAATGGATAGCATCTTGAATAATTCTTAAACAAGCTCCTAAGTAATTTTAATTATACAATTTCAAAGTTAAAAGGAAAAAGCTAAGCACTGAATTAGTCTTTCAATGCATCATCCTTTTCCATTTAGTAATATAAGTTAATGACAATATCATCTAAAGCGGGGTAATCGTGCACTACCAAATGCTCTATGATTATTCAAAATCACATGTGTTTGTAATATTTCATTCAAATTCACACTTATATCTCTTCAATGTATTTAGAGATTTTCTTGGAGATAGTGATAATATTATATTTACTGTTCAATTTAGTTAATGAAAATAAATAACATAAAAAAAAAGAAAATAACACAATTACTTGAAAGTAATTACAAATCCAGTGCTAAGATAAATAAATTGAGTTATCAAGCAAAAGCTTATTTCTTATCATGTCCCAATGGGCAAATTAATTAGATTTTATCCTTAATTTTTAAAGTATTCTTAGAATAAATTATTGATGTTTTTATAAACTTTGCTATCGAATATCTTGAAATGCATTATGCTCCTCAGCCAAGTTGACAGATGCATTAGGGGAAAGGAAAAATTAATTTAATATAAATTTTAGTTTGGTTAATTCCCCTTGCTAATATATTGCAAGCTGTACTACTTTCACCCTGTGGAAATGCATCAGGCAGCTTAATCAAAGTATATTAATTGAATATAACAATATCTCTTTGTGTTACTAGAATAATTCTATGATTTTGCCCCCCATAAAAATTTATATTCTCTTACCTCATTAGGGCTTTTGTTCTTTCTCCATTTTATCATAGAAGCAAATTTCCTTCCAGTCTGCCTTTTTTCTCCTAGAAATTATACTTAAAGTTATGATCAATTCATTTTCTCTGACCATATATTCATACATTGCATGAATGAAGCATTATTCATTTTAAAATGTGCCTATTGTTGTACATTTACATTATTTCTGACATTTCACTATTAAAAATAATGTGAGTTGAATGTTGGTTACACATGGATTATTTCCTTATGATAGATTTGCCAAAATGCCATTGATAAATCAAAGAATAGGGGGCATCTTTAAGGTTTTTAATCCCTATTGCCAAAAAAATTCAATCAGTACTTAACTAAATATCGAAGTCACTGGGCCAAAAAATGTTGATTCAAAAACATTTATCACCTTCAATGTGCAGTATACTGTGCTATAAATAGAGGATATATTTTACTGTAGACTCATGACTACAAAGGAGAGGAGAGAGGAGAGATACAATACTAGCTGAGAGAGACATGAGCTTTTGCTAGTATTTTTGTTTTTAGTTTTTAAGTTGTGAGAGACCAACACTTTAAATATGTCAATTGGAATAAAATTTAGTGGAGAGGTGGAAGATAAGCAGTGATGTGCTGACAAATGTTTAACATTTATCTCTGAAAGCCTTTTAAAGCACTTATTTATATAGCATTTGGTGATTTACATGGGATAAATATTCCACCATGGCCAACTTCCACCTACCAAAGTGGCATCAGCTAATTTTCAAAATTCCTTAAAATTCATTCATTGGTTCCTGTAAATCACTGCAAATTGGCTTCAGCAAACCAAATAGACAACACCAGAGAGTCAAAGCTGCCAGGAAGATATAAAGAGAAAGGGACGGAGATATAGAGGATTTAGTATTGGATGAATAAGAGGAAATCTCTTTAATTTCATTAGTGGGAAGTACAGAATGGGCACAAATGTAATTTGGTTTATGGATTTAGCATCCAAAAGTCAAGAACTAGTTGTCTGGCAATATCTTTTTCCTTTGTGACATAAAAAAGAAGAAATCTGATTAGAACAAGGCAGAAGGAAAAATGTGAAAGGTAGATATGAGTATGCAAACTGACTAGGGACACACAGAGTGGCAGAGTAGTATTGGAAACCCCACTGAGGTTAATGGCCAGGAATTGATAGCAATTTCAAACAGATAGGTGCTATTCTTGTCAGAGCAAGAAGCCCGCATTTGGAAAGGAGAAAGCAATGACCTGGTTTCATCCATAGTTGGGCATTTGCCAAAGAAATACATACAATACGGAAAGGAAATACAGAAAAAGAATGTAGGACACTGGTGAAACATGGTTAAAATGGTGCAATACAGAACTGAATCTGGATAATGAGAGAAATAAATATAACAGGATACTAGAAGATAGGAATAAAAAGGAGGGATCAATAAGCAGGAAGTTCCAGGGAAATTTTTTTCACGGAGATGTTGGTGGAAATAATCATAATATACATCAGCAACTGGAAACAGTCAAAAGTTTACAGCAATCAAACATGCTAAATCAAGAAAAATCTAACCTAAAAATGGTAGCAAATCATTGGAATATTTTGTCTGTGCTTTCCCTAGCCCTTAGCCAGCTTTGTGGCAGTCTTGAAGATGGCAGTACAGGTTCCCAACCTCAGACTCTGGTCATTGGATCTGGAGGCAGCAGAGCAAATTATATTTGCAGATTATTGTACTTGTTTTAAGCCATCTGGGGACATGAAGGACTGATGCAAATTGCGAGTCTCTGTTTTGTCTATTTCAGAACCTGCTTAGGGATGAATATGTTGTGGGTATCACTTGGAAACATTGCAAGGCATCAAAAAAATCTACATTTGTTTGGGCAAAAGATTATGCTTGAGACAAACAAGGGGCTCCTAAGGCCTGGGAGGAAGAACTTAAAACAGTTTCTTTGGCAAATTAGTGAGGACATCCCAAGCATTGGAGTGTGCTGGAACATGAAGAGAACAACAATGCATACTCAGGACAGGGCACATTTAGAAACGAACTGAAAAAACACTAAGATTTCACCACTGACTGCTGTATAGTTTCAGTGCAAGGCTGAGGCAGAATTGTAAACAGCACGGCTAAGTGTTAAAAGAGGGTCTTAACCCAGAGCCAATTCATAAAGCATAAAAGAAGTGGCATAAAAGAAGTGGCTTAGGTGTTGCTGTTCTGAAGACTTCTGGTATTTAAGGAAATCTCAGTGGAAACACTGGCAAACTCCAGCTGAACATGCAGTAGTAATCAAGACCAGCAAACCCTAGGGAAGGGGAGAATGTGACTTCTAAAATGACCACTCTACATTATTTGAATGCCTGATTTTTGACAAAAAATTACACAGCATACAAAAAAGCAAAGTATGGTCAATTTCAAAGGAAAGGAATAAACCTACTGACAGAAACTATCCTTCTAGAAGCAGACTTTGTACTTACTTTACAAAGACTTCAAATCATCGATTTTAAATATGCAATATGCCAAAGAGCTGAAGGAACCATGGGCAAAGAACTAAAATAAATCAGGAAACCAATATATGAACAAAATGAGACTATTAATAAATAGAATTATAAAAAGAAACCAAGAAAAATTCTCTGTTTGAGTAGTACAATAACTGAAATGAAATATTCACTGGAGGAGTTCAATAGCATATTTGAGCAGGCAATTATATAACTGTATGCCAACAGATTAGATAACTCACATGGATTAAATCATAAAGGTCATCTGCTGACTCAAGAAGAAATAGAAACTCTCAACAGACTATAGCAAGTAAAGAGTTTGGGTAAGTAATCGAAAACCTCAAAGAAATACCCAGGACTACCTAGCTTAACTGATGAATTCTACCAAATGTTTAAAGAGTAATTAACACCAATGCCTTGCAAACTCTTTGAAAAAAGAAGAGGAGGGAACACCATAATCCATTCTATGAGGCCAGCATTACTCTGATACCAATGACAGTCGAAGATGTTGTGCCCAAGATTATGTTCTGATAAACCACCAAGGAGCCGACACCAATGCAAACGCACGAGGGTTTATTTACAAGCTCCAGCTTGGGTCCAAGTATACCCGACACAGGGAGGAGGGACTTGGACCCCGAGGTGGGTTCCAGCTTAGTTTTATGGGCTGGTCTAGGGGCCCTCCAGAAGGGGTGGAGGAATTTCTCGTTTTGTTTATGTTCTGACATGGGGCTTTCAAGGGCATTAAGCTCTGTTCTCATTCTGATATGGGACTTTCTACCACTGGCTTGAGCTCTGTTCTCATTCTAATATGGGGCTTCCTGCCACTGGGGTTGAGCTGTTCTCATTCTAATATGGGGCTTTCTTGGGTGTTAAACTGTAAGCTGTTTTTTCCTGTAACTGAAGTAAGGCAAAATTCAGCTCTTATTCACAGGGGCCTGAGATGGCTGTACTTGTGCTAATGCTGAACTTAAGGTGGAATGGCCTTAATTTTCTCAGCCTCCACATTTCCCCCTTTCAGAGGAACCTAAGGAAGGACCCAATCATGGGTCCAGGTTGCTCTCAGAGTGAGCCAAGGGGAATGATTAAACCAGGATTCGAACCAACCTTGTTGCTGTTCTTGTTCCTGTTTACATCCCAGTGAAGAAGCAACATCCTACGTTTAAGGCAGCATTTAAACCCCCTCCCCACCCCCGCCCTTGTTGTAAGAAGACTAAGTCTAATCCCCTTCTGTTTTGAAGGACAACCTCAGACTAGGGAGTCTTGGAGGTGGGAAATAAGTGAGAATGGTGTAGTCTTAGCTTTAGGGGATTGTCCTTGTCTGGTTGGCTTTTCCATTCTGGAACAAAGTCCTTGAGAACAGAGTGTGGATCAGCTGGCCGGACATGGGTGTAGTGGACCCAGGGAGCAATCCCGTCGATCTGAGAGCGGTGGGAGTGCTCAGGATCATGATGTAGGGTCCCTTCCAGCGAGGTTGAAGTGTCTGGTGTTGGTATCTCTGGACGTACACCCAGTCATCTGGCCGATATCGATGGGGGTCCGGGGGTAGCCCAGTCTTGTAGAGGGCCTCCAGCTTAGGCCATACCTGCTCATGGGTTCGTTGTAACATTTGGAGGGAGAAAAGGAGTTAGTGATCAACAAACTCAGCAAGCACCTCAGCTTTAAAATTGGGGATACTAGGTGGAGGAATACTGAACATGATCTCGTAGGGGGTCAGTCCCATCTTATATGGGGAGTTCCTCACCTTATATAGGGCGAAGGGGAGGAGAGTCACCCAGTCCCCGCCAGGCTCCAGGGCTAATTTAGTTAAGGTCTCCTTTAATGTTCTGTTCATCCTCTCTACCTGTCCTGAGCTTTGGGGCCTATATGCACAATGCAATTTCCAATCTTCTCCAAGTACTAGTGCCATCCCCCATGTTACCTTAGAGACGAATCCTGGGCCGTTGTCTGATCCAATCTTAACAGGAAAATCATACCTCGGTAAGATGTCTTCCAGCAGTTTCTTGGTCACAGTCTGTGCTGTTTCATGTTTGGTGGGAAATGCCTCTGTCTATCCTGAAAAAGTATCTACAAACCTATTTTCTTTTTTTTTTTTTTTTTTAAATTTTTTATTTATTTGTGATAGTCACAGAGAGAGAGAGAATGAGGCAGAGACACAGGCAGAGGGAGAAGCAGGCTCCATGCACCGGGAGCCCGACATGGGATTCGATCCCGGGTCTCCAGGATCGCGCCCTGGGCCAAAGGCAGGCGCCAAACCGCTGCGCCACCCAGGGATCCCTGAAAAAGTATCTACAAACCTATTTTCTAGGTTTTACCTCAGTGAAGTCCACTTCCCAGTAGGTTCCTGGGTGGTCCCCTTGGAGCCGGGTACCCGGGTTAGATCCATGGGCGGTGGCATTAGTTAACTGGCATGCGTGGCAGCTTGCCACAATCTGCTTGATCTTTGCTCGAGAGTCTTTAATAGTGATCTTTGCATGTCCTATGAGGTCTTCCATCTTTCTTGTTCCCAAATGAGTGTTCTGATGCATTTTGGATAGGACTCGTCATCCTAGTTCCTCTGGCAGGATGATGCTGGAGTCTGCAGCCCTCCCCCAGCCACGCATGTACTGGGTCACAGGCAAGCATTTGATCCAGTGTAAGTCAGCACCAGTATAGTTGGGGGTGTCCGGCAGGGTCGGTTCCCCTGGATTGGATCTCCATTTCTGTGGTTACAGCTGCCCCCGCGTATCTGATTCCTTCTTGGACGAAACTGCTGCCCTCCGTGTACCAGGTGGCATCTGTGTTCCGCAGTGGCTGGTCCTGAAGATCAGCTCTGATTCCATGCATCTGTGCCAAAATTTCTTGACAGTCATGCAGAGGGGGGTCCCAGTCTGGGTTAGGGAGATGAGAGGCATGGGGTATTGGCGGACCTTGACAGGGTCTGCTCCCAGCTTTAGTTCTATGCATATGGCCGGGTGGTGCCGGGCCAGCCCAATTCCCCCAGTTTCTGCCCATGCTTGGGGAAATTCCTGTAGGCAATGGTCAATGTCAGTCATTGGAACTGAGGGCATTTGGCAGAGACGATATTCGTCTTCTAAACTCAGGATAAGCACCTGACTCAGGTGCCCCTCTTTGTTTAGGATTTTTGCCCCTTTGGGATGGAAGTGAATTTGTGCCCCCATCTTGGTGAGCAAATCCTGACCTAACAACGGGTAAGGACACTCAGGGATGACCATGAAGGAATGGGATACCTGGCCCATGCTGAGATCCACAGTTCTTCAGGTAGTCCATGAGTACTGTTTGGTGCCTGTGGCTCCTTGTTTGCCAATTTCCCTTGGGGTTGTAATAAACTGAATGTTGTGCCCCAGTGTCCACTAGTGAATTCAATGGGTTGCCCCTCCCCTCTAAGAGTTACCCTGGGCTCGGGGAGGGGTGCCGAACCCTGACTCCTCTAGTCGCCCTGGTCCTCCATTTCCAGGATCTTGGCAGGGGCCTTAGATCTTTTGTTAGGGCAGTCTTTCACCCAGTGGCCCTTTTCTTTGCAAAAAGCACATTGGTTTTTGTTCAGTTTAGGGAGTTCCTGATGGGGACCAGGGCCAACCTCCTTACCTGTCCCTGAAGCCAACTTCTTGAGGTGCCTCCATCTTTCCTGTGGGTCGTCCATGGTTGTGGCCAGCAGGATCTTGGCCAGGTTTCAGGTCTGCCGGTGACTTAGTTTGGTTTGTTGCTCTTCCGGACTTTCTCTATAATTATAGACTCTTCTGTTACTATTACTAAGTCCTGCAAGCTCTCCTCTCCCAGTTTCTCTACTCTTTGCAATTTCTTTTTAATGTCTGGAGCGGCATGGTTAACAAAGGCCATAATTGTGGCCTTTGTTTCTGGGTCTTCTGGGTTCATAGGGGTGCTGCCTAAAAGCCTCTATGACTGTCTCTAAAAAGGCTGCTGGACTCTCATCCTTACCCTGTCTCACATCATAGACCTTGGCCAGATTGGTAGGCTTGCGTGGGGCAGTCTGGAGACCTGCCAGTAGAGTCTGGCGGTGGACCTGGAGTCTCTCCTTACCTTCAGCCGAGCTGCAGTCCCAGGTGGGGCAGGATAAGGGGAAGGCAGTGGCCGCCAGTCTCGTAGGGGGGGGGCATGGTGTGGAGGGGAAGGGCGGTGGAGTCGGCTGGCCCTGCATTAGGAGGTGGGGCCACCCAGTGGGTCCCTCTGCGTGTCCCTGCTGCTGGCCCACGCACAGGAATTCCCTCATCTGGGAGGGGTGGAGCCCCTTCTCCAGCCCCCGGTGCCTCCAATGGAGGGGCAGAAGGGGGAGGGGGCACCTGGTAGGGTGGCAGGAGAAACAGGTCCTCCGGAGAGGAATCCTGCAAGACCGGAGGAAGGGGCGCTTTTGGTCATAGAGTCGGTCTCCTTGGCTTTCTGCAGGGCTAGACTCTTGGTAGGTCCTGATTTGGAGGGTAAAAATGGTTTTAGCCAAGGAGGGGGATACTCCATCATGTCCTGCCAGACCAGGATGTAGGGCACCTGGTCAGGGTGGCCATCCGGTTTGTCCCTGAAGATCACGGCCTTAACCTGTAAGATAAAGTACCTTCTCGGGGCCATCCCACGTCAAAGGCTGGCCATTCTGACATGCAGTAAGTTTGAAATTTCCCTCTCCTTATGTAAACAGTTACGACCATTAACGAAGACACAGTAACACAGACAAATGCACAGTTAAGGACACAGTAACACAAACATTCCAGTGCGGCTGCGGAGACAAAACAGAGAGTAAACCGAAGGGCTGGCAGTCGGCCCTCCTTACAGATGAGGACTCCTGTCTTCCCGGCGGGAGCAAGGGACATCTCCTCAAGACCCCCCGTCGATGGCCCGCCAGCGCGCCCACCTAAGCCGATGTCGACCCAATACAGATTGGAATTCCTACAGGTAAAAGTGCAGTATAGAGCTCTCAGAAAATATGCGCACAAAAGGTGGAAAAAGTTGAGTGCACTCACCACGTGTGAAACCCTCCAGATAGGGTCCTGGGTCTCTCTCAGATCTGGACGAGCCCCCAAATGTTGTGCCCAAGATTGTGAATCCAAGAAGCCACAGAGGAGCCGACACCGATGCAAGTACTTGAGGGTTTATTAACAAGCTGGAGCTTGGGTACAAGTCCCTGCTCCACTGTGTCGGGTATCCCACCCTAGGTTGAAGGCGGCACTAAACCGCTGAGCCACGGGGGCTTCCCCAAACTGCACTGTGATACGTCTAGTTGATGGGTGTCTGCACCTATATCTGTGCTATCTACACATACTTTGCTTTTTACTACATTATACTTCAAGGCTCTGGGTCATACCTTGTCCAAATGAAGACTGCAATTATTACCACCAAAAATACTCATTCAGTATTTATCCAGTATCTAAAAGAATATGACCATAACACACACGTGGTCTGGATTTAACTGTGCCTACATGCTTTAAATGTGGCCAACAGAATGCACATCGCATAAGTAAATGAGCTCTATTGGAAATAAATGCCTTATTATAGTGATTATGAGCATCTTTTAGAATAACTGCCTTCCACTCTCTGGAAAGGATACTTCCAATTGTTCATACTGAGGAGGAAGAAGCTAGCATCCTTTATGATAAAAATGCTTACCTCTTGCGTGGCAATTCAAGTAAAAAGAAGCTACTCTACATGAGTTCTCAGGGCTCATCTCACAGCTGGTATGCATCACTGAAGCACCAGAGCACAATAAACTACAAGCTGGATTTAAGTCAGCACAACCTGGATTCATATTCCAGTTCTGCTCCTTATGAGTCTCTTCAGAATAAACAAATTACTTAAAATCATCTGTAAAATTATTATTTTTTTAAAAATATTTATTTATTTGAGAGTGAGAGAGCAAGAGAGAACACAGAGGGAGAGGGAGAGAGAGAAGCAGACTCCCTGTGAAGCAGGGAGTCTAGTGTGGGGCTCAATCCCAGGACCCCTGAGATCATGACTTGAGCCAAAAGCAGATGCTTAACTGACTGAGCCACCCAGGTGCCTCAAAATCATCTGTAAAATGATAATAATATTACCTTTCTCATGACATTATATTGAAGATTAAATGAGTTAACAATAGCAAATTACATTGGCATAGTGCCTTAAATATAATTGCTAAATAAACTGAAATTAGTTATGCAATTTTCTGTCTCTCTCTCTCAATTATGACAGTTTGAGGCCAAAGATTCTATCTCAGAGTTGGGCACATATTGTCGTGCTCAGCTGGTGCTTTTACGTAAATTAATTGAATGAGATGGTCCAGAGTTATATACCTTTCAACACAGATAGGTCCTAGGTCATAAGGGATGACTTAATAGTTTAAGCTTGGTCTTAAATTTGGAAAATAATATCTGGTCTTATGTTTAGATATTTTTAAAAGCCATCTACCTCTGATGTATGGCACTATATTGCTCTGTAATTTCATAATGTCAGTAGGATGATGTTAAACTCAATGTGGCATTTAGATAGTGACAGAAACACACATTAACATATTTGAAGAAAGATCATACACCATGGGGCCACGATCTTTTAAAAAGAACTCACAAATAGGAATTTTCTTAATCTGCCTCATTTTGATGTTATGTATGCATATATATTGCATAAAGCACCAGTACTCTATATATCTTACTCTTATGATTACAGAGAAAAGAATTAATACAATTATTGTTTGAGGAATGACACATTTTCTAAGTATGCTTGCTACCTATGAAAAGAAGGATTTATACTATTTGTTAGATTTAGACAAACCATAGAGCAAAATATACACATATAAATCTGTGTAATAGGCAATTTACCCCAGCATGTAGGTAGATTATAGCTTGATAAGAATAAAGAAGGTTACCATCCAGATAATCCAGGTGATTTTGGTACCTTGGCCTCAAGTATCCAAATAAAAATGCTCTATAATTTTAATTACATGAATAATTTTATAAGCTTGCCATCATTCCCAGGATAAGTATGTTTCATAAATCATTGGGGAGAATCATGTGTTAGTGAATATTTTGTTAAAGATCTATTAGGAAAATCATTTTAAAACCTAAATAAAGTATTTAATTAAAGGTTATTATTATTTCTAATATGTTGAAAAGGAAATATGCCTTCAATAACTGAATCATATACATCACACCTAAAATAGTGAAACTTAAAAAAAATGCTTTCTTAACTGGATGACTAATGCATAAAAAAATGTACATTTTTCTTCAACTGGGAAGTAACTAATGAAATCAATTGTTCAGTAGTTGACATGCAGTTAAGATTTGCTGAGAGAGAAATACCTTTGATCAATGAATAATGGTATTTGTCAGCTATCTGAGGAGAACTGACTGTCTCAACTGTACATGAATTTAAAAGATCACTGGATTTATGAAGACAAAAAAAACCCCACATCTCTTTACATTATCAAAGCTACCACCTGAGTCTTCAGTAATACTCAAGATTTATTTAGCATCAGATTTTTTTTAAGTACCAAACTAACAGAATGATAGTGCTAATTTTTAGGTTATCTCTAAACTTATCTCTTATTTCTCCTACCAAGGAACATGGTACAATCAATTTACATTCTATTCACCATACAACTCTTATGGAGACAAAGTGATTAGTAGGTAACCATTAGCAAGTTAATTTTATTTGCATGGCTGAAAATATGCAGTATTTTATAATGTTCTTGTGGTTTTTTTGTGCAAATAACTATTACCATATATCAGGAACTCATAGATCTTTTTAAGAGATGGGGAATATAAAAAGAAAAAAAAAAGAGAGATGGGGAATATGCTGCTTTAAGAAATAATAATGTCTACAACTGGTTTTTGTCTCATAAAAATGTACTTACTGGAAGAATATTTTCCTTGAATTAGCAAAATATGTGAAATGTTCGAAAGAGTCTGAAAAAGGATATTTCTTATTTGAAAATAATTTTTGGCAGGAAGAAAGTTTAATTACCTTCAAAATTTTATAAAGGTAACTTCTAGAACTTTTAAAGCGTGTTTTATTTGTAACAACATCAATTACTTTTTAATACAACCTGTGAAGATTAAAAAGTATCATTGATTGAAATATGTATATTTAAACTGATTATAAGTTATATCTAATCTGTTTAGACTTGTAGATTCTGACATTTATCTGTTAAATAATAACCTCTGACCAGAAACTTTGTGGGTAAATATGTGCCTTTCTATCTTCCTGAATTGTTGGGCATAGATAGCCATGAAATTTAAATTCAAAGAAAGCCCTTTACCAGATACTTTTTCTTAATTTATAATTTTTCATTTAGGTAAAGTCCTTCATTTTTAAAGAGAGATTTTAAAATATAAATTTCAGGGTTCCTGGGTGGCTCAGTCGATTAAGCATCTGTCTTTGGCTCAAGTCAAGATCCCATGGTCCTGGGATCAATGCCAGTTGGGCTCCCAGCATGGTAAGGAGTCTGTTTTTCCTTCTCCCTCTGATCCTCACCCTGCTTGTATTTTCTCTCTCTCTCTCTCAAATAAATAAACAAAATCTTTAAAATAAATAAAATAAGATAAAATATAAATGTTAATGGTAAAACCAGTATGTTATCTTAAACTCAACTAAGGAGTACATGACTAATAGTGTGTCCTTATCTCAAAGATGGTTTGGTTAGAAAAGGCCTCCTTAGGTACTAGGGTCTTAATTGTTGGAAGAGTTAGAGAAGGGAATTACACAAAAAAGAAAAGGCACAAAGCCAACCCTGACATTCTCATTGTGTGGAGGGCTAGGTCTTAAGTGACATAACTGAGGAAATCTAAGACGATGTAAACAATTATGGGCCAATTTCTGCAGAGAAATAAAATGCAAATAACAATATCCTTAGAAAGTAATAAAAGGGGGATCCCTGGGTGGCGCAGCGGTTTGGCGCCTGCCTTTGGCCCAGGGCACGATCCTGGGGACATGGGATCGAATCCCACATCGGGCTCCCGGTGCATGGAGCCTGCTTCTCCCTCTGCCTGTGTCTCTGCCCCTCTCTCTCTCTGTGTGTGACTATCACAAATAAATAAAAATTAAAAAAAAAAAAGAAAGTAATAAAAGGTTTTTTCTGGTTTCAACTTTATTTTACTAAACTTATTTCTGCCCCTCAAGTAGAATGTATCTGAGAGAAGATAAGTCATTGTTCTACTTATTATACAACTCCTTGTGTAATCCAATTCATAATATGTTTGGCAAACGATGCTGATAAGGCTTTTGAATGTTCCATGTTCTGCTCCTTTAATAGACAATAAATAACTGTTAAAATGAATTGAATTGTTCAGGTGAAAGTTCGCTTATTCTTTTTACAGTTCTTTTAAAGATTATTTACAAAAATTTTCTGAGACAAACACTGATCATTAGTCTCTTCAAGTTGATTCAGAAAAGTTTTCTATATTTGTCATTAAAACTTAGGTGACATTGAGAGTAAATGAATTCACAATTGTCACTGCAAAGCAGTCTTATCTCTGGCTGCTTACTAAGTATCTAGTCACTCCAGGATATTCTTCCCAATTTACTATATTTAGTCACTTTAAGTATCTAGTCACTCCAGGATATTCTTCCCAATTTACTATATGTTTTATTGTATTTATTTACATTATATAATATATTAGAGTATAATATGTGTTATCATATTGCTCCCTGCTCCCTGTGGGCAGCCCAATAATGCTTAATTTTATAGCTACCTGGATGAATTTGATAAGCTCCTTTTACACTGGATCCCCATTAAAACTGAGAATCTATGAGGCACTGAGCTTACTGTCCTTCAAAAGTTAAAGAGGAAAAGCTGAGCAGTGGTGCCATAGTAGACAGAAGATGAAGAAGGTTGGAAATACATGATTTGGAATTATAGTCAAGGAATACAGTAACACTGTGTGACAATTTGTGCTGGTTATAGTGCTTCTGCTGTGTGTAAAATTAAACCACATCAGTGCTTCCCAATTTTTTTCAAGTCATGGCACACAAAAAGTGATAATAATCTCATAGCACATTGATGCAAACTGAAGGGAATTTGGGGGTATCTAAATGGAACCCCAAGGAAAAAATAATATTTTCCTATACACACACACACACACACACACACACACACACACTTAACATGTATGAAGGGAGATTAAATTTGGCTGCTACTGCAATATGTACCTGCCAGGAGCTCCATCTGCTGTGCCTCACTGCCACCTTCCTTTAGTCTAAACACAGTGCTTCCTGGATTCCCTTCCCACATCTCACCAGGCCCACTGTACACATCGAGCAGTTGGGTCCTATGTAGCTGCAGCTATAACAAGTGTTCAGATGGGAAAGCCTTTCCTTGGCGTTGCTAATTGTAAAGGAAGGAGGTAGCAAATCCATTCATATTGCTTGCATCTGTCGACCAAGGGTTTTGTTTTTAGAGTTCATTGATCATGCTGTCTTTGGAAGAGACTTCAGTGAAGTCATTTACAGTTAGAGATGGAAGGCCACGCACTGAGTTCTATCTTGTCTCTAAGAGGAATGAAGGGATCTCAAAATTTTGCAGCACACCTTAATCCTTTCATGGCACTACTGTAAGAAAGCTCTGAATTATTTAATGCCAGAAATTAGATTATGCCCTAAATAAACTATTTCTTCTGGCATCCATGGATTGCAACAATGTGGAAGGTTTGGGAGAGAATTAAAATATATGACACCTGTAAGATGTCATCAAATTCCTATGTCTCAGTTAATACAATTGTTATAGTAGAACAGCAAAGTTAACAAATTATACAAAGTATGGATACCTGGAATCAAATATACCCTCATCCATCCAGATATTCAAAAAATAATTTATAATTTACATATGGAAAACACAATACAGCAAAACAAACTAAATGAAATACACTAATAAGCAATGCCAAATTTACTAATGACAAAGTATATATCTTATACTCTGATTTAGTGTGATACCACTTTTAGTCAGTGGTCCCAAAGCTTGTTTTAGCTTTCACTGCACATTGCAATTTTTGGGTAGACATTTTAAATGGCTATTGACTGGGATTCATTCCAGAAATTGTAATTTAACTGGTCTTACGTGGGACTTGAAAATAGATATTATTTTAAAGCTTTCAACGTGATGCTAACAGGAAGCCATTATCTGGGAATCACTGCTTTAAGTCTTTGTTTCCTCTTTCCCCTCTACCAGGAAGTAATTGAATATTCTTACATCTCTTCTTTCCTGCAATGTCTACCCACTCTGTCTTCAGGATCCCTTCTTCTCTATATTCTAATGACAAGCTTCTGAACTGTATGGTAGAGTGGAATTTCTTTTTCTCAATATCCTAGGTACTACTGGACACATAATCCCTCGAGACCAAGTACCTTATCGGGGTACTACAGTGTGCTATATCCCATGAAGGGAAGCTCCCTGCACACTCCACACATCCTGTCCTAGATAAGTTTTCAAGTTTGAATTCTTGACACATCTAACAAAATAAAGTTGCATCATTGAGCTTTTTCTTCTTGCTCCTTCCTTAACTTGACCTAGAGTTGAACTGGATGCTCAGCTCCTGAGGTGCTGGTAACAGTAAGACACCATTGATTCTGTACTAATTTAGGTGCTCTTTTCTTTTCCTTCAAACATGTACCCATACATCTTTGATGATACATCTGTGGAACTTTTTCTTTCTTTCTTTTTTTTTTTTAAGATTTTTTATTTATTCATGAGAGACACACACAGAGAGAGAGAGAGAGAGAGGCAGAGACATAGACAGAGGGAGAAGCAGGCTCCCTGTGGGCAGCCCAATGTGGGACTTGATCCCTGGACCTAGGATCACGCCCTGAGCCAAAGGCAGAAGTTCAACCACTGAGCTACCCAGGCATCCTGGTGGAGCTTTTTCATGCACAACTGCTAAATGGTTCTGTAATAAACAGACCAGATCTAGAATAGAAATACTGTTGACCCTCTTTGAAGAAATCAAGCATTTAATGTCTGACTTCACAGATATTTCACAATTCAAGTCCTACATGGAAGGACAGAAGAAAGGAAGGAAAGATGAAAGGAAAAAGGGAACAAAGGAAAGAAGGGAGAAAGAAAGGATGGAAGATACACAGAAAGGGAAGATGGAAAGAAGGAGAAAATAAAGAAGAGAAAAAAGATTTTATAGATTTTAAATTATCAAAAAGGATATGGTACACCTATTTGTTAAGCCAAGTTCTGTTAAACATTAAGAGTATAGTTCTTGGTAATTCAAGTCAAATAATATTGTACATAACAATAAAAAAGCAATTGCATTTTTCTAGATTATGGTAGATCTATGCTGATAGTTTTATGTGGCCATGGAAACCATGCTTAAGCTTGTAAAATTATTTTCACATAAATTTTTTTACAGTTTATAAAAACACTTTTACTAGTTATAAAGGGGAAAATAAATTTGTCATTTAGAGTGGAGGAAATAAAAGCAAATGTACTGTTCTGTACATATATATGTGTGCTATATATTATAGCTGCAAAATACATTCCAACGATGAAATCATGAAAAAAATGGGGACACTAATGATCTACTTATAAGGTTTATATGATCTTACTTTTTTCAATTAGGACAATAATTTCTGAGAAAAGCAACTAATTTGGTAAAACTATTGTGCTTGAAAGGACTATTTTCTGAATAAAATTTAATGATACTTTTTTTTGTGTGTTATGATTTGGGAGAAATACCAAGATACAAAATACCATCTGTATGTAGACATTAAAAAGACTGACCAGGGGCAGCCTGGGTGGCTTGGTGGTCTAGCGCCGCCTTCAGCCTAGGATGTGATCCTGGAATCTCAGGATTGAGTCCCATGTCGGGCTCCCTGCATGGAGCCTGCTTCTCCCTCTGTCTGTGTCTCTGCCTCTCTCTGTGTCTCTCATGAATAAATAAATAAAATCTTAAAAAAAAAAGACTGACCAGTTACTTGTTCTATTTTATAGAGTGTAAAACCATTTTTGCTTTAAAAAGTATATTAGTGAATAGCTATTTTTCAGGAGGTAAACAGCATGATTACCAAACTTAAAGTTGGAGAGGGTTTCTTTACCTACTGTACTTTGACATATAGGTTTATTTTTATTGTCAATACTTTCTAAACCTTTGATTTATTGAAAATGTTACCTTTGCAGTAATATTAATTCTTGTGATCTATTCTATAAATTAATCTGAAAAGTATAAGAAAAATGTAATTATAATGAATTATTTCTAGGGATGCTTAGGTGGCTCAGTCAGTTAAGCAGCAGGCTCTTGATTTTGGCTCAGTTCATGATCTCAGGGTCCTGGGATGGAGCTCTGGGTTAGACTCCATGCTCAGTGGGGAGTCTGCTTGGGATTCTCTCTCACTACCTACTGCCCTTCACCTTACCCCACTAGCTCTCACTCTCTCTCTCTCTCAAATAAAGAAATGAATCTTTAAAAATTATGAATTTATTTCTAGAACAGGTTTCTCCTACTATTGAAAAGTGGAGTATCCTATGTAAGTTTTCCTAAGCTGAAATAATGTAAAGCAAAGAAACAATTACCATTAATTTATATGAAAAATTTTCTGAGCATTCCCAGCCCCCTAAAATCACCTTTCTTAGGCTTTTCTGATTCCTTAGGACACATCTTGCTAATAGATGCACAAAATAAATCAAGATAAAAGCACTGATGCTTACAGACATAATTCAAAGCTAAGGCAGCTTGACAATGAGATGCTGAATTTAGTTCCTGGGTAAGGAGCTCTGTGGTGCCCCTCTTACTGCTCCAGGTGTGTGCTGCCTCTGCAATGGCCTGCTGCAAAACAAATGCTGAATGCTATTTTTGCTTTTTGACTTTTTTTCATAAAAGCAAAATTCCTCTTTGAATTTCTTTTGGTTAGTGAAAACAGGTACTAACATGGGTCTTTTGTAAAAGCAAAGGAGTGGAACATGAACTTTGGAAAAGCAGGGGATTTACCTGTATTGTCATTATTGTCTGGTAAGTATTACTCTTCCTAATCTTAGAATTTAAATAGCCCCAGATGTTTGCTTTGAATAAAATGTCTGAATTCTTCTGACGTAGTAATATAGCTGCAATAAAATTGATAATTATACAGAATTACTTTTCACTAGATGAAAAATAAACTCTTCAATAATAACATTCCCACTATGGCACAAGTCTTTCTGTAGCCATTCAGAATTGTATTTTTTAAGGAAGAAAAGACAAAAATGCCACTTTGAAAAGTAATTCTTTGAAATGTACCATAGGGAAAACCAAATCATATTTTGTGCCATTGCTTCTGTATATGCAGGTACTTCTTTTAAGGTGCCATCATTAATTTTTGTCATTCATTGTTATGTATTATGAAGACATTCCTTTATTTTTCTGATACTGGCTTCCTGCCTGAGAAATTTTACAGTATTAAATTAAGTTTGATCTGAAGAGGTCGATAATTAAAGATCATTGGAAATACCCAAGTTTCCACACCCACTTTCCTAACTGTCTATATCTATTTGGACTAGAAAGACAGGGAATCTGTCTCTGCCATTGCAAGGTACTTACTAAATGCTTTGAGAACAGTGAGCAGCAGTTTCAGAAAGATTCTATAGAACTGTTACATTGTCCAACCTGTGAAATCTTCTTGAACTTCTATTTCCTTCTTGGCATGATTAGAGATTTTGTAATATTAGATTATCTTCCAGTCCTTTACATCTATGATATTCTTTTTGATGAAAAAAAGGGGGGGAGGGGGGCTCCCATCATAACAAGCTTCATTTTTTTTTTTTTTTTTTTATTGGTGTTCAATTTACTAACATACAGAATAACACCCAGTGCCCGTCACCCATTCACTCCCACCCCCCGCCCTCCTCCCCTTCTACCACCCCTAGTTCGTTTCCCAGAGTTAGCAGTCTTTACGTTCTGTCTCCCTTTCTGATATTTCCCACACATTTCTTCTCCCTTCCCTTGTTTTCCCTTTCACTATTATTTATATTCCCCAAATGAATGAGAACATATAATGTTTGTCCTTCTCCGACTGACTTACTTCACTCAGCATAATACCCTCCAGTTCCATCCACGTTGAAGCAAATGGTGGGTATTTGTCATTTCTAATAGCTGAGTAATATTCCATTGTATACATAAACCACATCTTCTTTATCCATTCATCTTTCGTTGGACACCGAGGCTCCTTCCACAGTTTGGCTATCGTGGCCATTGCTGCTAGAAACATCGGGGTGCAGGTGTCCCGGCGTTTCATTGCATTTGTATCTTTGGGGTAAATCCCCAACAGTGCAATTGCTGGGTCGTAGGGCAGGTATATTTTTAACTGTTTGAGGAACCTCCACACAGTTTTCCAGAGTGGCTGCACCAGTTCACATTCCCACCAACAGTGTAGGAGGGTTCCCTTTTCTCCGCATCCTCTCCAACATTTGTTGTTTCCTGCCTTGTTAATTTTCCCCATTCTCACTGGTGTGAGGTGGTATCTCATTGTAGTTTTGATTTGTATTTCCCTGATGGCAAGTGATGCAGAGCATTTTCTCATATGCATGTTGGCCATGTCTATGTCTTCCTCTGTGAGATTTCTGTTCATGTCTTTTGCCCATTTCATGATTGGATTGTTTGTTTCTTTGGTGTTGAGTTTAATAAGTTCTTTATAGATCTTGGAAACTAGCCCTTTATCTGATATGTCATTCATAACAAGCTTCAAATGGTGTTGTCCTAGGTCTATATTCTTTCTGGAAGCCTGAGGCACACTGATAAGCCTCTTCCTAGCACAATGTTAAATTTCAAAGAGAATCATAGGGGTCCTGAGGCACTAGGTGGCCTAGTCGGTTAAGTATCTGACTCTTTATTTCAGCTCAGGTTATGATCTCAGATAGCAGTTCCTGTGTCGGGCTCATGTGTTGGGCATGGAGTCTGCTCAAAATTCTCTCTTCCTCTCCCTCTACCCCTTCCCACCTCCTCTCACATTCTCTCTCTCTCTCTCTCAAATATTAATTAATTAATTTTAATAAAAAGAATCACATAGTCATTTCTACTGCCAATATCTGAGGTCATTTAAATGTGCTAATTATAGAAATTCAGAAAGGCAAATGTCTGAATAGAAAAAATCCTAGACAGAAAGCAGAAGTTATTATCACTTGGTCCAAAAGACCAAAATACCTCCCTCAATCTTTTTTTCTACAAAGTAGAAAACAAAATAGAGTTCCATGATTTACCAATTAGAAAAAATGAAGACATTTATCTTAAAGAGTTGATAAAGGATAATTTGTAGATACAAGAAAAAAGCCACAGTGATAATTCCATCAATGACAAGACAGGAAGAATCTTGGGAAAGAAGATGCCTTGAATGGTAATAAAGATGAATGAGTAAAGGCAAATTCTAATTGTATCTCACTAACCTAGTTTCTTTAGGCCTGGCAGTATTTTTCCAACAATATAACAGGCAGAAGAACAAGCCTAGAATAGTAGAAAAGGGGGAATAATTCAAGTACAACATGACTAGAGGCTGTTGGCATTGGGAAAGTATAAATGGGCTAAGTAGAAGTGGGCCATCCTATATGATTGGTTATAGGAACATACTTAGCTTTCTCTGGTTGATCCTATTTAAAACTGGTATAAAAATTAGTAAAACTGTCAGTTGTTAATCAGGTCCAGATCTTAAGGCCAGTCATTACCGGAGTTACTGTTTGGCTTTCTGGATTGTTGCTAGAGATGGTGGTCTGACTTCCTACAAGTCTGACTTAGAGATTCTAAGATGGCTTCCTGGGGTGATTACTGCACATAGGTTGATTTCCTGGGCTGTTTGCTACAGATTGTGGACCAGAGTTGTATTTCTTTCTTTCTTTTTTTTCCCCCAAATATTTATTTATTTATTTGAGAGAGAGCAAGTGAGGAGAGAGAGAGAGAGAGAGAGAGAACAAGTGAGCTGGGGGAGAAGCAGTGAGAGAGGGAGAGAAATCCTCAAGCAGACTACCCACTAAGCACAGAGCTCAATGTGGGGCTTGATCCCTATTCCCTGAGATCAGACTTGAGCTGATATGAAGAAATCAGATGCTTAACCAACTGAGCCATAAAGGTGCCTCCAGAATTATAGTTCTGTATATGTTTGGTCATTGTCCATTTGTATATCAGTCTCTCAATATTTTCACATAAATTACCCTTTTATCTGTCTACAATTACAAATTCACTAGACAATTTCTTAATGATAAACTAGATAGAGATGAAGCAATTGCCTACTTACTACTTCCAAAACTAAAAATATTAAAAGTAAATCCTTTATTTTCTAACTTTACTTTCCTGAAAATCTGAACAGATTTAATTATAGCTTTTGTTAACTCTGATAATTTAAAATATTTTCTATTATTTTTTTTACATGTGTTGAATTTTTCTTTCTGAGTATAATAGTGTCACTACTCTCCCACAATACATAAAATACTCCAGATGCAAGGTTATTTGACAGAGCAGTATAATGTAAACTTATTTATTAGAATTACAGAGTAACATATAGGTCTGAATTATTTTCAAAAATTACATGTATGCCTGACTTCACAGCATATTGCTTTATTATTATTGTCCATGTGGATATTAGAGATATTTAATGAAGTAGGATAGCTATCATTATAGTATAATTCTGCTTGCTTATATATATTTTTTTGAATTGCATGAATTGCACTGAATATTTTAACAATTGAAATGCACACACTTCAACAAGATTTCCCTGGAGATATTTACACATAATGTATTTAATTAAATGTTCCAGTTAATGGTATTTAATTAGATGTTCCAGTTAATGGTGAGTATGGGATATAGCACAGAGGTAGTGATAAATTTTTAAATACATTTTACATATATAAAGATTAAAATAGTATTTTATTTTGATGGTAATCAAACCTATTTGATCAAATGGTGAAGATATACCACTGATAATTTTATGGCCATCTACACATTTTAGGAAACCATGACAATCCTTTAAGATATTAAATTCTAAGATGGCACACTTTAAAAATGTGTATGATATTACTTTATGATGCTCATGAAAGATTACTACATCTAGCTGCAAATTCTGCCCTTTGTTGTTTGGTGGAAAGATAGCTGACAGTGTGCATTTACGAAAAAAAAAAAAAGCGGCAATTTGTTTAATCAAAATTTTAATTAACTTTGAAGATTTTGAAATGTTTAAATATTTTCTTTTTAAAAGAATCTTTATTTGTCTCTTGTTTCTTTAGTCTCTATTCGGGATCTGTGCACTAAAGAAACTAGACAAAAGAGGAAGTTTGTAGTGTAGACAAAGTGCTAAGTTCATAGAAGGAAATAAATAACAAAGATCAGAGCAGAAAAATAATGAAATAGAAAGGCAATAAAATAAGATCAATGAAACTACATTTTTTTTTTAAGATAATAAAAATGGAAAGCTTTTTTGGAATCACCAAAAGAGGAGACCTTACACAACTAAAATTAGTAATTAAAGTGGAAACATCACAACTGCTACCAGAGAAATAAAAATGATCATAAGAGACTACTATGACCAATCATACAACCAAAAATTGGACAACCCAAACTAAATGGATTAAATGGATTAATTCCTAGGAAGATACAAACTACCAAAATTCAATCATAAAAAATAGAAAATCTGAGGAAAACAATTATTGGTAAGGAGAGTGAATCAGTAATTAAAACTTTCCAACATAGAAAAATCCAGGACCAGATGGCTTCATAGGCAAAATCTGCCAAACCTTTAAAGAAGTAATACTAGTCCTTCTCTAACTCTTCCAAAAAATAGAAGTTACACTTTCATATTCATTTTACACAGCCAGCATTACCCTGATACCAAAACTAGACAGGAATACTTCAAGAAAAGATCAGAGGCAAATACCCCTAATAGACATAAAAAATCTTCAAGAAAATACTAGCAAACTGGATCCAACAGTACATTAAAAGAATCAGGGGTGCCTGGGTGGCTCAATGGGTTGAGTGTCTGACTCTTGATTGTTGGCTCAGGTCATGACCTCAGGGTCCTGGGATCAAGCCATTTGTTGGGCTCTGCACTCAGTGGGGAGTCCACTTGAGGATTCTCTCCCTCTCCTTCTGCCCCTCCCCCCCAGCAATTGCAAATGTGCTGTCTCTAAAATAAATAAATCTATTTTTAGAAAAAGAATTACACACCAAGATCACATGGAATCTATGCCAATGACAGGTTGGTTCAACATCTGCAAATCAATTGATGTAATATACCACTGTAACAAAATGAAGGATAAAAATCAAATGATAATCTCAATAGATCTAGAAGAAGCATTTAACAAAATTCAATATTCATTTCTGCTAAAAATTCTCAACAAAGTGGCTATAGAGGGGATGTACCTCAACATAATAAAGGTCCTACAGGACAAGCCCATAGCTAATACACTAAATGGTGAAAGCCAAAAAATTTCTTCTAAGATCAGGAATAAGAAAAGTATGCACATTCTCAACACTTTTATTCCATAGTACTGGAAGTCCTCACCAGAGTAATTAGGCAAGAAAAAGATAAAAGGCATGATGTCATGTACACAAAACCTTAAAATCTCCACCAAAACCTATTAGAGCTAATAAACAAATTTGGTAAATTTTCAAAGTATAAAGTGAATATTTAAAAGTCAGTTGCATTTCTATACACTAACAGGAGCCATCAGAAGAGAAATTAAGAAATTAATCTCATTGTCATTAGCATCAAAAATAACAAAATACTTAGCAATACTTTTAACCAGGGTGAAAGATCTATACATGGAACACTAACAATAAAACATCAGTGAAAGAAATTAAAGCACAAACAGATGGAAAGTATTCTGTGCTCCTGGATTGGAAAAATTAATATTGGTAAAACATCCATACTACCCAAAGCAATCTACAGATTCAGTGCAATCCCTATCAAATCTCTATGCCATTTTTCACAGAAATAGAAGAAAACAATCCTAAAATTTGTATGGAACCACAAAGGACCTAAAATAACCAAAGCACTCTTGAGAAAGAAGCACAAAGCTGGAGGTATCACACTTCTTGATCTTTATAGCAGAACTATAATAATCAAAACAGTATGGCATTGTCATAAAGACTGATACATAGAATGGAAAAAATAGAGTTCAGAAACTTTTGCATATGCTTTCAATTAATTATGTAAAGGAGCCAAAAATATATAGTAGAGAAAGGATAGTCTCTTCAATAATTATGTTTGGAAACTGGACAGCCATGTGCACTAATGAAACTGGACCCCATCTTATACTATAAACAAAAATCAATTGGATTAAAGACTTAAATGTAAGAACTGAAAAAATAAAATTCCTTGAAGAAAACATAGGGGTAATCTTGACATTGGTCTTGTCAATGACTTTTTTGGATTTGAGACCAAAAGCAAAGACAACAAAAGCAAAAATCAACAAGCGGAACTACTCAAACTAAAAAAGCTTCTGCATAGTACAGGAAACCAACAGAATGAGACAAATATTTACAAATCATATATCTGATGAGAGTAATATCCAAAATATACAAAGAACTCATACAACTCAACAGCAAAATAACAATCTGATTTTAAAAATGGACAGAGAAACTGAATCGACATTTTTTTCTAAAGATTTTATTTATTTACTCATGAGAGACACAGAGAGAGAGAGGCAGAGACACAGGCAGAGGGAGAAGCAGGCTCCATGCAAGAAGCCTGATGTGGGACTCAATCCCGGGACTCTCAGATCATGCCCTGAGCCGAAGGCAGACACTTAACTCCTGAACCACCCAGACATCCCAACATTTTTCTAAATTAGACATACAAATGGCTAACAGGTGAATGAAAAAGCATTCAACATCACTAATCAGGAAAATGCAAATCAAAACCACAATGATATATCACTTCACAACTGTTAGAATAGCTATTATCTAAAAAAGACAACAGATAACAAGTGTTGGCAAGGATATGGAGAAAAAAGACCTCTTGGGCACTATTGGTAGGAATGTAAAATGGTGCAGCCACAATGGAAGTTAGTATAGAGGCTTCACAAAAAATAGAAATAGAACTACCATATGATCCCAGTTCTGGGTATACATATGGGAGATAGCTTTAAGAAGACCCTGGGATTGCACAAGTGGGTTAGAAGAGCATAAGACAGAAAACTTCCTCTAAGGTGGAAAGCCACCTCCCATCCTTGAAACACCGAAGATTAGCCAAGAACGTAACAGAAACACTTAAAACCTAACCTCTGACTAGAATGCACATCTCCAGCTTTGTTGTCACAGATTGTAATCACTAGGAGATGAACGCCTGCTACCTATTGTTAGCTAAATTTAGTATATGTTAATGATTGCCTTGTGATCTTTGCCTCAAGCACATACTTTCGATTTTTGTCACTAAATCTGAGTGAATAGAAGTAATGGCAAAGCCCTTCTTGGGGCTCTTGTCCATTCTCAACATTAGCCTCTCTCATTATCATTTCTTGCTGAACAAGGGAGAACTTTTCAGGCTTGAAGAGCCTATAACATGTACATACAAAGAAATGAAAACAGAATATTGAAGTCCTATCTGCACTCTCATGTTCATTGCAGCATCATTTACAACCCTAAAGATATATAAGCAACTGAAGTGTCCACCAACTAATAAACAAATAAGGAAGATGTAATATATTTATACAACGTCATATTATTCAGCCATGAGAAAGAAGAAAATCCTGCCATTTGTGATAACGTGAATGAGGTTGGGGACATTGTGCTAATTGAGGTAAGTCAGATAGAGAAAGATAAGTACTGTGTGATATAACTTATATGTGGAATCTAAGAAAGCTGAACTCAACAGAGGAGAATGACGATTACCCTGTTCTGGACGGTGGGAAACTGTGGGGATATTTATCAAAGTTGCAATCAGAAGATTAGTAAGTTCTGGAGATCGAATGTACAGCATAGTGAGTACAGTCAACAATATTGTATTATATGCTTCAAATTGCTAAAAGAATAGATCTTAAATATTCTCACCAAAACAAACAAAAGATAAATATGTGAGGTAATGGGTATGGCAATTAACTAGATGGGAGGAATCCTTTCACAATGTATATATCTATCAAATCATCAAGATGTATACTTTTCACATCTGACCATTTTATATGCCAATCATACCTCAATAAAGCTGAAATTTTAAAAAGGACATAATTAAATGTATTATATAAACTATGATTAGATCCTGATTATAAAAATGTTATAGAAGATTTTTTGAATAACTGGGGAATCTAAACATGTGCAGATCATTAAATAATAATAAGAAATCACTTAAATTCTTAGGCTTTTATAATGGTATTGTAATTCTGTAAGAAAATGTCATTTTATTAAGATTTTATTTATCTATTCACTTGAGAGAGAGCGTGGGGAGGGGACAGAAGGACAAGCAGATTTCCTGCTGATCACAGAGCCCAACGTGGGGGAAGGTAGAGCTGGATGTGGGGGCTCAACATGAGGTGCATTCCCAGAACCCTGAGTTCATGACTGAGCTGAAGGCAGATGCTTAACCAACTGAGCCACCCAGCTGTCCCAGAAAATGTCTTTTTTCCTTTTTTAAAAGAAGCATGTTCCATTGAATTGTGAAGTATCATGATGCCTGTAACTATCTTTAAAATGATTTGGAAATAATAAAAATGTAATATCTATTTATAATCACCTATGAAGCAAATATGGTAACATTAATTCTTACATTTGAGTAGAGGATATATGGGTGTTCACTGTGTTATGTTATATAATGGAAATTTTTTTAAAACATAAAAACTAGAAAGACAAACACAAAAAATGGGAAGAAAATAAGCTCCACTTCTGATATGATGACACTAGGTTGAGGCATCCTTGAGTAACTGATCCTGTCCTGGGAGTGTGGATGGGAGACAAAGGTGGTAAATGCACTACTAAGTCTCAATACCATCCCCAGACCATCCATCCTTCTCAAATGAGCCTTGAAATGAAATGTTCTGTCCAAAGATCAGGATAAGAATGTAATAAGCAGGATGGAAGGTCGCTCCACTTCTTCTAAATACAGTTTTAAAAAACACAGTATTTAAAATAGCCAAATATATTATAATTCACAGAGCATGGAAATAAGCTATAAAGTATTCAAAGCAGCCTAAGGTGCTTTCTAAAAGAGACAATCATCCTGCTAAATCCATAAAATCCGTTTGTTTGTTTCCATTCTATGTAATTGTTTCCAATTGTTTCCTAGCTCCTTGTACAGATCTAAGAGTAGTATTGGAAAAATCTGTATCTTTTATTTGGAGATCATTTTAGATAAGGTGGAAAGGGGGGGTTATTATCCATGGAAATGCATCCTTTATAACCTAATGATTCTTATTAGCCTAGGACTTAATATTTTACTTGTATTTTATATCTTTGTCTCTCCTTACCTGAATAATGAATGTTTCTAAACTTTCAAGACAATTAATCATATGATAATGTAAGAAGTAAAATATAGTCTCTGACACTGAAACATAGTATTAGAAAATCTCTTGATATCTTCTTTTCACTTAATAATAAAGTGTCAAAATGCTTAGGAACATTTTCACTGGGTACTTCTATATGATCAAATTAAGAGCTAAAAGCAAATTATGTGCCATAGGAATGAATGCCATTGCAAACAATTCATATCTTTAAAATTAATCTTATTTCTTGGGAAAGTTTTTGCATGCTAGAATTTAAAAGGAAAAAATAGTCATAGCAACATACTTTTATAATTCCCTTCTTCATAAACATTGGCCAGAATGTTATTTTCTACTCATCTTGTTCTAAAGCTTCCCCTCAGCCTCAATCCTTCACTTCACTGCCCATCTCTTAGGACTCCTCCTCTGAATACGTAATCACCTAAATCCTCACTTGCTGACCATCCTGTAAAAGACTTTTCATGCATAATTACTGCCCTCAAAATATTGAATTCTTCTTTAGAAAACTCAATATATCAGAGACATATTTTTATAATGCTTAATATACTTTGAAGAAGTTCCTTTTTCGATCAGATGACTGAAGTTTTAGGAAAAAAATATGGAAGAATAAATGATACACATTTTTTTCCAATTCATTAAAATACATTCCTATGACATTACTAGAGCTTTTGCTACAAAGTTTATTCCTCTACAACACTGTAAGCAGTTTTACGTTTTCTTAATATCTGCTAAGAAGCAGAATTTCTCTGAGATTTCTCAGCCAATTATGGCATACTTCAGGGGAAAAAAAAGTCTTTATAAATTTTTCTAGTTAGAGGTTTAAATTCTTCCCTTAACTAGAACCTGAACCAAGTACTATGAAATAAGAAAAAAGCAAAAAGGATATGGAAAATTTGTACTCTGGAGTTCTTATAAAGGTTCAGATATCTGTTTTTCTCTCTTTTCCAGAAACTGCTCACATCTTTTTTTCTGAACTATTTTTTTTTTCTGAACTATTAATTTCCTTCACTGTCATAAAATGGAGGTCTCACAAAATGTTATCTGTGACAATAAACTGACTCAGAGACAGTTCAAAGCAAAGTAGTCTTTGGATAGTTCTTATTTCATACCCACATATACAGATACCTGATATTCTTCTGCTATTTCTGGGATTTCGTTAATTATTGCAGCCCAATCTATCCATAAATCAGGATTTTGCCACATTTCATTTTTAGTGGAATTTACTTTGAAATTTATTTCTTTTATTTTTTTGACCAATCCACACAGGCACTGTTCTTGCTTTTAATTATTTGAAATTATATTTTCATAAATAGAAATCTAGGAATCTAAAAAGTTTTAAATTTCAAGGTTTTTTTACATCTCAAAATTTAGCCAGGATTCCAGTGCACAAACTCCTGAGATTAACTAGTCATTGCTGATGTTATCAATCAAGTCTGTTTCTTTTGCATCAGCCTAGTATGCTCTCTTCAAAACAATCTTAGTTTTTCAGTTAATCTTACAGATTTTCTAAGTAGATGATCACATAATGTGCTTGCCTACAAAGATGACCTATTCTTTTACCTAATGAGGTGTTTACTTTGTTACTGACATTATTGTGAATGCCTCTAACATGTTCTGTTTGATATTATGGCTGGCTGTTTTTATTCTAGATAAATATGATTAATCATTTTAATAAACTTATTTTTACTGAGAATATAGGCTGAATTTCATAAATGCCTTTTAAACATCTAAATAGATGAAAAAGCCTCTTGGGTAACATTTTGTTTATGGTTTTAGATCTCTCTTTGTGAAACTGGTCTCTACTGTAATTTTTATTCTCGTTTTTAACTCTTTTGGTTTTCACTATGCATGTTATAAAACAATCTTTAAAAGAATTAGGTAGTTTTCCATCATTTTATATTGGTAACAGAATACGTATGGGATGCCTGGGTGGCTCAGCAGTTGGGCGTCTGCCTTCTGCTCAGGTCATGATCCCGGAATGCCTGGATCGAGTCCCACATCGGGCTCCCTGCATGGGCCTGCTTCTCCCTCTGCCTATGTCTCAGCCTCTCTCTCTCTGGGTCTCTCATGAATAAATAAATAAAATCTTTAAAAAAATACATAAAACGTAAACAACCTGATCCTTATAAATAGAAAAACACTATGTGTGTTTCGTGGTGGAGGGCAGTATCAGTTTCTTTCCTGACATTTAAAATTACTATTGTGCCACATCTAGCTGTATATTACTGAACACATTAAGAGATAGCATTAGTGAGAACGTTCTGCAAATGTAAATTTTATTAAGATAAAAGAATATGGGACACCTGGGTGGCTCAGTGGTTAGCTGTCTGCCTTTGGCTCAGGGCATGATCCTGGAGTCCTAGGATCGAGTCCGACATCGGGATCCCTGCATGGAGCCTGCTTCTCCTTCTGCCGGTGTCTCTGCCTCTGTGTGTGTGTGTGTGTGTGTGTGTGTGTCTCATGAATAAATTTAAAAAATAAAAATAAAAATATTTGAGATAAATAATGGGAAAGAATTCACCATTATTACTGTTAGATCCATTTGTCTTTGTCTTTTGTTAGGGGTAAATTATAATAATGTCTTTTATATTATTATGCAACAGCTATAACTCGGCAAGTTTTCATACTTTATCCTGAATTATATTTGTTTCAATAAATATATTTGACCTTGTATTTCTAAGTGTTGTAGTCATCTTTGTTACATTTTTTTACTTTTATTAAAATATATAGGGGCAGCCCAGGTGGCTCAGTGGTTTAGCACTGCCTTCAGCCCAGGGTGTGATCTGAACTATTAATTTAAGTGATCTGGAGACCTGGAATCGAGTCCCACGTCGGGCTCCCTGCATGGAGCCTGCTTCTTTCTCTGCCTCTGTCTCTCTGTCTCTCTCTCTGTCTCTCATGAATAAATAAATAAAATTTTTAAAAATAAAATATATACATTTTATGAAATGATATGTCATTTTAGCACATATATTTCCACTGTATCTGTACTATGTTCTTTTTTATTATTATTTAATTTTGTGTTTTTATTAAGTTATTTACATCTTCTTTTTCATTTTATTCCCCAAATAACCAAGGCTTGTAGTCATTCATTTTATAGGTTAAATTATGTCCCCTCAAAAAGACACACTGAAATCTTAAATCCCAGTAACTCAGAATGTGACCTAATATGGAAACAGTCTTTACAACAGAGATGATCAAGTTAAAATGAAGTCATTAGAGTGGACCCTAATCCAACTTAACTACTCTGCTTACAAAAAGGGGGAAATATGGACACAGAGGCAGACACACACAGAGAGAAGATAGCATGAAGACAAAGAGGAGACCACCGTGCAAAGATGAAGACAAAGATCAGAGCAATGTGCCACAAATAAGGAATACCAAGGATTATCAGAAGGTCACCAGAAGATAGAAGCAATGTATGGAACAAACACATATGTTCACAGCCCAGAAAAGAACCAATCATGCTGACACATTGGTTTTAGACCTCTAGCTTCCAAATTTGTGAGAAAATAAATTTCTCTTATTATAGCCACCAAGTTTATTTTGCTTTATTATAGTAGCCCTAAGAAACTGATATAATTCATGTATTCCAGAGGTTTTTTTCCCTATTTTCTAATTTATTATTTTCTCATATTTGCTAATTATTTTCCTTCTATTCTTCATAAATTTGTTTCCTGATATCTTATTACTTAATGAGTTAAAATTTTTCTTAACATAGGAATACGTAAGTCAAAGAAAATATCTTGAATCTAGTTTTGGCTATATTCTATAATTTTAATGTATTATACTTCATTTTCATTTTCTTGTTGGCATACAAATTCTGTGTTGATTACTTTGCTGATATTGGAGATATTTATGATTTTTTTAGTATTGTAGTCAGAATGTCTTCTCTAAACATTACCATTTTCACTGGTTTTGCAATGTCCAAAAGTTTTATGTCTGTGATATTTTCCTTTTGGAATGTATTATGGTTTATATTTGGTCTAAGTGTAATTATGTATTTAACAATATATATAAGAAATGTTATTACATAACATAAGCATTTAAAAGCCAGTGCTATAAAAGTATATAAGATAGAAATTACATATTTCCTCCTTTATTCCCAATACAACTCTATAATATATATCCACTTTGTAAAATGACCAATATTATAACTATTCCTTAAAGAAAAAGTTACACTTCTTATAAACTATCATGATCATATATATAAACATGTATATTATATCAAGAGATATTTGAACACTTTAATTCTATATTTAACTGATATACTTTACACTTTTCTTTTTTAAAATTTTTGCCTCATCTGCTAAAATGTACAAAATATTAAACTTGCTAGTACTATGTTCCTCTCCATTCATTCATCTATGCCTAACAGACTTGTTTGAGCAATTTGGTATGTAGTTAATGTGCTCTTCCTTTTCTCTCTATAAGAACTTGAGGTAATAATAGTTTACACGATTATTGGTTACTTTACACTTAAAAAGTACAGTTGACTTAAACCTATACTTTTTAATTCAAAAATATATTTTTTGAATGTAAGATGGTTTGTCAGTTGGGTGACCAACTCGTGAATTTGACACAGGTCATGATCTCAGGGTTGTGAGATGGAGCCCCATGTTGAGCTCTGCACTCAGCAAGACATCTATTTGAGATTCTCCCTCCCTCTTCTCTCCCTCTGCCCTTCACCTTGCTCGTATGCTATTTCTCTCTCTCAAATAAATAAATAAATCTTAAATAAAATAAAATTAGGCGTACTTTGTATTCAATAAATTGCATAAGTCTTAGCATACAGCAAGATAAACTTCTACATTTTATGCACTTATATAAACATGCCTTCTTTCATGGAGACAAGAATTTATTTATATCATGACATGATAGCTCTAAAATTTTCTTTCAGGCTCATTGACAAAATAAATCCCATGCTTTATTTGCATAATAAACCCTCATCTTTTGTTATCAACATTTTTCTTTTTAGATCTAGTCATTTATAAATGCCAATCCAATTCCTATGATTTCAGTCATCATTCACTTTAATAAAGTTGGATCCTTCTCAGACCTATACGAGTGTTAAGAGTTGATCTGCATATATTTTTTCTCAATTTCTCATTTTTTGTACAAGAAATAACTTACTACTGATAATATGCCACTTATTTAAGATTTTCCAACCTCTTCATATCATATACTGTGGAGGAATTGGAAGTATGACCCGCTAATAAAGTGTTCTCAAAACTAATGTCAGACCATGGAGACAGCAACGAATTCTAGGCTGATCAGTATATCTCTAGAGTACAAAAGCTGGTAGAAAAGACTCAGATCTTCAATTATTTTCTTAGTCACTGTCAACCATTTCATTCCATTATTATGCACTATTCACTCCCTTTTTTAGGCACATAGCATCTGTGTCTACTACTCTGTATGCATTACTGACTGCATTTCATACAGACTTCTGGGTACTCACCATGTTTAGCAAAGCTTAAAAAATCCATCTCACCGGATCCTCACCATCCCAAATGTCATTGTTACCTGTTAATTTCAACAGGACCCATTCTACATTGGAGCCACTCCATTTCAGGGACTGTCCTCCATTGTCTATTTTAGGAACCATAATCAGTCTTTTGACCTGGTCACCATTCTGAGATAGCCTCACATCTAACATTCCTAGGCACAAATGCTGCACATTCTGCTATAATCTCCTGTCCCTTCAGCTCTTTCATTCTCTTGGCTCTCTTATACCTACTCTCTTAATCATGATATATAACTCATGACACTTCCTTCTTTGATTCTATCATCTTTCTCCTGGATATACTTCTATATCTATATCTTAGACTTCTGTGATTCCTCTCAAAAACTATTCCAAATATTTCAGTCTTTCAACCCTCCTCCCTCCTATTACTCCTCCTCTTAGAGGAGTTTTATTTCACAAAGGAAATGAGAGCCATAAAAAAGTATTTTTTCCCCTTTCTACTTAGAGATTTAGCTGTATTTGCAGTTCACTCAACCCTTCTCATCATTGCAGAGGAATAAGTGTTTTTCTTTTCATCAAAGATGAACACTTCCAACTGTTCTTAGTATCTTAGGCACTGCCATTATCTCTGGAACCTGAGCCTATCCATTATCCTGTATTTTTTTTACAGTCATATAATATTCCATTTCTGGAGCTACCTTTCCTTCTGCATACAATCATCATAAGTTGAATCACAATTAGGAAAAAACAAAATCTTTTAGCTACCACTTTCTCTTTTTCTCTTCCTGATGAAATTTTGAAATCAGCCAATATACTCCATATTCCTCACTTGAATTCCTTATTTAAGCCACTTAAAGTCAGATTCTAATGCTACTCATTTACTGTTGTCATCCATTCTTTAAGTTTGCAAATTAAATCACTGTTTTTTATTATTATTTTAATTACAATGCCTCAGCTTCATTTGAAAATATTGACTATTCAGGGGCACCTGCAAGGCTCACCTGGTTGAACATCTGACTCTTGATTTTGGCTCAAGTAATGATCTCAGGGTCCTGGGATCAAACTCCCAGGTCAGGCTCTGTGCTCAGCCGGGAGTCTGCTTAAGGATTCTTTCCCACTCCCTCTGCCCCTCCTCCTATTCTCTTTCTCTCTCTCTGAAATAAATAAATAAATCTTAAACAAACAAACAAACAATATTGACTGTTCAAATAGGTGGACTAGGATTGAGGCTAGAAACTAGTATAAAGAATAGATCCAAGGTGATCTAAAGAAAAAAAGCCAGAAAATAAAATTCCCAGATGAATCCACAGGAGCCAAGACTGCATGCCGGAGAAACTAATTTCATACACCACATCCCAGAGGAACCGATTTCAAATATTAAGCTTACAGGGTAAAATAAAAGATTATAAGTCAATTTATAGAACCAAAAGTTCAGGATAATATCAACAGCAGATTAGAAATGATCAAGTATCTGTCCCCAAAATTACCTTAAAAAGCTGCCACATGATTATACAATCTCACGTATTCATGGCCACTCACCAATAATCTTCCCTCCTACTCTGGTGTTTTTTTCTTTTGGCTTTCTTTGTCTCTACTCTCTCTCTCTCTCTCTCTCTCTCCCTCTCTCCCTGTCTCCCTCTTTCCCCTCTTTTGTCTCATTCTCCCCTCAATGATAGATAGATAATAGTAAGAAAAAAAGAAGAGAAAAGAAGGAAAAAGAAGAGAAGAGAAGGAAAGGGAAGGAAAGATAAGGCTACTAATTAGGGTTCTCCAGAGAAAGCAAAGAATATGATATATCTCTAGCTCTAGCTCTACATGTATATACTTTAGCCTGAGGCTACAGAATTGTCTACCATCTCTCTCCTGCATAACTATTGGTTATTTTCCTCTAAGAATCTTTTACTGAAACCATAACAAAATCAGAATATACCATGTTCTCTCATGCTTCTATATCCCAGGGACAATTTGTCCTCTTTGTCCTTCCCCTACTGTCTCTAATTAAGAAATACCAAGTCTACCAAGTCTTATTTCAATCAATGCTTCCTCTGTGAAGCCTTTCTGGAATTTTCCAGGAAGATTTATGTATTCCTTACTCTAGTTCTTCATTAGCTTTTGCATATACTTCCAACTGCCATATGATTTTGTATTTTTTGATTATTTGTTTACTTTCCTATTAGCCACACAAATGACAGTTAACTATAGGTTTTAATTAGGTCTTACAGGTAGGGTCAAGGTTGTAGCTCTGATATCCAGGACAGTGCTTGATTGAGCATGTACCATATTTGTTGATTAAAGACTAACTGATAGAAAATGAAAGACTGGTGCTTTCTGTTTAGAACAAACTTGCATTACAAACAAACAACACAGAATCAAATGTTTGCCTATAAAATTATTCAAAACACTGGAGTTTTGTTCATGTGTGAAATTAAAATTTCTACTACTGGTATTAAGATAGGTAACAATTGTAATTCCATAACACTTTTACTTTTGACATTTCCAAGCCACAATATGTACAGTAATGAATAATAAGACCTTTGGCATTTGTTAATACCCTAATGTTTCTGCTTATTATGCATATTAAATATAAGCTTTGGTCATTGTAAACTTAATTGCCATACAAATAACAATGATACTTAAACTGAATGATTTTTCTTTACTAACCACTGCTGCAAACTGCTACATTAAAATATAAGAATCTGTGGTATCTAATTTTCATAGCAGCAAAGGCAAAAAATATTACTGGTTTTTATCAATGTTTTAAATTTCTACCTAAGCTGATTATAAAAATAACTCTATTGATTTCTCCAACCTGAGAGAAGCAACAAACATTACTCCACTTATCCTTTCTATATTCTAAAACTAGATCATTTTTACATTATTACTTAATGGTCAAAAACAGAAAGCTTGTGTACATAGAAGGCATAGCTTACTTGAAATGGGACCATAAGATGATCTTATTAACTATGTTATAATAGAGGTTTAGCTCTTGTAACATTAAAACTATGGAATTAGAACAAATATTTACGTTAGAAAAACTAACAGTGATTGAGTCTTGAATACATGCCAGCACTTTTCCTGGGTGCTTTCTAGTTTTATTCAAAACCTTTCAAAACAAGTTTTGAAAAAAGAATAACTACCTTCCTTTTAGAGGTGAATAAATAGGGGTACAGTGACACTAACCAACTTGTTCAAAGGTATATGGAATAAAAATTTCAAGTCCTTACTGAGAACAAAACCTAAGTCCTTTCCTTCTTATCATTAGGCAAGAACTAGAAACTAGCTACAAATTCTGTAGTAGTTTTTCAGCCAAAACTACTATGTGATGGGAATCTATTTGCAATGATGACTGGGACACATCATAGGTATTTAAATGCCAGCATCTAAAATGGATGATTCTCCTAATACTCTAGCCAATAAATTTCTTGATCTTCTCATCGTTAACAAAATATTTTCTCTTCTCCACCTCAGACAGCCATTTCCATTGCCACATACTAGAATTTTTAACGGCCTCTGAGATCATTTATTCAGTCATCCTCCTCAGCGAACATAATCAATCCATCTCTCTGGTCCTACTTCACCTACAAGGAGTATGCTTTAATTCCTCAAAATTCTAGTCAATTAGATTTTGGTACTAAATCTTTATCAGATATGTGATTTGCAAATATCTTCTCCCATTCAGTAGTTTGCCTTTTGGTTTTGTTGATTGTTTCCTTTGCTTTGCAGAAAGAAATCTACAAAGAACTTATCAAACTCAACATACAAAAAACAAATAACACAGTTAAGAAATGGGCAGAAGACATAAACACTTAGCAAAAAAGACATCTAGATGCTAACAGACAGTTGAACAGATGCTCAACATCACTCTTCATCAGGGGAATACAACTCAAAACCACAATGAGATACCATCACACTTGCTAGGATGGCTAAAATTAACAACATAAGAAAGGTGTCGGCAAGGATGTGGAGAAAAGGGAACCCTCTTACACTGTTGGTGAGAATGCAAACTGGTTCAGCTACTCTGGAGAACAGTATGGAGGTTCCTCAAAAAGTTAAAAATAGACCTATCCTACAATCCAGCAATGGCATTACTATTTATCCAAAGGATATAAAAATACAGATTCTAAGGTGTACACACACCCTGATGTTTGTAGCAGCATTATTAACAATAATCAAATCATTGAGAAAGCCCAAACATCCGTTGCCTAATAAATGGATAAAAAGATGCATGTTTCTGTGTATTATATATTATAAATTATGAGTGTGTTATGCTAAGTGAAATAACTCAGCCAGAGAAAGACAAATACCATATGATTTCACTCATAAGTGGAATTAAAGAAAGAAAACAGATGAACATATGGGAAGAGGAAAAAAAAAGAAAATGAGAGAGTGAACAAAGCCATAGGAGACTCTTAACAATAGAGAACAAACTAAGCTTTGATGAAGGGACGTGGGTTGGGGGTGAACTAGATGGATGACAGGTATTACAGAATACATTTGATATGATGAGCAGTGGGTGATATATGTAAGTGATGTATCACTGAATTCTACCCCAGAAACCCATACTGTACTGTATGTTAACTACTTAAAAATTAGAATAAAAAAATAAAAAATAAATTTTAAGAAGATATCTGGTCAATTAACATCTCTACTTTTTCCCAATGAGCTAGTCTCTTATTCTTCAAATTTTTCCCTAAAGTATATGGTCTATTAATTAAGAAAATTTTTTGCCAATAATATAAAATCCCTGGCCCTTCTGGCATTTTTGCCTATTTTACATGGAAAAATTCCAACCCTGGATGAAGAAAACTGAGTATTCTATATCTGTATACCTGTATATATAAAGTTAAAATTCCGAAAACTGCCATCCAAGGCCAAAACAGTTTCCAATAATTATAAATCCCAAATGTGTACAAAAAGTATTATCACAATTATACAAAATATATAACTATCAACTATTGGATACCATTCTCACTTTCAGTAGATGAACTAATCTTTTATTTCGCCCTCGGACTGCATCTTTGTCTTTCTGCTACCAAATTACAAAATTACTCAGATCTGTACTCATTCTAATTACTTCCACTCTCATAAATAGAAAAACTTCCCATCTTTAATCTAAGGCATCTTTCTATCCTTATTTTAGATCTTGTTTGTACTATTTTTTTTTGAAATTCTATACTAATTCTCTTACTTACATCATCTATCTCTAGTGCACGAAAGGATCTCTCATAACTTTTAAGTGTGTTTAAGTTCAACTTCCTACCTTTTCAAAAATAGTAACAGACTAAAGTAAACAAATCAATAATAGTGAAATGCCACATTCTCCTAGCTATGATGTAACTTCTTGACTTTCATAAGCATCTTGCAAAAGTAAATCTACATCTTATTTCTTTACCTTCCTGGTTCCTAAGTTTAGACTCACTCAGAAGCCTACTTTAAAGTGGCTTCAGCCCGTCATTCCTCTAATATAGCTCTTGCTGATGTCCCCAATTATTTCTACAGAAATAAATTCAGTGGATATTTTTATCCTAATTTTTCTTGAACTCTCAGCAGCATTTGACTCTGTTGACACTTCTGCACTGAAATGCTCTCCTCCTAAGGTTTTCTGGAATGCAAGTTGGCTATGTTTCTTCTGACTTTGCTTTATGGCTTATCATTTGTCTCTTTTACAGACTCAGCTGCCTTTGTATCTGTGTTTTCCTCTGCTTGGAATTTTTGGCCAATATGCCTCCCTCCAACCCCTCAATTCTTCTGCTGGTTAGCAGTTATTTTTCTTTAAAGTCTCTTTTTTTTTTTTCAGGAACATTTTTGCTGACATTTGATCAAGTAACCTTAATATTCTCCTCAGCCTAACTAAACTTTGCAAAGGTTTCCTCCTGACTATCAGCCTCTGACCTATCTTTTCTTAAAGCATTTACTTTAGAAAACTTACAATTGTGAATTCTTTCTTTGCCCCTTTGAAATGTAAATCATCTCCCAGACACTTGTCAATTTTTAAACCCAGGCATATCTGTCTCCAGGACCTTAGAGCCATTCTTTTGAAAGGTAATAATCAAGAAATAGTGCTCCTATGTCCCAGTCTCTGTGAAAAGATAGGAGCCTTACTTTTGATAAGTGCCAAATAGCAAACAATGATAGCCTAATTACATTGACCGAAGTTCCTCTAACATCTTCCAGTATATTTCCACTAGTTCACTTAAATGGTTTTTAAAGAACTCTTCCTGCTTTGATTTCAAAGGAGTGGAGTTCTCTCTCTCCTCTATTGCAATAGCCTTGAATAAAGTCTCCCTTTTCTGTTTAACTCTGTCCAGCCCAATTTTTTTCTTTAACACTCCCTATGTGGATCAGATTCCTCTGCTATAGTGTTTTCAGTGTACCACAAAATCCTCCTTCAAAGGGTTTAACTTAGTTGTTTTTTCTTATAAGCATATTTGTATGTTTCTCAGATTGCTATCTGCTTAGACCTTAAGTTCCAAAATCAATCTTTTTTTTTTTTTTCTCCTCACCCTATTTTCTGGAAGAGTATCTGACCCACAATAAAAATGCAATAAATGTTAGTTGAATTACTGAAGGATATGCATATTTTTCAGTATCCGTCCACCATATCTTGTCTTCCTTTATATTCATCTTAAATTTAATGGTCTGCCATAATTTCCTCCTTACAGATATCCTTAATTTTTTGGCTCTTCTCTCCTTTCATCACACTTACCTAGCCAAACACTAAGCCCAATTGATACCAATCATTTTTCTATCTGTATAAAAATTTGAAAACATGAGCAGTAATGATGTAAGTCATGGAACTATAACTTTATTTTAAGGAGTAATCACAAAATTTAATATTGTGTAGTGGTTAATGGTTTATAATTATTTTCAGGATTTATTTTTGGTATTTTTAAAAATGTCATTTATATTCTTAAGCTCTCAAATAAAGATCAAATAACTACTCACCTAGTTTTTATACTTCTTTGATTTTTAGTTTTTTGTTTGTTGGTTTGCTTTTTGTTTTGTTGCTTTTAATTATTTAATTCCTAAAATACAGATTATATTGCAACTTTGGTACATGACTTATTTTATCCCAACAATTCAAACTACTGCCCCATAATGAATTAGTAAATATTGGTTATTGTCCACTATGTTGAGATTTAAAATTAACTTGCATACAGATAAACACAGCTTTTCATTATAATTCACTTTATTGCTTTCTTTATTGTAATGTCTATGTTTTTAATTTTATGTCATAGTTTTTTTTTTCTTGTTTCTTCAATAGGATTGCCCATATATTGTCAAAATTGTTATGATCTTTAAAAATTCAGTTTTTGGAAACACATGTCAACTCCTTTGATTTTTTTATACTTTAATATTTTATATTTTGTTAATCATAATTCCCTCATAACCTTAGATTTTTTTGTGTTATATTTTGTAATGTCTTGCTTTACAGACTCCATTTAGACTGTGCCTGTGTGGCTTAGTTGGTTAAGTGGCTGCCTTTGGCTCAGGTCAGGGTCCTGGAATTGAGCCCCAAGTCAGGCTCTTTGTTCAATGGGGACCCTGCTTCTCCCTCTCCTTCTGCCTGCCACTCCTCTCCTTGTGCTCTCTCTCTCTCTCTCTCTGTTTCAAATAAATAAGTAATGTATTTAAAAATGTAAATAAAAACTTCATTTGGTAATTTTTATTATTTTTCTATAAGAATTTTAAAGTATTAAATTGCCTTACAGTATCTACTAATTTAAAAATTAGAAACATTTTAATGAAAGCCATTGAGATTTGAGAACTTGTGCCTCCTTCTGAAAAATTCACAATCTCATTTAAAAGTATTTTGAAATGGATTAAATATTGACTAAATACAAATAAAAACAATACAGTGAAATCATTTCCATATTGCCAAGCTATTTTCTTTAAATATCCATCACATACTAATAATACTAACATCCCAGTTGCCTGTTGGTCTCACCCCAGGCAGGGGACAGGCTGACCATCCTGTGCAGTGGTGTGGCTGTGCCACCGGGATGGGGAAATGGAGGCCAGAGCAATTACCTCGGTGGGGAAGCTCCCATCTTGCCATCTGCGGAGTCCAGCTTGCCTCTTCCACAGGGGGCCAGTGGGTGGGCACCAAGCGCCAACAGAGTGGCCCTCTGGGGACGGCCACGCCCCAGCTAGTGCCTCTGGGAAGGGGTTTTTAACATTGGGGTACATGTGCTGTGGTTCCTGGGGTGCCTTCCACTGCCCCCTGCTCAGTAACAGGGCCTTGCTAATTGGGTTGTCACTGGACAAAAGTGCTTGAGATTTAAGTTACTATCCAGGCTTTGCCCAACCTCAGTGACTTGTAGACTGGCCGTGAAATAAACTGTATTAATCCTGGCAAAAACAAAACAAAACAAAACAAACTTGATACTGTTGTGGCCCAAGTCTTCTCTCTTAGTTGTTTATTAAATGGGGTGCAATTTCTGTGTAATCTTTGTAGATCTGCTTTGTTTTCAAAGTGAAAAATCCATAAAAATCAGTTTTGTTATTTCTTATTAACATAAAAGAGATATACAGGGGGAATAGTAGCCAAAATAAATAAACAAAAAAAGTGTGCATTAATAACAATATATTTTATGGTGTGAAGTGATATGTTTTTCAAATTATGTTTGGCAAATAAGTAGTCAGACTTGAGTTCCTAAATTTCTCTTGATGGTCTTGACAAATGCCATTCAAAACAGAAAAATTTCTTCCTAGCTTCCAAGAGTATTTTCAAACATGAAGTCAAGAAAATAAAGCTTGAATTCATATTCAACACAAGAAAATGATAGTTGATTTACTTTTTGAAATCTTTTAAAAAGAAAATATTTTTCTTTCAAATAAAAATTTTCTTTCAAATAAAAATTAGATAACATTTTTAATATGAGTTCACAATATCCATTGCAAAATTTTTGCGAGAGCTAATTAAAATATAATACTAGAATTTGTCTTTTGATGTTCAAATTTATCAACTGGATATACTGGGTTCTGCATAAAGTTCTTTTTTGTAGCATTTTCTATTTCTATGGAGCAACAGTATTCAGTTTACAAATTTATGAGGTACTTTTTTATTAGTAAACCCACCGAATTTTGGCAAAATAAGGTCCATTGTCTAATGTCAAAAAACACTTTCTATATAACTACTTGGGCAACATTTAAACAGAGGAACTGGGGTGGCTCAGTGGTTGAGCATCTGCCTCTGGTTCAGGGCATGATCCCGGAGTCCTGGGATCCAGTCCTACAACAGGCTCCCCACAGGTAACCTGCTTCTCCCTCTGCCTATGTATTTGCCTCTCTGTGTGTCTCTCATGAATAAATAAATAAAATCTTTAAAAAAATTAAACAAACTTTTTTTTTTCAAACCTAAAAAATAGTACAAAACAAAAGAAAAAAGGAGAAGACATGAAAAGAAAGACACAGTGACTCAAAACTAGCAAAAATAACAGACAACAAAAACATACACAGGCCTTCAGATATTTTTAACTTTTTTTTTTATGATAGTCACAAAGAGAGAAAGAGAGAGAGGCAGAGACATAGGCAGAGGGAGAAGCAGGCTCCATGCACCGGGAGCCCGATGTGGGATTCGATCCTGGGTCTCCAGGATCGCGCCCTGGGCCAAAGGTAGGCACCAAACCGCTGTGCCACCCAGGGATCCCGGCCTTCAGATATTGAAATTACTAGACATAGACTATAAAATAACAATACCTCCCCCTTGTTCCTTAAGTCCTGAGATCCCTGAGTTTCCTCTTTGCTCCCCATTATGTTCTGGACAGAGCAGTACAGAGGCCTCTGATACAGAACAACCACTAGGGAAAAGATTAAAAAAAAAAAAAAAACTCCATAGAAAGCTTGTCAAAAACAACTGAGAAAAGAATGTCTAATAACAGAAAATGTTTTTTTAGCAATACTTATCTATACTCCACTGAAACACCAATGGAAAAATTGCACACACACACACACACACACATTCACTCTGCCGTGGCACATGGTTTCACAGGTCCAATCAGAGAGTCAACTGCTGAGTTGTTTCTAGCAGGCCTGAGCATGAAGCTAATCTTATAGGAAATAGTAAAGTGCTTAAAATAACTCAATAAAGATGAGAATATGTCAATGGGACACAGAAGACAACTGACAAAGCTTCTAATGTACAAAGCTAGAAAAATCTAAGCAACAAATAAAGCAGTACCATAGATGGGATTCTGGAATAGAAAAATGAAATGAGATAGACTAGAAAACTCTAGATGAGTTCTGGAATTTAATGTATCAATATTGGTCCATTAATTTTCCAAAATGTACCATATTAACATATGATGTTAATAATAGGAGAAACTAAATATGGGATATATGGGATCTCTCTATGCTATTTTCACAATTTTTCTGTAAATCTGAATCTATTCTAAAATGTAGTTATTTCTTTAAAAAGAACTAAATTGGAAGTATAGAACTGAAAAATACAAAAACTTTAATAAAAAAAGCTTACTGAATTGGTTCAATAGTAGAGATGATAAACTCAGTAAACTTGGGGACAGATAAATATATAATTTACCCAATTTGAAAAACAGACAAATAACAGATTGGGGATAAAAGAACAGAATTCCAGGGACAAGTTTAATCCTCTATAAAACATTGTGATTAGGAAAGTGGTAAACTGAGAAATAGAAACTATTCACAATGAGTATAGAGATTAAAAGTTAAAACTTAGACAAGAAAGAAGACAGAATATAATAGGACTATCAAACATCTTTTTAACTGAAGATGAAGAGAGAAGAAGTAGGGGCACCTGGGTGGCTCAGTAGCTGAACATCTGCCTTATACTCAGAGCATGATCTCAAGGTCCAGGATCAAGTCCCACATCTGGCTCCTATAAGGAGCCTGCTTCTCCCTCTGGCTGTGTCTCTGCCTCTTTCGGTGTCTCATGAATAAATAAATAAAATCTTCAAAAAAAAAAAAAAAGAGAGAGAGAGAGAGAGAGAGAAGAAATGAAGCAAATGGAGTGCTTGAAGAGATAATACCTACAGAATTTCCAAAACAAATAAAATACATCAATTCAAAGATTCAACATTCAAATAAGTTTAATTGAAAAAGAATCTATCTCTACAAATATCACAGGAAAGCTATTTAAAAAAAGAAGGAAACAAAAGAGAATCTAAAAAGAGTGAGAGATGACAGAAGGCCTCCTAACTGTAATATTGGAACGCTACAGATAATGCAATGGCATTGTAAATGGCTTCAAAGAAAGTAACTGTCAAACCATAATTCTGTAGTCCTCAAAATACTTTTAAAGAATGAAGATAAATAATGCCTCAAAAAGTGGAAGAATTTCAGATCAGCAGACAGGGACTAAAGAAAATTCTAAGACCTGCACTTTATTAGGCTGAAGATAATACGATATCAGAAAAAAGCTTAAAGAAGCAAGAAGGAAAGATGAGAAAAATCAATGATAAATATTTAGATGATTATAAATAATACTTATTTATAAAGCAATTTTAGGATAAATATGCATATCCATACATACATTTAGATGTATGACTGCACAAAAACCAAAGTACGTATCAGCAGGAAGTTAAAAATAATTTTTTTAAGTTCCTTGCATTTTCCATAAAAAAGGGTTAAAGTACCAATAATCATATGGTATTAGATTCTGATAAATGAATGATGTATGTTATAAAATTTCTCTAATGCTATCAATAAAGAAAAGGAACAGTCCATGGCTTCCAAACTAGTAAAGGGGGGAAAATCAATGAAAAGGAAATCACCAAAAAAAAAAAAGAAAAAAGAAAAAAAAAAAGAAATCACAATTCAAACAAAGGCTAAAATGAAGAAAAGAAAATACACAAGTAGAACAAAAAGAAGCACAATAAATGGTGGGTTTAAATTTACATATATCAATAATTACAAAAAATAAAATGAAGTAAATGTTATATCTAAAATTCTAGAGCATTACCTACCAAAAAGGACACAGAATGTTAGAAAGTAGAGATGGAAAAAAGATATATGAAAAAACAGTAAATGAAAGTTGCCTTGATGTAAAGAAATAGGTATGACTATATTAATACCAGACAAAATAGATACAAGGGAAAACATCATTAAGAGATAAAAGAAGGTAATTTACTATAACCAACATTTTTACTCACCAGAACTATAGAAGTACAATTATATGTATTTAAAGATATGGTCTCAAAATACACAAAGCAAAACTGACAGCAAAGCAAGGAAAATTAAGAATTGAAAAATAACACAAATATTATATATTAAAATGGTGGGGTACAACTGTAATAATAATTTAAATTAAATTAACTTCATATTAAAGACAAAATACTGAAGCCAATCATCTGAATATCTACATAACCCAATTAAAAAGTGGGCTAAGGCGCAGCCCGGGTGGCTCAGCAGTTTAGCACCACGTTTGGCCTAGGGCCTGGTCCTGGAGACCCGGGTCCTGGAGACCCACGTCGGGCTCCCTGCATGGAGCCTGCTTCTCCCTCTACCTGTGTATCTGTCTTTCTCTCTCTTTCCATGTCTCTCATGAATAAATAAATAAAATCTTAAAAAAATAAAAATAATAAAAACAAAACTAAAAAGTGGGCTAAGAACTTGTATATCTCCAAAGATATACAAATGGTTACAGAAAGACAAAAACTGCATAATTCAACTTATATAGGGTATCTAAAACAGTCAAAGTCATAGACTCAAAGAGTGGCAATGTTGGTTGTCAGGGGCTGGGTGTAAGGGTAAATGGAGAATTACTAATTAATGAGCATGAAGTTTCAGTTCAGCAAGATGAATAATTTTCAAGATCTGCTATACCGCATTTTATCTATATTCAACATTACTGTAGTATGCATATAAAAATTTGTTAAAAGAGCAGATCTCATAGTAAGTCTTCTTACCACAATAAAATAAAAAAAGAAAAAGAAAATAGAAAACCTGAATAGTTCTACATTTGCTAGAATTATCAAAATATAGTTAAAACTTCTTAAAGAAACTCCAGTCCCAAACAGTGAATTTTAACAAACATGCATAAAGTAATTCTAATCTTAAATATTTTTATTTTTATTTATTTTTTTTTTAAACAGGAAATGAAATTCCTTTTTTTTTTTTAATTTTTATTTATTTATGATAGTCACAGAGAGAGAGAGAGAGGCAGAGACACAGGCAGAGGGAGAAGCAGGCTCCATGCACCAGGAGCCCGACGTGGGATTCGATCCTGGATCTCCAGGATCGCGCCCTGGGCCAAAGGCAGGCGCCAAACCGCTGTGCCACCCAGGGATCCTTAATCTTAAATATTTTTAAAAAAGATTTTCTTTATTCATGAGAGACACAGAGAGAGAAAGAGAGAGGCAGAGACACAGGCAGAGGGAGAAGCAGGCTCCTTAGAGGGAGAAGCAGGCTCCATGAAGGGAGCCTGATGTGGGACTCCACCCTGGGACTCCAAGATCATGCCCTGGGCTGACGACAAGCACTAAACTGCTGAGCTTCCCAGGGATCCCCACTAATCTTAAATATTTGATTCAACTATTATAACTTGATAGCAAAACCCACTGAAGGATGATATGGGAAAGGAATATTAAAGAACAATCTCAGTCATATCTCAAAAAACATTATTAAATTAAATTAAATTTTGTTTTTTTTCTAAAATAGCAATACGACCAAATCGACTTTACAGCAGTCATGCAATTTTGATTTATATTAGAATATTGATTACTGTAAATCAACACATTAAGACATTAAAAGTATAAGTAATGTATGATTATCTCAATAAACATGCAGAAACACATTAAAAGGCATTAAAATTCAACATTCATTCATAATAAAAAGTCCTAGCAAATTAGAAATAAAAGGGAATTTAGTCTGACTTAAGTAGTTATAGTATGTCATATTTGGTGGCAAAATGGTGAAAGCAATTCAAACCAAAAATAGTGCAGGAACAAGACAAGGTTACTCAATATGAATACTTGTATTCCATATAATAGTCGATACAATATCAATTCATTAAGAATGATAATTAAAAGGTGTAAGGATTATTCTAAAAATACCAAAACTTTGTGGGTATTTTTTGGGGGAAGATGGATATGATTATTTACAACAGAGGTTAGCAAACATCTTATGTAAAGAACCAGATAGTAAATATTTTGCTGTGTGATCTTTACTATTGCTATTCAAACCTGTATCATGGAAGGAGTCATACATAATACATAAACAAATGAGCATGGTTGTGTATCAATAAAACTTTGTTAACAAAACAAAGAGAGGCCACATTTGGTCCACAGACTGGATTTTGTAATTGCTCTTCATAATTGCTCCCTAAAATTTTACAGATATATTGTTAGTAAGAGAGATTAGCAAATTTTGAATACAAATACAAAATACAAACATAATTATATTTCTCTACATTAGAAACAGATAAAAAATATAACTTTAGCAACTAAAATATAAATAAAGCATATAATATCAGAATAATAAAATACAAATATATTTCTAGAAATAAATCTGGAAAAAACCCACAAGGACTTTATACACCAAATGATTACTTTTTATTGAAAACTATTAAAGAATACCTAAATCAATACCTGCATATATTTTATTCGTGGGTCAGATTTAAAATCACAAAGGCACCACTTCCTCAAATATTGATCTACAAATTCATGATAATTCTAAACTTAAAAAAATCACTTTAATTTTAAAAATTAACTAAGCAGAGTACAGATGCAAGGATTGATCTGTGGAACAGAAAAAAAAAAAAATCCAAAAGCAAGCCCACAGATTTGCAGAAAACATAACAACATAATTTACAACTAATCTAACACTGTATGTGATAGATTCAATGAAGCACTATTACTATATAGCAGAATTCAGATTTAATATTAACAAAGGATAGTAGCAAAAGAGCTTTTTCCCTTGTATTTTTTTCAAGATCAATATTTATGGGAAGCTCCATAAAACTGGGCCTGAACTAAGCACAAATGATGAATTATGGGGAAAATCAGACTTTTCATAGAAAAACATGTGTGTTGTAATAGGCATCATCAGTGACATTTGCTGAATATATTGATTATATATCCAAAATTAAGATGGATCATTTGTGAAAAACACCAAATGTGCTCTAAAATCAATCAACTATACATCATATCTCATTAATCAAATGGTGTCTTTCCTGTCAAGGACTCTTGGCCACACACTTTGTGCTTTATCATCCTCTTCAAAATGCTTAGACAGAAAAGCTGTGCATCAGAGTAACAGACACTTTCATGTCTGACAGTCTCATGTTCCTGCAGGATCTCATCCCATCTCGGTGATTTGGTTTTTATTTTACTCTATATACTTCTCTGTCCAAACAAATTAATCACAATACATTGAAGTACCTAATAGACAACCAGGGCCATTCTATTAGAAAGGTGACCCATTAGTAGTCATCCAGGGGTGACAAACAACATTAGGTAGAACCACCCCTTCCCTAATTCACCACTAAAATCATTCACAAATCACTTGTAACTAGTAGATAGCTGAGTCCTGGAGACCTAATATACACTACAATGATTATAGACAACAAAACTGTATTATAAACATTAAACTTACTAAGGTACTAGAATCTTAACTGTTCCCAACACTAGAAGAAATAATTATGTACCATGTTATTTAGGCATGTTAGCTAATGCTACAGTGACAATCATACTACAATATACATGCATTAAACCAATACACTGTATGCCTTAAGCTTACACAATGTTTAATGTCAAATATATCTCATTAAAATTTTTAAAATTTTAAAGTCATTCACAAATGATTGTTGGAAATGAAATGCAGTTTCCAATATACTTTTGCAACTCTGCATTGTTGCATTTTAGTGACATAAATATTTAAATGTTAGTACTCAATTGTGAATACTCTGCTTAAAAATTTTAATGTTAGAATTACCACTCTTATTTTTATTATTGTTACTATGATAAAGTCTATAGATGTTTCTGTTTCTTGAGTTTTATTTCTTAGTCTCACCTCCACAAGCAAATTTTTTGTTATTGTTTTAATCATTGATGAATGTGTCTGGATTTTCTAAAATTTAACTATAAAATTTAAGAGCCTTTGTTAGATAAGAAAAGAACCTATAAGAATGCTAATCAGATTTACAATCTAAAGCTTGTCTGTCATTGTTACTTTATGTACATGTATGATCACTTCTATCAGCAAGAATTTAATATGCCTATAAATAAAAGAAAATTTGAAAACCCCAAATTAACAAGTAGAAATATATTTCTCTCTTAAATAAAAGTCCAAAGATGAATATTCTGGAATTAGAGGTGGCTAGACAAAGTTTCCAGGTCCCAGACATCTTCCAGGTCATTATTCAAAGAAAAAGGGCAAAAGACTGAGTTCAATACTGGACACACAATAAATGTTTAGTGTTTGCAGAGATAGTGAAGATACCCCATGAAATTAGAGAAATGCTATTCAATACTCCTCTCTCTCTTCTTCTTCCTCTCCTTCTCTGTCTTGTGAAACTCCTAAACTGCCCATACTTGTCACCAAAACTGCATTTCCAACAATGAACCAATAACTCAACCCATGGCTTTATCTTCATGACACAAATGATGTAGCTGACTCGTCTTCCCATTGACTCTTGACTCAGTAAGTTGTTCTGGCATTATGATTTATATTCAAGGAGATATTTATGCTCCCTTTGCTCACTGACTTTGAAGTCACATTTGCTGCTAGTAGTCAGGAGCATCATTTCTGAACACAAAGAATCATGCCAGATAATCCTTGGGGGGAGTAATTCCAGCTAGTATTTTCACAGGAATTATTTATATTCCAACAGAGACATAGATATAAATTTTGTACTTTTCCCCCCATTGGCTGCCTAAATAAACTAAAGCAATGTCCCATTTTCAAGCTGGAATTGACCATATTCATGATCAAACTCAGTGGTTTCTAATTAGAGAGATATATCGCAATCACCTAAGGTGTGTTTAAGGCACATATACCATCCACACATTTTGTTCCCATTGATACAGCCCCAAAAGAATGGTGTGAGTCCAGTAGACTGCAGTAAAAAGACAGAAGTCGGCCATGTATACTTTGATAAAAATCCCCAAAACTGCTTGAATATTCTGATTCCCACAATATAAGAACCATGATCAGGTCAAATTCTTGGAGAAAAATAAACATAACTGAAAAAAATAACCTACTACATTAAGGACTATAAGCAGCATAAGGCAAGACATCTAAGATCATATCCCTAGCATCTAGCCCAGTGGCTTTCACAAAGCAGATAGTCAATGAATAAAAGTGTGTTAGAGGAATATGTGCAAAGGGCTAGGAGAATCAGAGATTTGTCTCAAAACTTTGGGTCAAGGGGATCCCTGGGTGGCTCAGCAGTTTGGCCCCTGCCTTCGGCCTAAGGCGTGATCCAGGAGTCCCAGGATCGAGTCCCACGTTGGGCTCCTTGCATGGAGCCTGCTTCTCACTCTGCCTGTGTCTTTGCTTCTCTCTCTCTCTCTCTCTGTCTCTCTCATGAATAAGTAAAATCTATAAATAAATAAATAAATAAATAAATAAATAAATAAATAAATAAATAAATAGAAAAAACAAAAAACTTTGGATCAAGGCAGAATGGAACTCCTCTAACTAAGCAGGAAGCAAACTAGGTTATTTCTTAAATGTTTAAATGCATTAACTACTATATGAAATTACATTACTCATTCATTTGCTTATTTTTTGTTCATTATCTAGTTTCTTTACTAGAACATTAGCCCCTTACGCTGGATGCAGTTACAGCATCCAGAATACTTCCTGATACAGAGTGGTCGGGCATTCAATATTTGTTAAATAATAGTTAAAGGAATATATTCAATGGTACCCATTTGTAGATTCAGATAGGACTTTAAAAAATGAAAGCAGTTTTTCACTAGAAAGATACTAAATGCTCCTTAAAAGTAAAATGAAAACAAAATGATATAAGGAAATAATTGTAAATATCATCTGATATTCCATTAAAATGACTTTTAATAATTTGGTGAACAACTTTCCAGTCTTTTCTATGTGTGTGTGTCTTTATGTGTGAAATTCTGTAGAGAAAGGATGATACTTAAATGATGTTTTGTTCACTCACTGCTTTACTAAGAAATAGGCCATGCATATTTTGCTTTTCAAGGTCATTGTGAATAATACATTGTAAAATATCAACAATATAAGGACATACATGATAAAAAAGAAACTTCCTAACTTCAGACATCTTGTATTATTCAAATTAAAATTATTTTTAACAACAACAAAAACCCCACAAAAGACAACATACAGATTTACTTCACTCTTTTGATGTTTGCAAGGTATACTACTAAATGAATGCATCATAATTTATGTAAGCGTGAAGTACAAAAAAATCATACTCATTGATGGATAGCTGAATTGTGTTGAATCATTTGTAATTACAATTAACAGTCTTCATATATTTATTTACATATACATAGATATTCATATACATATTATTAGGAGTAAAACTGTTTAAAAATACATGCATTTCATATTTTAATGAATATAACTCAATTAGCTTCCATTGAAGTCTTAATAACTCGGTTTCTACCAATAAAGAATGGGAATGTTTATGTACCTTCACACCCTGGCCAACTAATGTACTATCAAAATTTTAAACTTTGTCAGTCTCTTGGATGTAAGAAGTAGTATCTCATTATCTTAGTAAGTATTATTTTAATTATAAATGAAGTTGAAGTTTATTAATGAGATTTATAAGATTACGGTATTCCTGTTTGAATGAACTGTGTTTTCTTATTTTTTGCACATTTTTTTCTTTTGGATAATTAATCTTTGGTTGTGTTAGAACTCTTTACACATTACAAAAGTATATAATTTGTTACATGGGTGTCTTCATAGATAGTATTCATGCCCCTAGTTCTTCACCCTTTATCCATACCCTCCACCCTGTAACTCTGTAGTTCCTAGATTACTTCCTCATTCCTTTCTGAACAGACTTTATGACTTGTTTTGGCTAATAGCAAGGAGTAGAAGTGACAATATAGCAATTCTGAGTCTTGACCTGAAGAGGACTTCTGTATTTCTGTTGTTTTATTGTACTTTGCTATGGCCACAAGCCCATTAGTTCCAGAAAGAGGATGAATACCAGGTGAAACAGGCCCAAATGAACCCATTTGCCTCAGAGGAGGTCTAAATAAACCTCGAACCATCTAACCCAACTTAGATCAGCCTAACATCGTGATTCAAGAGCCATAATAAATTATTGTGGTCTTAAGCCTTTAAATTTCAGGGTGGTTTGTTATGCAGCAGTGGGAAACTGAAGTCCTTCATGTTCCCCTTTTGTTCCCTTCTCTCTCTCCCTCCTTCCTTCCTTCCTTCCTTTCTTCCTCCTTTTTTCCTTTTTCCTTCCTTCCTTTCTCTCTTTCCTATATTTATATATGGCAGTATTAGCACTCTTAGATTATTATTCATTTTCCAATTTTTTCACCTTTTTTTATATTTTTATTTTTTGTTGACACTTTTTTATTGGAAATCACGTTAAAGTTATTCATCAGTGTAAATAAAACATTTAGCACCTTTCTATTCCAATAAATATTGATTTACATTATCACTTAGCTATAAATAACACTTTATTATATGGGTCATTTTCATTCCTTCATGCTTATAAGCTATGCCTTGTTGAGTATCCTTCCTATATTTCTCACATTTGTCCAACAATTACTTCAGCACAAATCTCTGGAGGGGAAACTTATGGATACATACATTTTAAGTCCTTTATATGTATTAAAATTATCCCTAGGAAATGTATAAAGTTAGTCACACTAACAATTTATAATACTGCATGTTTTCAACATCTCCAGAACACTCTGAATATTAATAATATTTTTATATTTTTCCATACAATAAGGAAGGAATGAGAGGGGTGGATTTTTTAAATTCATTGTAAGTACATACACTTAAAATCTGCAAAGAAGGGGCACCTGGGTGGCTCAGTGGTTAAGCCTTTATCATCCATTCAGGTTGTGATCCCACGGTCCTGGGAACCCAGAATGGAACATCCTGCTCAATGGGAAGCCTGCTTCTCCCTCTCTCTCTCTCTCTCTCTCTCTCTCTCTCTCTCTCTCTCTCTCTCTCTTTCTCTCCCTCTGCCCCCAATTCGTGCTTGCTATCTCTAGTGTGTGCTCTTTCTCCCTCTCTCTCTCAAATAAACAAAAATCTTTTTAAAAAATCTACAAAGAAAAAAAATCACGTCATATATGATTAACTATACTCCAGGGAATGTCTGCTTTTCTGGACTTTCATGTAATTCTTATGAAATGTTACTCTTTTAGGAAATGCCTGTGATCTCTATGGTAACAGCACATTAACACTCATAATTGTTTTGTTTCCCAACCCCCCTACTCCATCCCATTTTGTTTGCCAAAAGACACACTTTTCTTTCACATTTTATCCCCTCTTCTCCATGTGTGGCAAAATCTTAAATAGGATTAAACATCATAATTTAAGTAGCTTTTCATAAACTTTAATTAATTTGCTTTTAAATGCCACTGAAGATTTGTTTCCAGCACACCCAAAATATGAAAGTTTAAAAGTGCATAAAAAATTTAAAAACCTTTTATTTTCAAGGCAAGAAAAAAGTAATTCCAGAAATATGATGAGAATCTTATACCCCTTTCGAACTAGGACATTTGCTTTCCAATGATCAAATTCTCTTTGCTCCTCCCTCTCCTATCCCCTAAGGAACAAGAACATATGATTTTTTAAATTTCCAAAATTTCTTTTAAGGCCTGATTTCCATTAAAATTTCCCTCACTTTATTAAAAGGAAAGATGTGCATTTGTGGTATTATATCATTCTTCAATCTGAAAAACTACATAAACTGTATCTTGCAAACTAGTAAGGGTTAGTGAATACCAGATTCATTCTTGGGCTGTATCCAGTTTAGGATTTATAGTAAAATGACTTTAAACATTGTGGGCAGAAGTCTAGCAATGATATTATAAGAAAAGAATGAATCAGATTCAGGACCTACTGGAAAAAGAAGCACTTGTTAGATAACATGTGTGCATTCTTGACATACCACCACCTACTCTTTTACTATGAAAGAACCAATTACTCAGGACTCAAAGTGATTCAGTTACTCCTCTTAACAGTTATTACTTTATGGATGAATAATAAATCCAAGCCTAACTTCATGGCAGTTTCTTAATTTTGCCCACAAAGCACTTTTTATGTTTGAGTGAAAGAAGCCTCCTTTTTATTCCAGTGAATATAAACACAAAATCATTTTGCTCTCAAACTAGCAGTAGTCTTCTTGGTACATTGAAAGAAGCCCCCCACAGGAAAAAGCCAGCACTCCTGCAAAGAAAGAACACAGAGAAATGGTGCCTCAGCCTGGCAAACATGTTAAAAGAAGTTAAAACTGATGTTTTGTCTCTGGATGGTTCAATAATGTGAGCCAATAAAATAACTATTGTTTATGCCACCATGAATAGGGTGTTTTGTTATGTACAACATGTATACGACAACATAAAGAGTCATATTTATGTAGAATATTCCTTAGAAGGATAGTGTAAATCAAATTCTTAGTATTTGGTTCAATCAAGGAAGTCATCTGGTGTCACGAATACAGGAATGATTCTAATATATTGTCATACAAAATGACAGTCACTCATGCTATAGGAAAATGTTTCCTAAAGCTCTTGGTTGATGAGTTATTCATGCTCTACCCCAAAACACAGTGGGTAAAGTGAGTTTTCTATCTTTGTGCTTGATATTATACTTGCTGAATGGAACATCTTTTTATCTTTTACTTTGAAGGTTTTAAAAACAGAGTTTAGTATTTGAGTTGCAGTTATCCTGTCAATAAAATATTTCAATGAGCTATGAAAGATTTTAAAGAAAAATCCCTTCATAACCAAAAAAAAAAAAAAAAAAAGGAATTGGAAACATTTTAACCATACTAATGGCTAAGATAAAGACAAAATGTCAGTTAGTCTCCAAGTAGGGACCAAATAAAATTCATGAATTACATTCTGTTTACACTTCAAACACAAATTAAAATTGTTTACTTAGCTAACAGGCTTAGCTTTGATTACATGTCATTAGTGTCCATTATAATTTCAACTGTGCTTGAATTTTATAAGCCTGCTAGAAAATTACATTCTTATATTTCAGAGCTGAAAATAAAATCAATGTGGTATTTTGGCTAATAATACCTATAATCAGGTTAATCATTGCTTGAAGGATATAAATTTTTAGTTTTCTACAAATAAAACAAAAATTAAAATTCCACAAATCACTAATCAATTCTTAACTTCCCATTGGCATCAGTATTAGCCAGTTCCACACCAACTGGCTGCACTTTTTCTGAAACAGAATTGTAATTTTTCCTTTCCTATCTATAAAGTATTGGCCACGACCACTGTAAGATTGATGCATTTACTCCAGAACTTACTTTCTTCTTCATTGTTTGAAGCACTTTATGACACTTAAATGAACACTTACACTCACCTATCTCTACATTCATTTCATAGTTAAACATAAGAGAACTACATTGATATCTTATTCATACCATTTCTTACAAAACGTGTAACAAGATTTATTTAGGAGTGAATTAGAAAGGGGATACTAGATTTACATGGTCAAAAAGGCCACAAGGAAACCCAATCTAAACAAGATTTAACTTTCAGATCAAGAGAGTAAATGAAAAAAAAAAAAAAAAGAGAGAGAGTAAATGCATTACACTTACAGGAGAAAAAAGGATCCCCATTCATCAACAGTGATTAATCTTTTCTCTCCTTGGAATCTTCAGAAAAGATATATATGATTATCTCTATCCTGTGACATTGGTGGAAAATCTACATGATTGCTATTGCAAAGTCTATAGCTTCACAGAAAGTAGTCAAGTGGAGGCACTCCAATCATTTGTATTGGGAACGGCAGTGGGGAGAATATTTCCAACTTTACTAGTTAACTCTCACTTATTCTTCAGCTCTTCAAAATCATCCAAGATTTGGATAAACCCCCTTGAATATACTGCACACCCCTCAGTAATTTTTCATAATATGTATCAGCTTTTAGAAATATCCTCATTTTATGTCATTTTTAATATATGCCCCTCTCTGTGCCCCATTAATTAAGATATAAGTTCCAAGAAGGCAAAGGCCATGTCTATTTTGACCACTGTATGCGTATACACACACACACACAAACACACATATACACCTTGACCCTTAATACTTAGTACATAGTAAACATCAAACATATTTTTGAAAAAAAATCAATGATTAAATGAGAAAGAGACAACATCAATAGATAGATCTATCACTTTCCATGAGACAGCGATGAAAGAGGATCCCTGAATACTTCCAATCTTCAGTTCTGAAGTGCATTCTGGGGAATTGTGGGAGGCTGAAAATAAATGCAAATTTTCTCCACTCCTGCTCAGAATGTATAAGAAATGAAGTATCAGTTGACAGGGGGATACGAGAGAAGAGAATTGAGTATACGGATTTTTTACATAGGAGATGCCCAAGATTTCTCCATGCCTGCATTCACCCTAGAAAACTAATTTCTGATCTGCATTTTAGGTTTACTTTCTGATAATCAAACCTCTTAAATTAATAAGGGGGCAAAAATACTTGTAGCAGAGACAATTTTTTGTATTCACAGAATGATTCTGTTTCCTACTGGGAACACAGCTAATACACATTTTCCAACCCTTGTGCATTTAGATCAGGGCCATGCAATTGCATCCAACAAATGGTACATGGATGAAAATTAGCCCCATAAAAATCTTTTTTTGCATTATCCTTTCTCCTTAGTTTTACAGATCATGTTTAGACCATAATACCACAAATAGAGAGACAGGGAGACCCTGGGTAATTGAAGCAGAGTGTTTCCCATGCTCCTCTCTCCCCACAATCTCCTCCAACTTACTTTGCACACTGCCACAAGTAAGAAATGAATTTCTATTATGTTGTGTTGTTAAGCCACAGGAATTGGGAGTCACTACAACAGTTACCACTGACTAACTGAGTACTGTACTTTGTCACTGCCACCAAAATCGCAAAAGTTAGGGGAAATGAAGAGAGATGAGATGGATTTCTTAACAACACTTTGGGAAACAACAGGTAGTTATCAAAAGCACTGGGTATAGTAGAATATTTCTTTTTTTATAAGTATCTTGGAGATATGTTGCTATTGTCTTCATTTGTGATTCCTAAAAATTACCCACTACAATGCTAAGCTTCTGGGGAATAGTTAGTGCTTGATGAATAAATTATTTGCCTTTTCACCCCAACTACATACATTACAGTATAAGTGAAAAGTGTGCTAGATAGAGAAAAGCATGGATTCTGGAAGCAAAAAATGCTAGCCATGAGGATTAATCTACCACAGCTGTCCAAAAAGTGGTATTTCTACATAGCTACATAGCAATGAAAATTTATCAAATATCTCTTGACTTTAATTTTCTAGTATTTAAAAGGAATATTATAACTACTCAATATAGAGTTAAATGGGATAATATACGTACAGTTCAAACCCTAGTAATTCACACACGCAGGTGGTTCGTGTGTTTAATTGATATTTAAGTAGAAGATATATTATACTTCCCAAGTAATTTACAAGCTAAAAAAATTACCTAGAGTGGTCTTTTCATTTAGTTTCATTCTTATTTTGTAATGTGTCTATAAAACATAAGTAGAAAGAGACTATATGCATGAATACACAAATGTACAGTTACAGAACTCTTTCCTTCAGATGACTTTTATTTCACTTTCCTTCTTTCAAACATATTCTAGCACTATATATTTGTTCCATAGGCAAAGTCTGGAACTAACTAGAACTAAGAATATTATTCAGTAAGGTGACGGACTGGAGCAAAAGTAAAATATATCAATATATTAATTTAGGTGCTTAAATGCTCCAATGTTTATTCTTTTTTTTAAAAAAAAGATTTTATTTATTTATTCATGAGACACACACAGAGAGAGGCAGAGACACAGGCAGAGGAAGAAGCAGGCTCTCCTCAGGGAGGCTGATGGAGCACTCGATCTCAGGACCCTAGAATCATGACCTCAATCACTGAGCCACCTAGATGCCTCTCCAATGTTTATTCTGTATCAAGTTGTGATAAGAGACAAATATAACACAAAACATTTAGTAGGTAGTCAGGATGCTTAACACACTTTTTTGGAACAATATTTTTTCTTGGAATTTTTATAACATATCAACAAAAACAAAATATTTACTTAAAATATTCTCTCTTAAGGGAGTGATTAAATTCCTACTTTCCTTTCAACTACAACCTTTAAGGGTTAAAACATGATTTAAATTGATTGTCTCTCTCTCTCTCTCTCTCACACACACACACACACACCAAGCTCTCCAAATGTTCACTATCATATTTTACAGTGAAATAATCTCAGTGTTGTGAATGAGCAAAAAACTTAGATTTGCCTAGAGACATGAGCAGAAAGATGGTATCTTCATTTCACAGCTTAGTTGATGAATTTGCAAAAACAGTGTGTTTTATGAGTGTAAGACTCCCAGGAATTCTGGTGGCCAACTTTGCCATGTTCCCCCCCTTTTTTTCATTATGTTTGACATTTTTAAGGTAGAGTTTCATTACAGACAAGCACTCTATGGCAACAGACTGGGGAAATAGAACAGTGTAGATATGGAGAAGGAGGAAGAGGGGAACATAAATGAGCACTGAATTAGCATAAGGGCTTCAGAGGTCCATCATTGCTGTGTGTATGTCTGTATGAAATATTAGAAACTGCCAAAGAATGTTCTTAAGATTCAGGAGAAAACTAATTTGCTTTGATTTGTTACTCAAGATCAATAATCTGGGGGCAGCCCAGGTGGCTCAGCGGTTTAGCACCACCTTCAGCCCAGGGCGTGATCCTGGAGACCTGGGATGGAGTCCCACATCAGGCTCCCTGCATGGAGCCTGCTTCTCCCTCTGCCTGTGTCTCTGCCTCTGTCTCTCTCTCTGTCTGTCTCTCATGAATAAATAAAAATAAACATCTTTAAAGAAATCTATTAAAAAAATCAATAATCTGGCCCTGTGGCTAATACAAAAAGGAAATGATAAAATTGATAAAAATATGCCAGTTTTTACTGTATTCTAACAGTCCTCTGGTGCTTTGGGACCATGGCAAAAGCAATAGGGTCAAACTTTGTACAACCACCAACTAGAAAACTCTAAATAATAATAACAACTATAACTGCTCAAATTATAGAAATAACTTTTCTAACTATTGTTAACTATTGTTAGTTATTCTTCCAATTTCTTTGTCTTATCTGGCTTTTGTAGGAAATCTAAGCTGTGGGGAAAAATCTAGGAGAGGGTGACAGACATGGAGTAGGATGGGGCGAGGGAGCTGAAGTTTCTCCTCCCCTTTAGGATTGAGCAGGAGAAAATCCAATGTCTATCTCCAGAGAGGCCCCCAAAGTGTCATATTCTGGATATATCTGTTATCACTCAGGGTTAGGCCCTCTGGTTTTGCAGTGTCCATTGTTGATGGGCCTAGGGTTGATGAATCAGGTTAGTCAAGTGTATTAATCTGTAATTGAGATGATCACTCTCACTTAACTACAGAACTCGTGACAACCATGACAAAACTTTTCCTTTTATCTGACAATTTGGTAGAGTATATTGAATCAGTAAACTAAAGGCTTGGATAAAGACATTGAGTACTGTGTACTGTGGCAACTCAACTGATTATTCCTGACCCACACAGATAGTCATTTTTTTGTGACTATATCCATATTCACTGGATTTGTAGTCTCTTCTCTAGTTATTGATAGATAAATGCTGCTCACTTCAGGCTCTTTGGACTTTCATAGCTTTACATCAGTGACTCTAAATTCAGGCTCCCCAAAATGGCACTGGATGCCTGCATACAGAGCTGTTGAAAATCTGATTAAAAATACAAATTTTGGGACCCCATCACAGAACTACTAAAACAGAATTGCCAAATGTGGAGTGCTAGTATTTTTCTATTTTCATAATTTTTCCCCAGGAAACTCTTGGTAAGTGGTTTCCTTGCCACTACTCAGACTAAAAAACCCAATTGCAAACATACAGTTTTTCACTAGAGAGTATGCTATAATTGGACAGTTTTCCAGGTATTAAACTTAAATCGTATTCCAGTGTGCCTTCACTGAGGTTAGAACTAGGATCATTTCACTTTGGTATTGGTAGTTTTTAGACACTTTGATCACTTATTTTTTTTTATTTCCCTCCTCTTGTGTATGATAACTGATCATATCACTTGTAGAATAGATTTTAAAAGTTTAACTTCAGAATCCCTTTCCTGAAGTTTATACTGGAAAACATTAGAGTTTCCCATAATAGTATTAATAATGTGTCTGCAGGGTACCTGGGTGGCTCAGTCGGTTGAGCATCCTTTTTTTTTTTTTAACTGGAATATGAATATATTTCTTTATTAGGATGCTCACAAGAATGACACACTAGCACTGTCCTTCTGATGTGATATAGAATACATACATCCGACCCACATTCTGGCAGGAAACAGGCATAAGAGCTCTCAGAGCTGGTACCAAGTGTCCATTGAAGACAACTCCATTCACCAGAGAGGATGTTTCCTTGATTCCAATATCTCTGCAGTTGAGCATCCTACTCTTAACTTCTGCTCTGGTCATGATCTCAGGGGTTGTGAGACCAAGCCCTGCCTTGAGCTCTGCACTCAGGCGGGTGTCTGCTTGGGATACTTTCTGCCTCCTCCCTCCACCACTACCACACATACACACACACACACACTCTCTCTCTCTCTCTCAAAATAAATAAGGAAGTCTTTAAAAAAATAATGCATCTGCCATTCTTCCAGTTAAAAAATTATCATGTGCATTTTTCAAACTTCCAGAGTATTGGTGAAGACACTAAAATTCCCCTTTTATAGAATAGGGTAAACCAATTATGGTAGATCAGACATCATTTCTGAAACTAATAGCCTCTTCTTGAGAGAATACTAATAATGTTCCATCTTTCGTGAGCTTATTTTTTATCAGTTAAGAATGCCAACTCTTTGTGCAAATTTCTGGAAATTTTAAGGTATAACATATGTTTCATAAGCCAGGTTTCTATTACAGAGGTTCCGGAAAATTCAGTAAGAAAGTGATTTGGGAACCATTCCTATCTGTATTAAGATTTAAAAGAAGAATATTTCCCTGAGATTTTGATATTCAGAATTGCAGATGGAAAATTGTCAAAGATAATTCATTGTAATTTAGAAATACTGCAACATTTAAGTGGCATCTGCATTAATTGTCTGAATATCCTAGATCAACATTTTCCAAAGTGCATCCCATGGTACGCTCATCCTGAAAGATATTTTTTCAGAAAGAAAAATGACCCCATGGTAAAATATAACACACTACTTTGGCTTAGAGATTCATTTTGCACATTAGCAAATAAAAGGATCTGAAAAATTCTGCAAAAAGAAATCTACTTTACTCAGCATTTTTTAGATAATATATTTGATGACAAAATATTTCCATATAATATCTATTTACATTTGATTTCAATATAATATCTATTTACATCTGAGGTCTACAGAATACACAAATAGTCATAAACAAATAATGTTTAGGAGATAAAACCTGATTCTTTTTTTTTTTTTTTGACTATTTCAATTTAATTTTATTATGAAAACAACAGGAAATGGCAGCAGGGTACTTGATAACCTCAATTAGCAGGAGGATGAGATGAAGTGATGATGTGCCATGATGACCTCAGGGGTTAAAGATGCAATAAAACCTGATTCTTAATTAGTATTCATATTGAATGGATTTGGGGTAGGTATGAGGAGAAATTCCTCATGCAATGATATGAAACATATGTCTTTTCAAAGTGGATTTGTATACCACCACATGAAAATATTTATAATGTCCTTACTGATAGCTTAATGAGAACTTCATAGCCAATTAGGTCAAAGAATGCATCTATAGATCAAAGATAACAGAAAGTATTAAGTATTATATTCATTATCATGAAAATCCATCTCACTGATAATGAAAAATATATGATTTTGCTTTAACTACCAAATACAAACATGAACATTTAAGGTCTATATTTACATAACTAAAAGAGTTGGGATGAATCAGAAAGGACATGGCCATTGAGACTATAAAGTCTCTCTACAGACAATCTGCCAATATTTATAGCATATGAATTATAAGATAATAATGTAAATTTTATGTTAACTGATCTTTATGTCTGTGTATATATATATGTCCTATTTTATGAAATAGTAGCCATTTCTATATAAGTGGCCTATTAGATTAATAATAACGTAACTTAATGTTTATTCTTTGCCTATAAATGAGTTCACAAATGAGAAAACAATCCTTTGAAAAGCTATAAGCCTAGATAATTCCTAAAAATATCATCACTGTAACCATGCTAGTCTTCCTAGGTATAGCAATATGAACTGGTTATATTTTATTATTTCTTTTAAATAAGCTGCATTTTTTAGAGAAGTTTTAGGTTGCCAGAAAAACTGAGCAAAAAGTATAGAGTTCCCATATGCCTCCTGACTGTGAACATGCACAGCCTCCCTCGTTATCAATACATCCCATAAAAACAGTACATCTGTTAAAACTAATAAGGCTATATGATACATCATTCACTCTCAAAATCTATAGTTTACCTTAAGGTTTACTGTGAATCCACGGTTATAGTATCATACAGGATAACTGCCCTGCTTTAAAAAATCCTCTGTGCTCCTCTTGATACTCATCTCTCTCTCCTCCCTTACCTCTGGCAACCCTTGGTCTTTTTACTGTCTCCTTAGTTTTGTCTTTTCAAACTGTCCTATAATTGGAATCATACGGTATATAGCCTGTTAAGATTGGCTGCTTTGGGGGATCCCTGGGTGGGTCAGTGGTTTGGTACCTGCCTTCGGCCCAGGGAGTGATCCTGGAGTCTCGGGATCGAGTCCCTCATCTGCTTCCTGCATGGAGCCTGCTTCTCCCTCTGCCTCTGTCTCTGCCTCTCTCTCTCTCTGCCTCTCATGAATAAATAAATAAAATCTTAGAAAAAAAGATTGACTGCTTTCACTTAGCAATATGCACTTAGTTTCTTACATGCTTTTTTGTGACTTATATAGTTCATTTCCTTTTAGTGCTAAATAACATTTCATTGTTTGGATATACCACAGTTCATTTATCCATTTATCTACTGAAGGACATGATGATTGGTTAACAGCTTACATTTTTCACCTTGTTAAAATCCTAGCAGGCTGAAGGAACAGAAAAAAAAATGGATATAATTAGGTTACCAAGAGTCATCGTATTATTTTTTACTTCTTTTAAAATTACCTTTCTTTCCACATACAAATAGGTAATGAAAAGAACAAAAGTTCTTGTGAATAGGCTCAATTAAAGACTTATATGTAATTAGGTGTAACATGAACATATATACACACAAACATCACATCAGTGGCATAATACAGTAATAAAATTATACAGTATAATTTCAGTCCCCTAAAATTTTTATTGCCACAAGAAAATTTATTCTATTTCCTAAATCTTGTTTCTGCCTTTCCTTGCTTCTTACTTAATAAGAATGATGTGTCTCTTTTGTGATTAAACAGACACTAGAATGTTTTGGGGTTTTTTGGTTTGTTTTTTTAATTTTTATTTATTTATGATAGTCACACACAGAGAGAGAGAGAGAGAGAGGCAGAGACACAGGCCGAGGGAGAAGCAGGCTCCATGCACCGGGAGCCCGACGTGGGATTCGATCCCGGGTCTCCAGGATTGCGCCCTGGGTTGAAGGCAGGCGCCAAGCCGCTGCGCCACCCAGGGATCCCTAGAATATTTCCTTAATAATTTAATCAAGTTGGGATCCCTGGGTGGCGCAGCGGCTTGGCGCCTGCCTTCAACCCAGGGCGCAATCCTGGAGACCCGGGATCGAATCCCACGTCGGGCTCCCGGTGCATGGAGCCTGCTTCTCCCTCGGCCTGTGTCTCTGCCTCTCTCTCTCTCTCTCTCTGTGTGTGACTATCATAAATAAATAAAAAATAATAATAATAATTTAATCAAGTTATTAAGGAGTAGCCATTAGCTGACATTTTTAGTGTTCTGAGATTTGATCAAAGTCAAATTAGTCTTTGTTTATAGATTATAAGTAAAAATGATAGGCTGAAACAAAATAGATTTGAGCGTCTGTAACCTAAATAATAAACTATGTATACTATTTTTAAAGTCACCTAACAAAAAAATTTGTAGAATAAATTCTTGATAAATAATACATCTGTTTATATAAATGATGGTCTTTAGCCTTGGAATAAGCATGTTTCGATAGTGTTTCTTTCAGGCGAATTTTCACATCTGAAGTCTAAGATCCAATCAGTTTGGTTTGACTGGTTTTGAAAAATATGTTCCAATAGATAAATAAAATATAAACCCTCCAAATAATCCTCATTGAAACTAAAAGATACAAAAGTATGTACTTCTAAAAAAATCACAAAAAACAGTATTTTCTTCGTTTGTCCTTGCATCCAAAAAGTCAAGATATGAAACATCATTGAACTAGTAGTATTTTTTCCTAAGGAAATTTTGCTTCTAATAAATTATGTTAAAAGATTCAGTAGAAGACTTCGTTTTCTTTTTCTTTTTATCTCTGAAAACAAAAATATGTTAAAAGCAAGACAGATATTTGAAGGCCTACTTGCATAGTGAGAAGATTTGGATAGACTATCTAAGCCTATTTATTTATGGGAAACTTAGTGAAAATAGTCAGAGGGTAGTTTTTCTGAAGGAAATTCAAGTCCTTTGATATCTTACTTACCCCCTTTACAGTCTCTCACCTAATCATTCCTCCCAGTGAGATAGAGGGGGCATAGAGATACTTGGGGAAAAGTTTAATGTTGGATAAGATGTTTAATGGAAGGTTTTTTGGGTGAGGAATTAATTATACTATATAATAATTATTCTTTCATGAAGAAAAGAAGATACATTAGCAATTGTCATCATCACTGTCTAATGTATGCTGGCCTCAACCATTTTCTCTTTTGATTAGCTTTGATGTTTGCTCTTATTTCACTCTCATTCTAAATTCATGAAATCTTGCTCTTTCATTTTATTGGTAAACTATTCACAATATGAAATGGTGATGAAAATGATTTTTTCAACTATAAAGTTTGTTTATTCTGAGAACATATTTAGTTGTTACCAGTTCTCTGATTACAACTCTAGGTAATTGAGAGAGTGAAGCACAGCTACTGGAATTCACTTGATGAGGAGTATAGCAGGAATCTGAAAGGGGAACAATATTGAGCTGCCGCAAGTGAAACAGAGAAGCTAGACCAAAAGATAGCAAAATTGAAATAAAGAGCCAGGCAGACTGCCAAATCTATGTCATCAATCTGAAATGGAAAAGAATGGCAATGAGTTTTCATCCCACATGCCAATGCCTATCAATCTCTGGAAGCTGCTCACATTATGGTGAAGAATGTGAGGTTATAGCCAAGTTCAGGGGGATACAGTGCTGTGATTGATTAGCTCTCACTCTTTTGGATATAAGAAGAGAGAGCCATGACAAAAATGCCAAATGTTTGCGATCTCTCACCTAAATAAGAGGAGAATACATGGGTGGAGACCAAGGTACCTACAGCTTTCTATGTGGGTGGGCCTAAATTAAAGCCAGAGAGAGCCTCTACTTGGTTGCATAGCATCTCACTGAGAAGCCATGGACATGAGTAATTTTACCCATTAGCTCACCCTATAAACTACCTCTTTTCATATTGGAAGTAACTTCTGACCAGGCAATAGTTCCTAATGTATTAAAGGATTGATGAGGTATCAACTCAGGGACATTAGGAATATCTAAGCCTATCTGCACACATTTTCTAAACAGAAGCACAGTGAGAAATAACAAGTAAAGCTTGTTATAGAAACTCCATGCTGTTACTCAAAGCCCTCTCTCAACATCAAATGTCCAATTGGTATACTTCCAGGCATTGATCACTGATAATGAACTCAGAATGTCAAAACCAGGATGACTGGGAGGTTGAAGTCAGATATTTGATACTTGAAAGCATGTGGTAATAGAAGGTTTAATGCTAAAGAGAATGACAGGGTTGGTCAGAGAAGATAAAATGTGTCATATTCAGTAGGGTGCCCCTCACTAGGACAGTCTTGCCACTATTTGAGCAGGGTAGTTTACAGATCACATCTGGATGAATGATATTCCAGGAACATGTAAAGGATAGAAAGATGGGCAGCTGCCTCTCAAGTTATCTGAAACTATGACCAAGAAACAACTGTCATAGCTGATGGTGTATTGTCACCAGTAATCTCTGCAGGTGGTCTTCGATGTTTTGAAATGCTGTAATACACAACTGAAAAACTCTGATGTGGCTTTTCCAAGTGGGTTTTTTTAATATGCCATCTTAGAGAAGGCCTCCTTAGTTATTTGAGGTGCACAGAATCATATAGTGGGCTAAGAACTTGAGCACTGAAGTCAGACAATCCTTGGGTCAAATACTAGTTCCATCAGGTAGAACCTAGATGAAACTTTTAACTCCTTATATAATCCCTCTAAGCCTGAATCCCCGCACATGTGAAGAAGATAAGGTAAACAAAGCAACTCCGTTGTGAACATTAAACATAATATATGCAAAATGAGTAAAATGGGACTTGGCTCAGTAAGTGCTCTGTTAAATATTAGATTTAAAACAAACAAAAAAGAATTGTCCTCGGGAACTCTGAATTTTTGGGATCTATAATTATGAGCACAGATGTACCTGCTACTACATGAAGTTGCTTCTATTTGCTCTAGCCTAGGTAGCAACCTAATGTGAGCTGAGCTTTTGCTCATCACAAACTCTAGGCCAGATCAGTTTCATGAGGGATGTAACATTTTGAAGATAACATTTCCAAAATTAATAGTGGATGTGATGGTAAGAGTTCCCTTTCCCACTATGGCTTCCAAAGCCAGCTTTCAAGAAGTAGGCATGAGTTTGAAGGCCACTAGGTCCCCACTTGAATAGGAATACCCTAAATCCTTTCCCCTAACTCTAGGATAAGACTTGGACAGGGTGAGATAGGTTAAGTAAACAAGGACTTTGGCAGCTAGAAAAGAGCAGCTACCTACAAAAATTTAAAACATTTATCTCCTTCAAAGTAAGTGTTTATTGGGAGAGTCAAGTCTGGGGATTTATAATGATTTTCCATTAAATCATGATGAAGCTTAAAATTCCCAGAGGTCATGTTCACCTTTTCATCATACATCTTGGTCATAACTGTCAGGAGGCCCAAAAAAGACTCTGAAAAGCAGTTCATTGCACTGTGTTTCACATCAGTAGGGCCAAGAATGCAACCTAAAGCTCCTGGTAGAGCTCTACCTAAAGAAGAAACATCCCAAGAGCAAATGTTACTCCTTTATTTTTTGAGCTTTAGCCATTAACTTAAGACAAGCAAAAGATTCAAAATCTATAAGGGTCAGAGGTCAGATTGTGTCCAATTCTTCCTTCAAGACCATAGGAATCTGAGGTTAAAGAGTTTTAGCCTCTGGATTCCTGGAGCTATCGTGCAAGAAACTAATTTAGAGTAAACTGATCAGCAAAATTAAAAAGCCCAGGTCCAATACCTAAATAAATCTCCAGTCCAAAGAAGCCCAACAGAGGGCAAGAATTCATGTGTGATTTCATGGGTGGAAATCAGAAGATTGAAAATTCCAAGGTATGATAAAAAGAAAGTTGTTAAAAGACTTGGGAGCATGAACAACATGGTTCACAAATCATAAAACTGAATAAGAGTAGTAGTACACTTCATTCCAAGTGTAGCATAACATTGCCAGGAAATACACTTTTTTTTTTTTTAATTTATGATAGTCACAGAGAGAGAGAGAGAGGCAGAGACATAGGCAGAGGAAGAAGCAGGCTCCATGCACCGGGAGCCCGATGTGGGATTCGATCCCGGGTCTCCAGGATTGCGCCCCGAGCCAAAGGCAGGCCCTAAACCCCTGCGCCACCCAGGGATCCCGAAATACACCTTTAATGTATGGCAGGGACTTAGGAATATGGTATTATTTTATACAATTATATGAAAAATCCCTTCTAATGAGGGTTCAACCTTTACACATGCCCATGCTGATTTTATTTCACACTAATAAATGTTAGTGTGAAAGTCAAAACAAGTCCCCATTTCTGCCAAATGTTTCCCTTTTCCAAAAGGCCCCTGTGTCTCCTTATCATGCATGACAAATTTGAACTGCAGAGAATAATTTCAACTAGAATTACATTATAAAAATACAACTAGCAATGAACAAACAAACTGTTGCAAAATGTCATAAGATGTGTGAGAAAACTACATGGTTGGGAACTCAACACCACATCATCATTCCTGAAGATGAACCAATTCGTTTTTGTCATCATAGTCTACCAGGTAAACTCATTCCATGTTATTCCTATCAATCTACAATATGGAGTACTGTCACAGCACTCCGTCAAGGGAAGGGAGTGGAGTAGATAAAATGCCAACTTAGATGGGGATAAGTACTAATGACAAGTACTGATTCTGCACAAAAGAAATTGCTCTACAATTAATTCAAGAACAAAAAGAAGTACTCACAATGTATTATTACTAGTCCATTAAACTATAATTTGTAACGCTGGATAAAGCTGCATCAACCAGATTGACTTAAATAACAAAATCATCCCCTCAGACAGATGCAAATTTCCTTATTCCTATAAGTGAAGGGTAACTGAAAGCTCCAAATCATTCTTCACTGCTAACACTGAGTGCTTAGAGAATGTTCTTTGTTGAAAGTTCAAAACAAGATAAAATATTAGAAGCATTCAAAACCATTTTATCTTTGAAACATCAGTCCTCAGAACAAAAAGTCACTGAATTCCTGAAATATCCTTCAGCAGGAAAATGGGCCAGAATTTGAAATACATATTAAAATCCTTTTAATGAATAATTTGACCCTCACCACCAGTGGAACTATAATAAAACAAGTGGAACTTGTAATAAAAAACTAGATATTTTTTGGAAATTGTATATGAAGGGATATTTATTTCATAATTAGAAGTACATTTCTTTTTTTTTTAAGATTTTATTTATGTATTCATGAGAGACACAGAGAGAGAGGCAGAGACACAGAGAGAAGCAGGCTCCATGCAGGAAGCCTGATGTGGGACTCGATCCTGGGACTCCAGGATCATGCCCTGGTTTGAAGGCAGGCACCCAACCATTGAGCCACCCAGCTGTCCCTAGAAGTACATTTCTATAGTCAAAGAAACTCAAAATGTGCACAGTGGACAGGCAATTTCTGATGTAGATACTTCTAATTTAGGGAATTTAACATAAATGATGAGCTATTCTCAGAAAAGATATTGAGCATCCATTCCAGTGATATCTGATATATATTCAATAGAAGACAAGCAGGCTGACAAAACACTGTAAGGAACAAAGCATTAGAGAAATAAATGTGCTAAAAACATTTTTCGAATGGTAATGTTCATTTGAAACACCTAAAGATCATGTTAAACTGCAGATTTTAACTTGGTATGTCTGAGATTCTACGTTCATAACATGTTCCCAGGTGATGTGGATGCTGCCAGTCTAGGGAACACAATGTTAAGGGCAGTTGCAAAGAAATAAGGTAAATGACCATCATATAGAGGAGTTTGCTTTTTTTTAGATTTCTCTAAAGTTTCACTTAGTCTGAATTGTCCTACATCAATGGTTTTTAACTTGGCTGCACATTAGAATCACCTGGGGAGTTTTCAAAACTCTTACTGCCCAGGTCACATCCCAAATCAATGAAATCAGAATCTTGAAGGGGTAGTTCCTGGCATCAATAGTTGTTGAAGGTCCCCAGGTGATCTCAAAGTGTAGCCAAGAGTGAGAACCACTGGCCTAGATTGACTTTTAATGGCTTAACGAAATTTAAGCCCAGCTTTTCTTAACTTTAGCTCAGTATCTAAGTACTTGAACAGATGTCATGATCACTAAAAACATCAGCACAGGAAAATCAAGCAAAATCCTTTGCTGTTTTAATTGTCCTCTGGGATCCCTGGGTGGCGCAGCGGTTTGGCGCCTGCCTTTGGCCCAGGGCGCAATCCTGGAGACCGGGGATCGAATCCCACATCGGGCTCCCTGGTGCATGGAGCCTGCTTCTGTCTCTGCTCCTCTCTCTCTCTGTGACTATCGTAAATAAAAAAAAAAAAAAGTTTAATTATCTCCTACTGGGGTTCTTTAAGTAACTTTGAGGTGACTTTACGAATGTGGTCCATAACTGTCCTTTCATGTTTTCTATCAATTGGATGCACATTTTGCTGGCCCTATTTCACTATAGTCTTCCAGAAAGAAAAACACAGCTCTCTGAAGATACACTGCCATTAACTGACACATACACATAATAGATAATCCATAATGAATCCCAAACTTCAGTTTCTTTTTTTTTAAGATTTTATTTATGTATTCACAAGAGACACAGAGAGAGGCAGAGACATAGGCAGAGGGAGGAGAAGCAGGCTCCATGCAGAGAGCCTGGTGTGGGACTCGATTCCGGGACTCTGGGATCATGCCCTGAGCCAAAGGCAGACGTTCAACCACTGAGCCATTCAGGTGTCTCCCCACAACTTCAGTTTCATATTGAATATAGAAACAGCTTCAATCTTCCCATTACTTTGGAAAAACAACACTTTATGTAATATCCATATCTGCAAAGAAAAAATGTTAATAGCAGGTCCAGAAAAGTAAAAAAGATTTGGTTAGAATATTGGTTGTCAATATCTTGGTCTGCAAATAATGCAGTATTATAAAAATAACTTCAGTTAGGCTGATATCCTCCACACCAATGATCATTATCACTATAAAAACTCATTATGGATTTGAAACATTTTACATACTAATGTATGCTTCTCTATTAGTGTGCACTATAATTAAAAAGTAAAGATAATCTTGTTCATTGGAGTCTCCCGTACAAATTTTTAAATATTTGCATGGAAAGGGAAGTCAAAGTTTCTTCTTTCAAAATTTCTTCTAATACTGATTGAACCAAAATAAGTTTTCCTATATCCCAAGTATCTTGTCTCTTATCTCCTTCAAATTAAATTTTCATTCATTTCTTTATTCTTTCAATATACCTTTATTCAATTGGTTAATTGCTCACTATATTAGGTACTATACTATACTCTTGGCATAGAGTGCTGAGAAAGCCAGATATAGTCTCTGCCTTGTTAAGAGTTTACAACATAGAGGGACAGACAGATATATGTGAAATAATTATAGTATCAAACATAAAATTGTATGGTGCAAAAAATGCTTTAAGAAAAAACAAGAAACACTATGATACAAGACTGTAAAATGACTTTGTCCTACTCAGGGAGCTCAGAAAAGCTGTCCTGCAGAAGCAACAGTAGAACTACAATCCAAAGGACGGTCAGGTTTTTGTCCTTTTTTTTTTTAACAGCTTTATTAAGGTATATTTGATATATACAGAACCGTATAAATTTAACATGTACAATTTGATGAGTTCAGACATAGGCAAACATGTATGATACTGTCACTATGATCAAGGTAATAAACACCTCCAACACCTTGCAGAGTTTCCTTATGTCCCTTTGTTTTATTTTGTTTTATGGTAAGAGTACTTAATGTAAGATGTACTTTCTTAACAAATCTTAAAGTGTGCAATATGGTATTATTAATTATAGGCACTATGTTGTACAGGACATCTCTAGAACTTACTCAACTAACATAATTGAAACTTTATTCCCACTGAATATCAACTCCCCAGTTCCCCACCCTCAAAGCTCTGGCAACCACTATTATATTTTCTGCTTCTATGAGTCTATTTTAAATAACTCATATAAATGAAATCATATAGTCTTGTCTTTCTGTGACTGGCTTATTTCACTTAGCATAACATCCTCAAGGTTCATCCATACTGTCACAGAGACAGTATTTCCTTTTCTAAGGTTGGATACTATCCTATTGCATGGATATACCACTTCTTCTTTATTCACCCATCTGTATGTAGATAGACACTTGACAAAAAGGAAGTAGAAGAAAATTCCAAGAAGAGGGAAGAGCAAGGGAAAAACTTATATAGCAGAAGGAAGTACAGCAGGTAGGAGGAACAGAATGAAATCACTGAAACCCTGGCTGGAGCAGAGAGGGAATGGACCACAGTATGCAGCTAAACTGTTGCTCTGCAAGGTGCCACTACTTGCATCTTGGATTGTGGAAATATTTCTCATGATGAGTATGTGTACTTTGATTAGGGAAGTCAAAGTTACAGAGTACAATTAAAATAGTCAAACACCACGGGCTATATAAAAGTATATAGTAAATACAGCCTTCACCAATTCATAGATCCTCCTTCCTTCTCAGACTTTTTACACAATAAATACACTAGAGTATTAGAAGGGCTAAAAATTATCCTAGAAATTAGACTAGTATAATCATTTTTAATGGTAACCCTATGTTCTACATTTTCCTACATTTTGTTAGCAATATTTTAAGTCCTATGACACATCTATAAATAGATTATGATGGCAGTGATATTAATAAGTCCTGTAAACTAAATGATAATATATGTTTGCATTTACCTAAATATATTTAAACAGAAATGGAGACTATGGAGGATAATTTTAAAATAAGGAGAGTTTGGCTCTAGAGTAGGCAAATGATAGCCAGTGGGCCAGATCCAGCCCAAGGCTGTTTTTGTAAATAAAGTTTTCTCAGAACACAGCCATGTGCATTAATTTATGTATTGGCTGCTTTCACGCTATAGTGATAGAACTGAGTAGTTGCAGTGAAAACCACGTGGCCCAAAAAGCCCTCTATAACAAAAAGTTGCTAACACATGTGATCACAGCTGGACAGAGTTAGTTTGACAATATGCTAAAACATCCTTTATATTGTATTTCCCCAAAGATTTCAGCATCTCCTCCTGGGGAAAGTTTTTAAGAAAGTGAACAAATCTCTCCAGTGGGGTGACTAACTGCTCCTGTTGGCCTGGGACTCCTAGTTCTACCACTGAAAATCCACATCCTGAAAATCCTTCAGTCCTGGGGAAATCAGCTGGTCACGTTACCGCAGCCCTCCTAGGATGCAGACTAGGAAGCCCCTTACACTGAGATTATTGTTTGTAAGAGACAGTGCTTTATGCATCCTTTTACTTACATTCCCAAACCCACCTGTAGTACAGGCTGCTAATAATCAGGAGAGCTCAAGCACTGCTGTCATATTATTGACAGAATGAGATATCATTTATAGATCATGCCTAAAATCTAAGTCCACACGAAGTTCAGCCTATGAGGATCATATCTCTAAAGGTAAAAGTGGTTCATCTAACAGCCTATTTCTCCTTCTAAACCACCTACCTGGAAGGACACTCATTTCAAAGAATATTTACTAGCTTTGTTAGAGGTGAGATGATATGAAATGAAGATTAAAGCAGCAATGTCTGCTTTCCCAACCCTTTAAAAAACAAATAAACCAAAACACGACTTGGGTTTAGAGAGAAACCGTAGGTCTCTTTAGGTATAGACCAGTGAGCCATCTCAGGTCCCTGTGCCCAAGTGCGAGGGCAGCCAACAATTACTAGAAGCAACCTCCCAGGAAAGCACCCCATATAAAACAGATTAACTCCTTCTACAAAGAAGGATGATGAAAGTTAGGAAGGATAAAGAAAGAACAGGTTCTTAATAAACAGTCCATGTGTCTAAGTGTGGAGGTTGGAATGTGGAGGTTGGAAAGGGCAGAAGTGCCTGGAGCATTTCTGAGTGCAAAAGATCAGTGAAGATTCACGATTCAATTTCCATGGACTTAAGTTTGGGAGAACCAAGAGCTGCTTAAGGGAGACAGCCTCAAAGTGAATAGTTATCATTTTATGTATACCCAAGTATTTGTTTCTTTGTTTGCCAGGGTAATTTCA